>NC_043001.1:73128147-73228147 GCF_006345805.1 Octopus sinensis
ATGTGTGTGTATGAATATGTGTATAATGTATGTATGAAAAGTGTGTGTGCTGTGTGTGTGTGTATATACATATATATATATATTTTATACACAAACACACACACAGAATTTGAGGAAGCAATATCCCCATAAGAGATTGTTAAAAAAACATAAAATGAACCAAGCATCTTTTATATTTTTCTTTTATTGACTTTTTAATTATATATATATATATGTGTGTATGTATGTATGTATGTTTGAAGGTGCATGGCTTAGTGGTTAGAGTGTTGCACTCATGATTGCAAGATCGTGGGTTCGATTCCCAGACCTGGCATTGCATTGTGTTCTTGAGGAAAGCACTTCATTTCACATTGCTCTGCGATCATTTTGTCATCTGACATGGTGCACCTGTACAGGTAATGTTGATTTGACGTAGGGAGTGAGCTTATGTGAACACAAACATTTGATCTCTATAAACAAATCATCTGTGTGGTTGTTTGACAAGATTTTGCCAAACTCTCATGCATTGTCTAATGACTGGAGAGTCCATGATATGTATGTATGTATATATGTATACACACAATAAGCACATAAATGCAAAACAAGGTGGAAAAAATAATACTCGGATACCAAAAGTAGAGTAATATGCTTTTTATTAAAGCTACAAAAACATCACAAAACTGTTACTCAGATTTTCATGTTTCCATTCGTGAGCAAGACTGGAATGCTTATTCTTCAAATTTATATTAAATCATATATTACATGGATTATATTAAATCATATATTACATGTACCATCACAATTTTATTCCAGTCTTGATCACAACTGTCTTACAGACGGACACCTGAAACTCAGTAACAGTTTATATGTGCTTGTATGTATGTATATAGATATGTGTGTATGTATGTTTGCATGTATATAGATATATATGTATATGCGTTTGTATATGTATATAAATGTATATATGTATGTGTCTATATGTATGTATATAGATATATGTGTGTGTATGTATATGCACATATATATGTATTTATATCTACTTACGATAATGTATAGTGTGTGTGTGTGTGTATAGAGAGAGAGAGAAAGAAAGAGGGTATCAGACTAACTATTAACTATTTTAATGAAAAGGAAGAAATTAGAAATGATACAGATGTTTGTCCCAAATTTATGATTGGTTGAATAACAACATTACAAACTCTCTATCAACAGTCAACTTCAGTTTTATTCAGCAGAGGTGGCAACAGTTGGGGCTTGTTTTTGACAACTTCCAAATAGCGTCTCACAACTACCTCAGCTTTGACTGAAATAGCAACTAGCAACATTTCGCTGGGGAAGGGCCATTTAGATCATATATCAAAACCAAACAGCTGCCCAAACAGGAAAATCATTATTAAAATGAAATGCTGGCATTGTGATATTTAATTTAACATTCCATTAAATATAAAACATTGAGAACTACTTCTGTACTAGATTTGTATTTGTCTATTGTGTTGTTTTACAATAATAATAACTGGCTTACTGATAAGAAAATGTAAGAAAGGTACTATCACCAGTTAAACTATCATATGTAGATACACTGAAAACTAATAACTAGTATATCAAGAAGAAAACATAAGGTATCACTGCTAGCTAAACAAGGATTTCTAGATACATTCAAAGCTAAGAAAGGTACTAACAGATAATCAATGGTATCTTGATACACTCAAAATTAAGAAAGGTACTATCAGCTAAACAGTGATATCTAGGTATTAGGTCATCAAGTTTGAAATTTTTAGAAAAGAAAAAAAGTTTACTAATGTTTTATAAATACAAGCACTTTTGCCATTTCAGTGGTAGCTTGTCCAGCTACTGTAAAAGCCTGGCAATCTTGAATCAATAAAGTCTTGGAAGGCCTGCTTTACAGCATCGCCAGAATTAAATTTTTTTGTTCCTATCAAAAAGTTAACCAAATTCTGGAAGAAGTGGTAGTCAGTGGGGGCAAGATCAGGTGAGTATGGTGGATGATGGAGAACTTCCAACTCCTACTCCTGTAGTTTCACCAATGTCATTTTTGCGATGTGTGGTCTGGCATTGTCTTGCAATAAAATAGGAGTGGATCTGTTGACTAATCTAGGCTGTTTTTCGTAGGTTTCTGCATCATTTGGTCCTGTTGGCTGCAGTATACTTCAGCCGTGATTGATGAGCCAGGTTTAATGAAATCACCTGACCACCAAACACCCACCATCAGTTTCTTTTGATGAATTATGCTTTTTTGGACTGTGTTTTGGTGACTCGTTTTTGTCTAACCATTGTGCTGAACGTTTACAGTTGTATTGGATCCATTTCTCATCACATGTTACAATTCGATTCAAAAATGATTCATTTTTGTGACGAGAAAGTTGCATAATGCAGGCTTCCAAAAATTGCTGTTTCTGATTTTCATTGAGTTCATTTGGAACCCACTTATCCAACTTTTCCACTTTACCGATTTGAACTAGGTGAGTCAATATTGTTTGCTTGCTAACACCAAATAACAACAACCATTCATGGGCACTGTGAGATGGATCTGATTCGACAGTGGCTTTCAGTTCCTCATTATTTACTTTGTTTTTGATCAACCGCATTGCTCATTTGTGAGGTCAAAGTTACCAGAACAAAATTTTGCAAACCAATTTGATATTGTCTGCTGTATAATAACATTAAAATGAAATACTCCATTAATATTCTGAGCTGCCTGAGATGCTGTTATTTCCAAGAAAAAAAACTCATATTTCAAAACTGTACAAATTTCCGACATCTATCTCTAAACAAAAATAGCAAAAAACGATTTAAAAATACTTTATAAAACACAAAATGAGTTAAAATAACGAAATAGATGTGTCAGCTTTCTAACAGAAAATAAGATTGTCAAAATATAATAATGGCGCAAAATGAGCAGCTGTCAAAGTTTAACATATACCTTACTACTAATTTCATACTTGACAGCCTTATACATTCAGAACTAAGAAAGATACTATCAGCTAAACAGTGGTGTCTGGACACACTCAGAACTAAGAAAGGTACTACCAGCTAAACAATGGTATCTAGATATGCTCAAAAATAAGAAAAGTACTACCAGCTAAACAGTAATATCTAGATAAACTCAAATGCAGCTGGTGATTTCTACTTAATTAAGGCTGTTTTGTCATACTGCTACTATATTTATTTAAACCCAAAGCAAAGACCAGATTAAATCAATATCATCATCATAATCATCACTATCGTCATTATTATTTTACATCTGCTTTACATACTAGCAAAAGGTAAGAAGGTTCAACAGGGTTCAACTAGTCAGAAGACCACATCTTCCAATATCTCATTTTTGCATAGTTTCTATGGTTAGATGCCCTTTCTTAGACCAACTGTATGGTATACTGGGTGCATTTTTTTGTGGTATCAGTAGTACAGAGATTACCTTGCTGTCAATAAGACTAAAGAGCCCTCTTGAGTCTTGCTTCATCACTGTTTAGATTGATTACCAAACACTTAGAGTGTACTTGGTGCCTTTTGTGGCATCAGCATTGTTGGGGTTGACTTGTGACTTAAAAGACCTGTCTATATATTTTAAGCTTGTCCAGTTTTGTCACATTAACCCTTCAACATTTAAACCTGTTATATCTAGCCCATATATTCAACCTGTTTTGCATTCAAACCAGCCAGATCCAATCTCTCATACCTACCCTTCAATATCAGTTTAAAAATTGTCAATTATATCATCAAAATCTCAAAGCTATATATATCTCAAAGTGTATATATATCACATGGTTGTTTCTAGACGGTGTGAATAAACAAGTATTATATTTGACAGAGTAATCTGGATGCTAAAGGGTTGAACTTTATAATACATTAAAAGATTCCTTTATTATATAATTAACTTTCTGTACTTAATGTTTCAGCTGACATGATAATTAACCAAAATTTTAATTTGTTAGGTTTCAAATTGTGAATTTTAAATCTTTCAAAATTTACATTATTTACTTAACCATATTCAGCTCTTTGAAGAAAGAGAAAATAAAGCCTCTTGATATATTGCTAGTTGTTTTTTGTTGTTTGATGAAGAAAGGTCAGCTTTGATACAACACCATTGATGCAATAGATCTCTTGCCCTTCGTCCCTACTTGCTGCATCTTCTCAAAAACTGCTGGCCCTGTGCCTAAATTAGGAACTGTATTTCTGTGAAGAAGGATTTTGTCTGAAACATTAGAATTTCCATCTCTCTCCTGTTTCATACAAATTTATTCATTTTTACTGAGTTTTGCCTACAAAGTCTTCTTTAGTTTCATTGGGCTCTGCTTGATATTTAGTAGGAATCTGTTTTTGTAAAAAAAGTTAGAGAAATGTCAACTGACTTTAAACACTGAGTACATTACCTTGTGTTGTTTAATCCCAGATCATCCCTGATCATATAGATTTATGATCAAAGGCAGTTCACCTATGACCATTACATCTGTTCTTCAGGCATAATTTGTCCGGAACTATATTTTTATGTGTATATATCTTTTTAAGATAATAAGGTTTAATTTGAGGGCAATTTGGCTGCTGTTTTTAGAGGTTTCTTGTCAGCTCAACTTTACCATATTTTCTGTCAGTAAAATCTTTCTGCTCGCCAAACATTGATCATTTCTTGATATTATGTTGATAATTTATTGAAGTTGATTTGTTTTCACCTCTATGAAGAGGCCATAGAGTTGTCTTCAAAAATACTTTATTCCTTATAAATTGAGTGTTATTGATCATATGACAGGTATCTTTTGATACCATGGGTAATATCAGGAAATATGGTGTACTTGCAATAATAATAATTTTATAAAATTTATTGGTGCATATACTAATTGATGAAATTAAATAAAAGAAATTTCCTATTTGTATAATTCTTCCCATAACTAAAATGTTGTTTGCTCCCTCTTCTCCTCCATCTGTGATTTTCTTTCACTGTGTGTATGTGTGTGTGTGCGTGCCAGCATAGAAGACAGACTTTACTCATTGCCTGCCACTAAGCCTTGTATGTCCACTAATTTTGCCCCTCTATATTAACTCTCCCCTTTCTTCCTCCAATTTATAGCATTTCTGGAGGAACCAACTAACCAATCAGCTATTATTGAATAGAGATGTTCCTTGTTATTTAAAATTCTGAACTTTACAATGATCCCACTAATATAATATTAAAAGTTTTTTTGTTTTTTTTTGCTTCCTAGTCAGCCTGTATAAAAAAATGTACTCAGGAGACAATAAAACCAATAAAAATTATTAATCAGTGGTAAAATACCCAGGTTAAGACCTGCAAGAGATCAAATGTATATAAATAAACAAAATATGTCTTTAAAGATGACATGTATTCAAGCAGATGGCATAAAGATATATCTATAAAGATGATATTTTTCTAAATGCAGGAACAAGACAAAATAATTTGTCCTTATCCTCCTACACAGTCAAATAACATTTGCATAGGAAATACCCTCAATACTTCAATAATTACTAACATTATCAATAAATGTCATTCCCTGGTGCCATGTGATGTGTTTTGTATGACCATATTCTGTATAAGTGAGTGGCTGGTGCCAGCAAATAAAGATTAAGTCTATACTTCCACTGATAAAGCTGAATAAAACAAACATGTTTGGAATTGTCTCCCTTGATATCTCAGCCTAGACCCCTAATATCTTTCTTCTGATCCATATTTTAATTAAATTTTAGTCTTGTTTATGCCCTTCCTAACATCAACCACTTTACAGTGTGTTCTAAATGCTTTTTTTTTTTCTGGGCACCAGCCCCATGAACTACTTGGTGAATCCATAGTGCTTGTGTTATGAAAAAAATTATCTAGTACACTCTGTAAAGTGTTTGGTATTGAGGACATCCACCCATAGAAACCATCCAAAGCAGGCAATAACTTTTTCAAGTATCCAGCCAAAATATTTTCCCTATTTTGTGTTCAAACTGGCTGGATCTGGCCTCTAACACCTTCCCTACCATGTCATTCTAAAAATAATAACCTCAAAGCTACAAAGTAGTGCATGATTAATTCAAAACAATTTGAATAAATAAGCATTACACTTGACAGAGTAATCTGAATGCTAAAGGGTTAAGGCTTGACGAAGTCCTCCGGCTTGTTTGATACTGTCAAACTTTCCAACCCATGCCAGCATAGAAGACAGACTTTAAATGATGATGATGATCTGACATCACCTGGATTCAATATCAGATTCTCTTCTTAGCACCAAAGTCAACTGAAAAGTCTTTCAGGTTTCTGAACGCTTTCCACAACTATTGTATTTGATGTGTAAGTGTTAATATCCTATAAATTGCTTGTTGACTTGTATATAACTTCCACTTGTAATTATCTTAAATCCAATAAATTAATGGCCAAGTTTTCAGATGAACTTTTTTTCTCTCTCTTTCTGAGAGCTTCTAATAAGTGAATTCAATTTGTTTTTGAATATCATGAGCCAACTTATACTTAACACTCTGTTTTCTTAATTAAAAATCTTTACGCATACCAAGTCAGATAGACTCGTTAACTTCACATTAGCCTTGTGTTTTTTTTAACAAAGAGCATTTAATTTTTTTATTCAAATTGTATTAGCTGAGTTTTTTTTATTAACACTGAAGTTAATTAGCAATAAGTTAGTAAACACAAGTGTTAGAAACAGCAGTATGTTTAATTCACTTTCTATAATTGTGATGTGGTGAATCAAAAACAAAAAAAAACTGGATGAAAAGTATAAAGTCTAAGAAAATTTCTATTAGTTTATAGTTCTTTGTTTATTTTTGTAAAGGAGAAGGGGTTTTCTCAGTTGTCTTTCTGCTAAATTGTTTGCTTTTAATTCAATTGTTTAAACTGTTTATACAATTATATTTTTTGACTTTTTAATTGTTACTCTGTTCCCTCTTCCATTCAGTAGGAATGAAAATATGGGAAAATATCAACACCAGAAAACCTTAAGAAGGTTTTTACTGATGCAAAATGATTGAGTTTTTATCTTTCTTTCCTACTCTATCTATCTATCCTCACACACAGACACGTGTGTGTGTGTATAGGTATGCTCCCTCAACTAGTCCAAAAATAAAAATATATATGTATGTATATAAGAAATTGAAATGACAAAGGAATAACTAATTATCTTATGAATTTCATTAGCTTACAGCTGTCCCCTGCAATAAGATGCAATGGACTCATTCTTGAGTGCCTGAGTATCACCTTATAGCTTGTATGTATATATATACATGGATATGCATGTGTATATATATATATATGTGTGTGTGTGTGTATGCGCATGCGTGTGTGTGTGTGTGTATATGCATGCATATGCGTGTGTGTTTATATGTGCATGCATATGTTTATGTAGCACTGTGTGTTCGTTTATATATTATGTGCACAAATAGGCACCTCACTCTCCTCATTTTGATTCCTTCCCCACTACCAATACCAGTTTTCTTTCTTGATACCTGGCCATTTCATTTCTTGGCTATTCTTCCTCCATTAATATTGTTTTCTACACCCACCAATGTTACATTGGTCATCTCCGCCCCCACTTGACAGCCAAATTATCTCTCTTCATGCACTACACTTGCCTCTCTCTCTCTCTCCCCTGTCAACTGCATCATCATTACTATCCTCTTGCTACTCTCACTTTGCATTTCTCTCTCTCCCTTCTCCAACTCATGCATCATTGGTCACGTTCCACTCCCCATATCAATCAATCCTCATATCCATCCTTCAACTCCTTTACAGATGTTGCTTACCTCAACTATCCCACTCACCCCCATTTCTTGCTCCACCCCTCTACCCTACCATACACTCTTGCAACCTCCACACACATACTTCTAGTTTCTCTGGACAACTCATTGCCACTCTTTATCTCTTTGGAAATATCGTTGATTCATTTTCAATCTCTCCTCTAAATACGAGTAGCTATGAAACTCTTTTACAGCAAGAACCTGCTTTGCTCCACCTCCATCTTTCATACCTTAACCCTCAGCTTGGAAATGAACATGTAGTGTCCTTTTACTCCATAGCCTTCCAGCAAACCGAGTATGCGCAGTCATCTTGCATCTCTTATGCTAACTCTCTATATATACTGTAAAACACAACTGGATAAATCAATCAGCCAATTAAATAACAAAACCAACCAACATTTATATTGGCTTTTATTATATAGAGATTCAAAGGAAGCATCCATTAAAGCATTGCTGCAGGTTTCCATTAAAACTTTATCACCTGTTATTACCTATGCCCCATTCTGAAGTAAACCCCACTTCCCCCAAGAAACACAACTCTACTTTCAGAAAGTGACTAAGGTGGAAGGTCGGCTGTGTGGTAAGGAGTTTGCTTCTCAACCATATGGTTTGGGGTTCAGTCCCACTGCAAGTGTTTTCTATTGTAGTCTCAGGCCAAACAGAGCCTTGTGTGTGGATTTGTGACACGGAAACTAAAAGAAGCTCATCAAACACATGTATGTGTGTGTGTTTGTATGCATGCATGTGCCGTATCTACATAGATGTTTGTAAATATCTGTGTGTGTGTGTGTTTGTGTTTGTCCCCCACCACTGCTTGCTTTATTTATGGCCATGTAACTTAGCTGTTCAGCAAAATAGACTGATAGAATAAATATCAAACTTTAAAGAAAAAGAGAGAAGGAGTTTTATATATATATATATATATATATAATATATATATATATACATACACACACACACACACATACACTTAAGAGAGTATTGTAGTTTGCTGGAAGCATTGTCTATTGTTTGTGAAATGTAATGTGTCTGGAATGGTATAACAATGCAGAGTGGACTATAATAACAGAAATAACTTAATCATTCATTGTCTAATATTTCAGAATATAAAAAAATTCCTTCTTCAGAGATTGCTAGGAAGTAATGGAATCACTGTTATAGTTGGTTTTCTTATTCTTCTAATGGTTACTGAAATCTATCAGAAGCATTCCTGTAATGGTCTCACAAAGTTCTTTCTGAAATTCCTCATGAGAAGTGTATGAGGGTAGTCATGTCTTGAGCTCATGAGTGTTGGCATATTTGTAGCACTGTTTCCAAGTTATTGTATGTGCATTTCTATATAATCTTTTGTTATATGAGCATGTTACCATTATGCATGCAGGGTGTCGATGTTGTTAAATAAGATAGTGATTGTTAATACCCAACCTGTTGTTAATTTGGGGCCCTAGTCTGTCTATGAGGATAGCCTCCATAATTCTTAAATTTCCTAAATTTTTGTCATTGAACTCAATTATGACTGTTATGTTTTTGTTGGTGTTCTGGTTTCTGTCAAGGTGCTTTCTGAAGGAGGAGGCTCGTGTGTTTAGATGTTCTTTGATGCAGATGTGTAATGGTCTTCTCGTACTACTCACATAGAAATTATTGCATCTGTTACATTGGATTTGATATGCAACATGTACCCATTGGCATAAATCTGTGTCACAGATGTGGTAGTTAGCTAGTGTGCACTAATTGTTGACCCTTGATCATTTCTTTGCTTGGTATCTTCTCAGAGAGGGGCCGGAGTGGGCTACTTGTATGTCTAGTCCTTCTGTTCTTATGGCTCTTCAGATGGCTGTAGTTATCCTCTCACTAAAATGGGATATTTTAAGGAAGCATGTGTTGCAGGGTTTTCTGTGTTTGGTGTGTTTATTATCTCAGGTATTTAAGCTGATTCACAGTGGATATAGGGTACCTGTTGGTTTTCAACACCTTTAAGAAGCTTGTAGTATGGGTCACCTTGTCCTCTGTCCTGCTGCACTGGCTCTGGATGTATGTAAGTCTATTTCTGGCGTATCCTATTTTGGCACCAAGTGGAAGGGCTGAATTGTAGTGAACAAACATATCTCTACTGGCTGCTTTCCTGTAGAACTTGGTGTGGATCTCTCCTTTTTCCATTATTTTCAGTTGGAAGTCAAGCAGCGATAGGGATCCTGTGCTGTCAGGATGTTCTATAGTGAACTGTATATCCATGTCCATGTTGAACATCATGAATATTTTGTCGGCTTCTTCACGGGAGGATGTGAAGATGAGGATGTTATCTATGTACCTGGTGAAGAAAGTACATGAGTGGCACATGTTGAGTGCTCAATGTTCCAGATGGTTCATATAGGTGATTTATATATATATAATCTATAATATATCAGCATCATATAACATCTACTCCTACATGCTTTTTCGAATCAAACAGATTTTCTTCAGCTGGATACCCTTCCTGCCATCAACCCTTACTTGTTTCCAAGCAAGGTAATATCTTCTCATGTTTCCACAGAATATTAAAACCAAACAACAATGTTTGTGTGGTAGTGATGCTCATTTATAAGTATCATGCGATATCAAGACAAAGAGATGCAAGCATACATGCACTCAAACTCAGACACCTGTTATACATATATGTGATGTGTTTCTTTTAGTTTCTGTGTACCAAATCCACTCACAAGACTTTGGTTGGCCCAGGATTGTAGTAGAAGACATTCTCTGAAGGTGCTATACAGTGAGACTCAGTCTAGAACGATATGGTTGTAAAACAAACTTCTTAACCACACAGCCATGCCTATACTTATATGGCGCAATAATATATTCATCTATTCATCTAACCCATACTGCCATGGAAAATGGATGTAAAAAAACATATTTAGGTGTATATATGTATGTGGTGGGGGAAGAGAGTTAGAACAAGTGAGAAATAGGTGTTCAGAACTGAAGTGAGCAGCCTTGAAATATATATCATACAGAAATACACTTTGAACTGTATACAACAATTGGTTTAAAGCAAAATTTTATTAAATTATCTCTTAGCTTATAGTCTTCTTGCTCTCGAAATGTCAGGAGGTTGAGAGCTGACCATCTCAGAATGGTGGTGACAAGAGAAAATGTCACAAAAATAATTATATCTTAAATATTGAACAAAAATAAATGTTAATGATCTGACAATGCGTTTATGTTTGACAAGGATGTGCAGGAAGAAATTTATCTAGCAGCTAAATTTATCTTCTGTCCAAGGTTATAGGAAATAGTTTGAAGACACTATGCTTATTTTCATGCTTTAGTACCTGCTTATGATTATTTTGAAACATATTTCAAACACATTGATGCTATATGGATCCAAATAAATGTTATAGAAATCTCATTATGAGCTGATGAATAATAATATATACAGTTTTGCATGTGGTCTTTTTGTAGTTTTGGTGGTGTTTTTTTACCCTTTTGTCAACCAGGTACAAATAAACAGGCAAATATTGACAAACGTGTTATTAGATATGTGTGTGTACATACATACTTGCATATACGATCAGCATCATTTAACGTACATTTTCTATGCTGGCATTAGTTGGACAGTTTGACCACAAGTGGCAAACCAGGTTCCAGTCTGATTTAGCATGGTTTCTACAACTAGATGCCCTTCCTAATACCAACTACTTTCCTGTGTGTTCTGGGTGCGTTTAACATGGTACTGTACAAACGCTTTTACGTAGCACTGGCACAGGACTCTAGCAAGCCAATCCTCTTCACCAGGGGGAGTGGTTTTAACACTTCTGCTGTGAAGTACAGATACACACATACATGCATGCATATATTTCTACACAAACACACATATAATCAATGATAGCCTTCTGAAAGACATATTTTGTTATGAAATTTTGTGAAGATACTCAAATCTACTCAGTGATGTAGATTGTGTTTATGTCGATAAAATGTCAATAAATAATGACATATTTATTGCAAATATTCAAATGAAAATTTACTAATCAGTTTGTATAATCACTAAGAAATTTAATAAACATAAATTATTATATGTATGCTATATTTCATGATATTTCCCATGGTAACAAAAGCATACTTCTAAAGTTCCCCCTCAAATGACAGGTAACACTCTAGTTACACTAATAATTTCTTCACTACTTCGGCTGCTATCATGGGTGGTTCTATTCTTGGATTTAATGTGATTTCTATCATTTTTGCCACAAAATCATTTGTAGATAGATTCATTATGACTATAGTGATATCATTTGGTTCTTCTAAAATCTCCAGGAACTCTTCAGATGACTGTATATTGTATCTCCCTGCTGTGTATCAATTGATAATAATTGTTTAGTGTGCTGGTGATTTAACTACTAGAGATGTTGAGAGTCAGAGGTAGTGTGTTTTGGTGTTTTATCAGTGTATTTTTACATCATGAAGGAGCCATTTAATAACACTAAGCTGTTAAATTCACTTGAAATTCAAATTTATTTCTTGAGGCATTAGCATTTTATTTGCACAACTGTGACCTGGTCATTGACACAGTTGCAGTGTGGCTATGTCAGTGACCAGTTCATAGCTGTGTAACCTCGTGAAATAAATTTAAATTTAAAATGAATTTAACAGTTTTTGTGTTTTTAAATGTTTTTAATTGGATTCTCTGAATCCTTATAGGTTTATTTTTGTTGTTGAGTTGTTAATTTTGGCCATATAATATTCTTCTTTATCCACGATAACAAACATATTCCAAATATGTCACTCTTACATGTTTCTATGTTATTGTTTTTTTTTTGTGTGTTGTTTGTTTTTTAATCTTTCCAAGCTTGTTGAAGTTTGATTTTTGTCAAGTTATCTATTTTTATTACATTCACCTTGGGATAAGTTTTCAATCTGTGTTTATAATGTTCTTACGTCTCTGTGTTTTTTGACATCTTGGCAGAGAAGTGTGATATCAGTTTCTCCTCAATTTTGGTCTTATTTCTGTTGTCAGTGGAAGTTGGTACCAAAAGTGAAGAATATGATTTAGCCTGGGATGTGTATATGTTGCTATAGATTGAGAAATATATCTTTCTGTATGAGTAGGTACATGGCCTCATGGTTAGAATGTTGAGCTCATGATCATAATGTCATGGGTTCAATTCCCAGACCAGGCAGTGTTTTATGTTCATCGCTCCAGTTTACTCAACTGAAAATTAATACCAGCTGAATATTTCCTCCAAATGTCATAACCTGGAAGTTTTGCTTCCCTTCCCATTTTTCCGGTTACACATTTCAGTCATTAGACTGTGACCATGTTAGAAGAATTTTTAGTCAAATGAATCAATCCCAATACTTAATTCTGTTAATTCCAATACTTATTCTACCGACCTCTTTTACTGAATTGCTAAGTTACAGGGACATAGACACACTAACACCAGTTGTCAAGCAATGGATTGGGGGGGGGGCAGACAAACACACATACTATGGGATTATTTCGGTTTCTGTCTACCACATCCACTCACAAGTCTTTGTTCAGCCCAAGGTTTTTATGCAAGACATTCCCCAAGGTGCCATTCAATGGGACTAAACTCAGAACCGTGTGGTTGGGAAGAAAGCTTCTTACCACACAGCCATCCCTGCTGGATCAAGAGAATGTCTCTTCTTGTGACAACTTAGGCACTTACAACAATTAACTAAAGTGTAGTACTATCTACCAGGTCATACTCATTTGCAAGTAACTGCTAATGAGTTGAGTGATTTTTTTTTATTCATATGTTCCGAGCAAGACAAGGAACTGCATCCTGTGGTTAGGTTCCATCTTTAGAGTTCAAGAGTTTTCTAGAGTATGAAGTTACTCCTTAGCTACCACCATTCCAAAGTTCACTCTGGTCTTGGATGGTTGTGCATGTTTAGGGCCACAGTTATATGTCAGACAGCAGATGGTCCTAAGGCATGCAGAACTTGGAGAAGAACTGGTCCCTAAACATGTGTTACAGTGTGTGGACATGCCTTCATGTTACATTAACCATTTTCTCTTTATAAGGGTTAAATGGGCCCTATACTTCAAGGGTAAGCTTAAGGGAGAGTAGGTAACTGTCAGAGTAAACAGTGAATAAACTGGCCAAAGGCAACTGGAAATGATTGTTGTATCTTTCCAAAGAAAAATCAATTATCTTTAGACTCTGTCATGATGGTTCATGATCATCACTGCCTGGAAAACAGGCATTATACATGAAGAGAGAAAGAAATTTTTCACAAGACATAAACATATGACATGTGCCAGATATGTAGACCATTTACTTATCATTATGGACACGAGACAAGAAATTTGAAGGAATTCTTAGAAAACCACTCTGGACTAAACTTCAGCATCCAAAATATATATAGAAATAAAAACAGTGATTTTCTTGAATCAGTACAATAAATGAAGGACTTTATAGAGAGAATGGTATCTTAATATTGAGGAATACAAAGAGATGATAAGCAAATAGAGTTTAGGAAAGATCTACTGAAAGTATTGATTTAAACTTGAAAAAGTCACAGGAAGCACTAAATTGAATATCATCAACTATTTGGCATTAAATTTATTGCATGGTTGGAATAGGCCTTTATTCAGGTTGAAGAATGATCACACATACATACACATGCACGCATGTGGGAACCTTTCTCTATCAGTCTTTGTCTACTAAATCCACTAAGAGCTTTCGTCAGCCTAAGATATAGTAGAAAACACTTGTTATTTTGGTGTTTCCCCACTGTATTGCCAGTTTCTCAGATAGGAATAACTAGACAACAAAGAAGACCTACTCGTTGCGACTGTAATAGTGTGTATTATTTATTTATTTAAAGTATGAAGTATAATTTACATTTTCAGACTTCTAAACATTACACATTCTCTAGTGTTGCCTCTACAAATACTAGACAACAGTCAGTCTCTATGTCATTTTAGTGAATAGTTGTTGTTAGAAAATGTAACCAACCATGAAAGTTCCAGGACCAATAATTAGTGCAGTTGTTTCGTATTCTGCATTTATCAACATCACTCATCTTAAAACGGTTAAAACTGAATAGTTATTTGCATAGTATATGTCATCATCATAATTTCACATTCACTTTCTTTTCTGGTATGCACTGGATGGGTCGTCATGATTCAAGTTAGTTCTTATTTGAAGCTAATATGTTCCTACATGTAGTCAAGGAATAATGCCTCACTCATTCATCTTGGCTTCATTTCTAACATCAGCCACTTTACAGAGAGTACTGGATGCATGAAGAATGAAGAGTATAACCTGTGAACGAGATTGACCAGAGTTAAATGCCATGGAAGAGGTTGGGAGAAATGTGAGATACAGTGCTAGAGGAGTAATCAAGGAATTGTTTTTTCTTTTTTTCATATTGACATTTTAAAGTAGAACATTTAAGTACAAAGAAACAGGAAAAGAGATAGATAAAAAAGAAAAGAAAAGGTAGGGGAAAGCAGCAGAAGATGGGGGGGGGGGGAGTGATGGGTTATATACCCCAGAACAAATGATGTGCTCAGCTATGCCCTGCAGTAATGACCATGTTAGCTTGGAGAATAGCCAGCGACACTCACTGCAGTAGCCACTCTACTTTGCAGGGCTCATTTCTCTGACAGGTTCCTTTTACCCCTATTTTATGGAGGAAATCAGTATTACAGGGTCCATGTAATTAAAGACAGTAAAGGTATCAGGTTAATGATTTCTGAATGTTTACAGGTAGAAATAGTTGTATAAACAGTCAATAGTAAGAATGTTAGTGGATGTCAATAATGAATGATCTGGGGTTGAGGGAGTGATGGTTGGCAGTGTAGCGGTGGGGTGATGATGTTAGCTGGTAAGGAAGATGGATAGACGTGGAAGTCAGTGGGCCACCTGAGAGAGGGATAGTGCAGAGCATAGGGAAGTGGATGGTGATGTATTGGGTACCTGTACATTTAATATAATCCCTTCCTCAGACATCATGAAATAGAAGGATAAAGAAGGGAAACATAGCAAAAATAGTGGTGGTAAGGGGGAATTACTTCTCAAGCCTTTCTCTCCACTGTCTTACTTGCAAGGTTTGAGTAGTAATTCTCAGGATTTTATTACTTGTCCAGGTTGAACCTATACACTGGGCTACTCAAATTCTGCTCTATCTAATCAATGACATTACAGTATGAATTTGCAGGAATTATACCTTTCTGCAAGAAATCACTGTGAATATTTGCTCTGATGAATTTTGTATATTTTAACATTCATTTCTATAACTGTGTTATAAATGATTTGCTACCTTTGAAACTACATGTCCATCTGTTATTCTGTTATACTTTCATTTTCCCCAACTGATTCATTACCTTATAGCCAACTCTTATTTGCACTGATTCTGTACTCCTGTCAGAAATGCCATTGACAACAAGATGGCAATCATCTATGAAGTTAATCATTACCAATTATATAATATATATACATACACATGTTTACATATTTATGTATGTTATACATTTTGTTTTGCAAAATTCTTGATGTGAAATATCATGTTGTATCTTAGGAGGTTTATGTTGTCTATAAAAGCATACTGACTGGTTCTGGGGTTGTTGTTTTTTCTTTTTATTAGTTAACTAACTGATTAAATAATTGATTGCTTGACTAAAGTTTTGATTAATCTATCAATTACTTGGCTTGCTAGAGTTCTTTTGTTTCTATAGATGACTTCATCAATGATATATTCTTTTTGCTCCAGCTCTATCATGCCATGCAAACTGACAAAGTTTACTCAAGTAATTAGTTATGTTAAAATGAAGTGAAATAGAAACAGTGTGTGTGTTCCATATCTGAATTTGTTGCCATAGCATGTTATTTTAGTCCTGCTAACTTATTCTTCAAGTCATCATGGCATCAGTGATGTTTTAATTTTCGGATAATGAACATAGAAAAGCCTCTTGTCTCCTCACATCCATACTGACTTCAAATAAGCATATACATTACCACGCCCTTGTGTAATAACAAATGGAAGTGTTAATTTCTCTAAAACTTTGTGTAAGTGTCTGTATGTAAAAAAAAAACTGTTTTACATACAACACATCATCACTTGTTGTGTTGCATCTGTTTGTGATTATTTTTCTGTCATCTCATAACATATGATGAGATTTTCAACCAGCCATGTCATTAGAGTGTTTGTCTGATGGCCAATTCTGGTTACTCTCTTTACTTACAAAAGGCAGACTATATGAAAACCTGTGTAAAAAAATGAGATGTTGTATGGTTTTGTAATATATACCATGCTTTTGCTAATTCTTTTAGGTGCCTGTGTAGTTGTTAGCAGACTACATAGATACCCCCTTGGCCCTGCCTTTCTCAACGTGACAACCACTGCCTGGTCTGAGAATTGAACCATTGTGTCAAAATTTGAAATCAAATTAATAGAAAGACTCTAAGTGGTCACTTAAAGTGGTGTTGCGCAATATGTTAGGCTGTATTTTACCAAAACCAATACATTAACTCCTTTTATGTACTATTTACATCTAGTGGGTGTCATCACCTCATTCTATGTTGTTGTTGTTTTTATTGTCATTGTTTTGTTGTTTTGTTACCCTACGGACATTGTGCATTATGTAAATGTGATTGTGTCATGTTTCCCACAGTTTCATAAGACCTGTTTGATTTCTTTGACAAATTAAAACAAAGTTTGTAAGGGCAATTGGATATATTTATAACATATGACATTAGAAGTGTCAGGCCTGCTGCTTTCAAACAACATATTGGAAGCCCTTATAATTTGTGTTTAAGGGGTAGTTGGATTTACAATAGATGACATTTGAAGGGTTAAGCCTGCTGCTTTCAAACACCAAGATCAACTATGCCTCTCATCCTTTTGAGATCAATAGAATAAGTACCAGTTAGGTACAGGGGTCAATGTAAGAGATTAGACCTCTCACCTCAAAATTTCAGTCCTTGTGACTACAGTAGAAGGGATCATCATCATTACTACTACTACTACTACTACTACCATCATCATCATCATCATCATGGCAGAATCATTAGCATGCCAGACAAAATGCTTAGTGGTATTTCATCTGTCCTACATTTTGAGTTCAAATTCTGCTGAGGTTGACTTTGCCTTTCATCCTTCCAGGGTCAATGAAATTAGTATCAGTTGCTCACTGGGGCTGATGTAATTGACTAGACCCCTCGCCACAAAATTTCAGGCCTTGTGCCTTTAATAGATGAGATTATTATTGTTGTTTTACTTCTCAGAACACTCAGTCTTGTTTGTTCTGGTAAATTCCGTGAGAGCAGACAGCAACCTGCTCTCATTATTACTATTGTTGTTGTTTCATTTCTAGCTTTCTGCACTGTGAATTCAAATGTTGCCAAGGCCAACTTTTCCTTTCATCCCTCCCGATATCAATAAAATAAAGTACTATTCATGTAATGAGGTCAATGATATCTGTTAAATCTCAGCTCTTAAAATTGTGGCCTTGTGCTTAAATCAGAAACAATAATTATCATCATGACTAATCTAGAAGAAGTGGCACTGCCATGTGTCTAGTGTGACATGTCAGTGGATGGGTTTGTCATGATGTCATAGTGGAGGAATCCATTATGACAGCAGTGACTGTGTCGGTTCTAGACATGGAAGAACTTTGGAAGTTGTAGATCATTCAGATTTGGCCACACTAGACCTCATAGTTCAGATAATACAGGATTAAGATTAACTGAAGAAAAGTCTGTGATGTTGTTACTGGTATTTAACTCATACCAGTGATAAATCATCGTTATCTTCATTTTAACATCTGCTTTACCATGGATGTACATGTGAGTTGGAATTTGTTGAGTCAAATTTTCTTTTGTTGCGTACCCTTCCTGTTGCCAATCTCACCTGTATCCAAGCAGGGTACTATTTCCCCATAGCTGGCCAGACATGTTTTCAGAGAAGGTTAGAAATTGGAAATGAACAACACTGCTTGTATGATAGTGACACTTACTTACAACCATCATGTGCTGTCAAGACAAGGTTTTGGGCAGATGGACAGACACACACACATATGATGAACTTTCAGTTTCCATCTACCAAATCCACTCACAAAGCTTTGGTTGGCTCAGGGCTGTAGTGGAAGCCACTTGTCTGAGGTGCCACACAGTGGGACTGAACCCAAAACCATGTAGTTGGAAGTAAACTATTTAAACACACAGCAATGTCTCCACTTATGCCAATAATAAATGATGATAAAGAGGATGACGTTAAGAAGTAAACAGGAATAAATATTTGTATATTTATACAAACAAAAATTGCTTTTCTTCTTTCTGCTTCCATAACATACAAGATCAGTTTTAAAATCCCAATTTTCCCAGATTTCATCTTAACTCTCATTTCATTTTTACTTCATAACATTTCATGGTAGAGCACCTTGACCCATGCAGAGTGAAAGGGGATGAGGAGTGGTGGTCATATCAATTACTAACATCTGAGATCATCAGAAATATGTTTATCTTCAGAATTGACATTTCGCTTCAACTTTGATATCTTATACTTGTTATCATCTCAATTTGACACCAGATAAATATGTTTTAATCTGGAAATATTTATACTGACATCTGGTTTATAGAGGCCAACTTCTGACCTAGAGTATAGCTAGCTACTCTCAATTCCTATAGAGTATAGCTACTCTAATCCAACTTTATATAATATAGACAATGACTACTCTACTTCAGCATTATATTCTACTCATTTGCTATATAGGAACATAGATATTCTACTCCATTATATAGTGTAGCACATAGTTATTGTACTCTACCGTTATATAATATGGAGTATAGATATGCAACTCCACTTCTACATAGTGTGGAGTGTAGCTGATCTACTCCAACATTATATAGTGTGGATTGAAGCTACTCTACTCTTGCTATTGACCTCGTCTCTTGTTTTGATGTTACCAAAAGTTGGCTCTATTAGTTTACTTATGCCATATTGTTATTCCTGGACTGATAAACTGGTTCACTCCCCACATCTATTACCATGATGAATCTTTTAATTTATAATAGCAGCAATAATTAACATGTATGATAATTGTGATGATTACCAAGAGAGCCAAACAAAAATGGTCTGCCAGTGATATATCACAAATAGTTTTATTTACATGTCATCATTGCAATTGTTGTTTATCATCATTATTTGTTATAGTCATCATCATTTCATGTCTGCCTTCACTGCTGGTGTAGGTTAGAATACCATTGAACTGGTCGGAGAGCTCTGTGTTGCTCCAGATCAGTGCCTCATAGTCTCTACACCTGTATGCCCTTCCTAATGCTGACCACTTTACAGAGTGTACTAGGTGCATTTTTTCCATGGTCAAATTACCATGTAACTTGGGGAAACAATAGAGCTTCCTCAACTGAGACAGGAGTATAGTAGGAAGGGAGGTGACATTATGCAAGGTATTGAGAATTTAAAGTATGCTAGAAGGGACAGGAACAAGTTTGCCACATGGTGTTAATGGGATGGAGCCCAAAGAGACATCAGCACCTACTCTCAAAGTACAAAAAGGTGAATTGAAAAGAGTGTGAGGACAAAATATCAGGAAGGGTGTTACTTGCTAAAATTAGATTTGTAATAATTGCATTAAATAGTTGCCCAAGGGGATCTCCTTGTAGATGAAGAAAGTACGGTTAAGCATATGCCTTTTCATGTAGTAGGTATGTGTCCAACTGAACATTGCTGTGGATGTCTAATAAGACTGAAACATATTTGAAATTGTCACTCCTTACTTATCAGGTATTAAGATTCAATCAGTACTATGTGATGTTGTTTAATATTTTTATCAGTTTAAATTTCACTGTTCTATCCCTTGCCTATATTGACAAGTGGCATTGTCGTTAACACTAATGACTTTTGTTCTTATTATACATGAAATTTCAGATAATTCCCTACTCCTTGCTTTGGTTAAGTACATTCAACAAGTTTGCCTGTACTTAACTACACATGAATTATGGTCTTCAAAACAGATGGAAAATTGCCGCTCTGAAATATCTTCATTCTTTGCCTGACCCATATATTACAATAATGTCTGCTCCGTGTATATTTATGTTTGAAAACTTCATGACATAAAACAATAACACTAACAATAATTGGTTTGCATTTTTTTCATTCTCCTTATAATTATCAGATTTTCATAACTCAGCATTCAGTTTTCCTCACAAGATTATTCCATGTTAAATTCCTGCAATCCAGACACAAATATACTTACACACCTCCATACAGCATACACGCAAGGGCAAATGGCCCTCTCCATAAGTAGTGCAACAAAATCAACGTTTTTTGGTTACAAATGTGAAGATGTGTGGATAGGTGTGTATTCTACGAGTGTGTGTTTGTGTAAATATATATATATATATATATGAGTGTGTGTGTAGAAGAAAATTAAAGAAATTATGAATTGGTTCATCCTTTGAAAAGGAGTGTACCTCGTGCCATTCTTTGTAATAAACAAAACTCATATTTTTCATAACATCATTAGAATTTTGTATATAATATATAATGTTTTATTTCTGTTACAAGGTATTGGAAACTGAAAGGCGAATTTACTTGGTAACAGAATATGCAAGTGGCGGTGAAATATTTGGTAAGTTGTTTCTGTTTTCTAATTATTACCTTTTTAATCCTTACTAATTACTATTTGAACTTTGTAACTGTAAAGAAGCCCATATTTTTTTTAACATTCTTTCATAATCAATACCAAGCTTTACTAGAATTCTTTAATCATTCCATGTCATACAGCAGACCTTCTGTCTATGATCACCATCTGTCTGTTTCGCAGTTTCTTTGGCCGTCATGTCTCAACAAATCCCATCCAATCCATGCAAGCATGGAAAAGCTGATATTGCAAACGATAATGATGAGTAGATTAGAAGAGGTGTATAGCCTCCTAGTTCAATGTTCTTCTGTTTCTTGGACAAAGGGGTGTCTTGTGAGTGGTCATCAACAACTCCCTCACATTGCACTTCTGCTGATTCTAAAAGAGAGAGAGAAATTGATCCCAATGTTCGACTGGATACTTTATTTATCAATACCAGAAGAATGAAAACAGAGTTGACTTCAGTGGGATTTGAACTCAGAAGACAAAAAAAAAATATCCCAATGCATGTCAATGATTTTGCCAAACTCTGCTTTAAAAGCTGCTTTATCATATATATTTTTTCCTTTATTTTCAAGTAACCAACAGGCTTTCAATATAGAATTTTCAAAAAGGAAAACAGAATCAATAACAATCAAATATGCTGCTCTCATTGTCTTCATTATCATTAAAGGTCCACTTTTCCGTACTTGCATTGAAGACAAAGAGATAATACTTTACCGTTTGTTGCAGTTCTTCATTATCTTCTTTGTGAGGTTCTGCCTCTTGAGATCAGTTTTCACCATTTCTTCCATTATCTCCCTCAGTCTTTCTCTTCTATTCGTTCCTTTCATTTACTAATCCTCCCAACTTCCATTCTCCATACAAATCACGCTTCTCTATCAGCACCATCTTCTCTCTTGCATGCTACATCTGTTTCCTCTTATGCCCAGTTTTTTCTCTGTGATATTTTATATACACTTTCCTCTCTTTTTTTACTCTTTTACTTGTTTCAGTCATGTGACTGTGGCATGCTGGAGCACCGCCTTTAGTCGAGCAAATCGACCCTAGAACTTATTCTTTGTAAGCCTATATATGTGTATATATATATATATATATATATATATATATAGGTGAGCAGGCTAACATTCCTCCTATTCAGGTTACTTTGTCACAGCATTTCCCAATTACAGCTGAGTGAACTAGATCAACGTGAAGTGAAGTGTTTTGCTCAAGAAAACAATGTGCCACTCAGTCTGGAAATTGAATCCACAATTTGGCGTTAGGAAGGGCATCCAGCTGTAGAAACACTGCCAGATCTGACTGGCCTGGTGCAGCCTTCGGGCTTCCCAGACCCCAGTTGAACCGTCCAACCCATGCTAGCATGGAAAGCGGACGTTAAATGATGATGAATCTAGCAATTGTGAGTGCAACACCCTAACCACCAGGTCACATATCTTCACGCCCCCCCCCCACACACACACACACATATATGTATATATATGAAGCATAGCTGTGTGATTGAGTTCTAACCACCCAATGATTTTGAATTTAGTCCCACTGCATGGTACCTTGGGCAAGTGTCTTCTGCTCTAGCCTCAGGTTGGCCAAAGTTTTGTGAATGGATTTAATCAATGGAAACTGAAAGAAGCTTCTAATATATAGAGTCCACCAAAAAAAAATCTAGATACACTTCAAAAAAGAAAGAATCTGTATAAATATTTTAATTCAGTGTTATTGCAGTTTATTCAGTGCTATGGCATTTTGATAAAACATTGAAAGAGGCATCTATATTTATAGAAGTGTTTATACTAGTTATATACTTATACAGGTTTTTCATTTCCTGAAGTGTGCATACAATTTTTTGGCAGACTCTGTATGTGTTTGTGTGAGTTTGTATTTTGTTTTATATATATGTGTGTGTGAGTGTTTGTGGTGATGAGATTCTCTTCTCAGTGACATAGTTTTGTCCCACTGCATAGCACCTTGGATGAGTGTCTTCTGGCTATGGTCTAAGCCAACTGAAATATTGTGAGTGAATTTGGCTGATAGAAACTAAAAGAAGCCTAGCAGATTGAATGGTACTGTTTAGTTGTTGAAACTAAAAGGATTTCTTATCGGCTGCTGATGATGGGTTGTCTAAATTTGTTGTACATACTTTTTTGTATTTTTGTTGTGATCTGTTTGTGCTTTATGTTCTCTATATTTCATTGCCATGCTTCTAATGCTTTTGTGTGTAAATTTGTTGGATTTTGTTAATTAGTTTTTATGATTCATGCTAGCCATATTTGTTGTGATTTTGTTAGACACACACACTCACATGTGTGTGTGGTAGGAGGTTTGTTTACCTCCGTACTCTATGAAACTTCTAAGCTACAACTTGTCATTTCTCCTATCAACAAATTACCTGCTTACTTCATGCCTTCAAAGCAATGTGAAATAAGTGATTTCTTATTTTGGAAAGCATGTCGTGTTTGCATGTCTATATGTCTGTGTGTATTTACACATGTATGTAAATGTTAATATTCCATGCTTGTCACCACTTGAACAAAACAATGGTGATGTTAACAAGCTTGTAGACATTATGACCAGTTGCACTGTGCTATTCAAGATCTACCAGTAACCTTTATTAGAAAACGGGTAAAGGTTGGCAACTGGAAAAACATCCAGCTGTAAAAATTCTGCCTCAAATTAACTACCTGTCCAATTGATTTGTTCATAGAAAAATGGCCACTAAATGAACAAATGAATGAATATATACACGTTGCCGTCATTGGCAAATAATATACTGAACAGTATGGAAGTGGTAGTGGTTTTTATGCATGCAGGCACTGCTACAATTTCAAAACTATAGTGGAGTCTACTATGAAAAATATTTGAGAAAAGTGAAATACGATTTCTCTGTGTAAAATTTATGCAGATAACAACCCTCTATTTTGAAAAATCAAACATTAACACTTAAATTCAGATGGGAGCTCTAATGATATTAGTGATAGGAATAAATATTTCATAAATATAATATTTCTTTGTGCAACGCTTTTTAAATTGTAGCAATACCAGTTGCATATAAAAACTAGTAACTCTCATAGTTTATATTCTTGCCTACAGATAAAAATGAAATATATATGTATTATATATGTAATAATTTCAATTTGAGAAATACATTTATTTTATACGAGCCAGTCTTGATAAATGGTGTATGGAATATGTATCTTTTAGTTATTTCAGTCACTTGTAACTTTTACTTATAAAGTCATTTGACTGCAACTAAACTGGGGTACCACTTTGAGGGGTTTTAGTCAAACAAAACGACCCCAGGACTTATTTTTTTAAGCCTTGTACTTATTCTGTCATTCTGTTTTGCTGAATCACTAAATTACAGGAATGTAAATACACCTACGCCAGGTGTCAAGCGGTGGTGGGGGACAAACCCAGACCCAGAGACACACATGCATAGACATACATACCTACATGGTGATTGCTTCATCTTTGCAGATGATTGCCATCTGCCCATGTATCTCCATCAACCATCATCAGCTCCAAACATCTATCCATGACCTCTTAGATGGCTTTTAAGTCCAACATTAGATTTGCACAGTCTGCAGCAAACGTCACAGACAAAAGATGTGCCCTCTATTGGTTTTATTGGGTCAACTTGTGGGATGTAATCCTTATGTACCCTCATATACCTTTTAAAACCAGGTATTGATTTGTAGATCTTTTTGAACACCACACATCTTGGAGGGATAGAGCTGCATACAGTTGGCTTTTTATGTGATTTTAAATGAGTGATGCACTCAGATTTAGAGAGCAGTAAATGACCACACAAATCCAGCTCACTATGTTCTTATTGATGTTCATACTGTGGCCTTTTCAAAGCTGGTGTTTAAGTTTTTCATGATCAAGACGTCTCTCTTCAAACATTCTGCAAGCCTTTCTTCACATATCTTCTCCATTTACTCCTCTTTAAAGGAAGCACTTCCCAGTTCTGATCTTCAAACTGAAGATCTTTAAGGGTGTTTTTATGCAATCTTTATATCTTTTTCTTGGTTCATGGTGAGGGCATTTCCCAGTATGCAATTGACTGTAGAATAGTTGTTTCGGGAGTCTTTCCTCATTCATGTGCACAACATGGCCTACCCAACACATTTGAAAGGATATGATGATAGATTCAATGCTCATGCAGCCAGCATCTATAAGGATTTGAGTGTCAGGTATTTTCTGTTTCCATTTGATGCTTAGGATTCTTCTGAAACGCTTTTGCTTAAAGTGTTCAAGCAAATTAAAGAACTTATGATGTACTGTCCATGTTTCTGAAGAGTACAGCAGAGCCACTTAGAATGCAGGCCTTGTACATTGGTCTTGATATTGATGCTATTAACTGCCCACACTCTCTTTTCCAGTTTTCCAAAGGCGACGGAGGCCTTCTAAATATGCAGGTGTATTTCTGCACCCAATGAACCATCCCTTGATAATGTACTACATACATATGTACGTATATATGTATGTATGTGTATATATATATATATATATTATATGATGGGCTTCTTTCAGTTACCATCTACTAAATCCTCTGACAAGACTTTGGTTGGCTTGAGGCTATAGTAGAAGACACTTGCCCAAGGTGCCAGGCTGTGAGACTGAACCTGGAATCATGTGGCTGGGAAGCAAGCATATTACTACACAGCCATACCTGCACCTTCAAGCTACACCTGCACCTATATATATGTATGTGTATTTTAATGTACACATTCTCAAATTTTCATTCACACTACAAGACCCTTTCGAATGAACACAGAATCCACAGCTCCATACTTTGAAATAACCAAACATGGACTACTACTGGTACTAAATACCATGTACAGGAAACTTTTTTATCACTTCTATTCACCACTTTCCTTAAATAATGGAACTGCAACTACAATATCTCTATATATTTTATATTTCATTTTTGCTTTCATTCTTATTTCCCTCTATATTCCCTATCTCTTCCTTTTCCTTAATAATTCCTTATTTCGAACTCAAATATTTATCTTTATTTAACCATCTCGCATCATCTCTGATGAAGGGATATGCATAATATCCCAGAAACAGCTGTAAGACTGTATCTATATCTTTTTCCTTATAAATGTCCTGAAAACTACTCACAGCCCTGGCTTTGTTATCTCATTTTGTCTAATATACATACATATACATACACACACACACACACGCACACATCTTTTCTTTTATCTTTTACTTGTTTCAGTCATTAGACTGTGACCATGCTAGGGCACCACCTCGAAAAAATTTTAGTCAAATGAATATTTTTTTAAGCCTGGTACTTATTCTATTCAGTTCATTTTGCTGAACTGCTAAGTTATGGAGATGTAAACAAACCAGCACCAGCTGTCAAGTGGTGGTGGGTGACAAAAAAGTTAAAACAAAGCAAACATGAGGACATAGCACAAACAGTGTATTAACATGACGCTCAGGGAAAGAAGAATGTTGTTTTACATTTCAAACATAGCTCTTCATTGGAAACGGGAAAAACAGCAAAGTCCAAAAGGAAAGAAAGAAAAATATGTGTGTGGTCGATGCCAGTGCTGCCTGAATACCTCCCATGCTGGTGGGCAAGGCAGCGAGCTGGCAGAAACGTTAGCACGCCGGGCGAAATGCTTAGCGGTATTTCGTCTGCGTTACATTCTGAGTTCAAATTCCGCCGAGGTCGACTTTGCCTTTCATCCTTTCGGGGTCAATAAATTAAGTACCAGTTACGCACTGGGGTCGATGTAATCGACTTAATACCTATGTCTGTCCTTGTTTGTCCTCTCTGTGTTTAGCCCCTTGTGGGTAATAAAGAAATAGGTATGTAAAAAGCACCATTCGAGTATGACTGATACCAGTGCTACGTGACTGGCTCCCATGCCAGTGGCACAAATACTATGTTTTTGGAGTAGTTAGCATTAGGAAGGGCATCCAGCTGTAGTAACCTTGCCATATCAGATTGGAGCCTGATGCAGCCTCCAGCTTGCCAGTCCTCAGTCAAACCGTCCAACCCATGCCAACATGGAAAGCGGACATTAAATGACGATGATGATGATCACACACACACACACACACATATATATACATACACACACACACACACACATATGTGTGTGTATGTGTAGTGTCACAGCTGGATGTTGTAGTGTTGTGTCAACTAGACCTGTGTTTTAACACTGACACACATGTTTTACTCATCCATACATGATTCAAAGAGCATGAATAAATAGAACAGTCCTAATCTACCATACCTGTGATCAAAATCTGTTCCATCTGTGACCACTCCACTTTTTTTTTTTTTAAGATATTGGTGGAGTTTTGGTTATTTCTAGTTAGTCGAGTGATCACATAGGAGCTCCCTTATTTGCAGGAGGGAGGATGTAGTTGTCATAAAGGTGATGGGGATGGTGGTGGTAATGTTGATGGTTGCAGTGGTGTTGATGATGGAGAATAAAGATGGTGTTTATTAGCTTTTATTTTTTAGTTTTCTTTTTCTCTTTATCCTATGTTTGTGAATAATACTGTTGGCTCTAGATTTTTAACAAGCCAATAAACTGGTTCACTGCATTGTTTCTAATTAATGTTAAATGTGTTTCATATTTTCAAATAACAAATGTCTCCAAATGTAGAATAAGGATTAAGAATGTGAGAGACAGTGACCCACTAGGAATTGAACACACTTCCCCTGGTTCACACCTTAATACAATACAATGGGTTAATCACTTTATCATGCACATTATAATGTTTATGCCCCTGCAGTCAATGACATTCTATGTGTACCCCAACATTACATTATCAACCACAGTCTATAGACTTATTAACCATAGTCTATTGATATCAGTGAAGGTAGCATGGCTCAATGGTTAGAACATTGGGCTCACAACCATGACATAGTGAATTCAATTCACAGACCAAGCTGTGCATTGTGTTCTTGAGCAATACACTTTATTTCATGTTGCTCCAGTTCACTCAGCTGTAGAAATGAGTTGTGATGTCATGGTGCCAAGTTGTATCAGTCTTTGCTTTACCTTGGATTACATCAATGGCATGGAGTGGGGAGGGTGGTATGTATGGGTGACTCCTGGTCTTCCATAAACAACCTTGTCCAGACTTGTGCCTTAGAAGGGAACTTTCTAGGTACAATCTCATGGTCATTCATGACCGAAGGGGTCTGTACCCTTTACCCTATAGATATTATCATCATCATCATCATTTTACATCTATTCATACTGGCATGGGTGGGCTGGATGGTTTGACAACCCTTAATGTCTCAGTTTTGGCTTGATTTCTTTGATTGGATACCTCTCCTTGTAGCACCAGCACTAAATAGGTTGCTTTGCCCTCAAATAGATTAAAAACTTCTCTCAACTCTGCCCAACTAAAGATTTCCTTTCAACCCTACTCAATCACTGCTCATAGTCACCTTTCTAACAAAGTGAGGTGAGAGAGGTCCCTGACAAGTTCAACAGAGAATTCAGTATCAATTTTCAGTCAACATCAATACACCTTCAATTATAATTAGGGAACTGCCTAACTCCCCAGACACAATGCATGTAAAATACAGGAACTTTGTGTTTAATTTAAGCAACTTAATTATAGTAGGTTAATCAGATATGAATTCTTAAATGTTAACCTAGGTTTGTTAGGCGTCTTAAGAAACTGGTTATTACATTTCTAAAATAATTTAGTTTTACCTTTCTTTTCTTTACCAATATAATCATGGAACTAAAATTGCAATTAATTAATTACTTAATTACCATATACCATTACTAATTAAAATTCATCATTATTAATTACAACATACTACCACTATTTAAATACAACCTATTACTACTACTACATGTCCCGTTGTTTTGTGCCCAGAATAAGCAATATTTTGCAGCTTTTCATATTAGAACATGGTAACATTGTTCCTCAGACAATTGTTTTCTTGTGGTTCTATGTCAAAGCACTTATGATGCTATAGTTTCTATTTTGTTAAAGTTCATGGTGTCTCTCAGCATCTGCTTCCCAAAGACATTGCTTGTGTACTTGATATAGTGTATATATCATCATATTCTCCAGCTGTGTTGCATGCAGATTGTCCTATGAAATTACACATTCTTTATACAGGACAAATTGTTCGTTCATAAAATGAGTTTCTTAAAACTTGGTAATCATTCAGCTGTTTTTCTGAAATGGTGGACTAGAAGAAACTGAGGTGGACAGATAGTGCCTGGAGTCTAAGTTGTTAATGTAATGGTTGTGAGAGAATGAGATAAACGCTGTGACAGACAGATAGACACACAGAAAGAGAGACTGACAGACAAATAGATAGAAACATACATAGATTGACAGACAGATAGATGTAGATCTATTGGTCTATACCTACCAGAATCTGGCAAACAAATAGACAAACTGAGAGACAGTTTGATGGTTGTGCTGGGTGAGAAAAATCAAGGTAAAAGCTGGGATGGATAAAAAGAGAGAGAGAGACAAATGTTGATAAACAGAGAGATAGATATAGATCAAAACAGACACATAGATAGGCTGACAGATACACAAATAGAAAGACAGATAGATAGGTAGGTAACTAGAGAGATGGATAGACCAGATACGCAGATAGACTGGTAGGCAGGTCTGTATTTAGTTAACTACATAGTATTGCAGAAAGACAGGCAGGTAGATACGTACATAGGCTGATAAACAGAGACACAGATAAACAGACAGGTAGCTCTTGAAAAATAAGCATTTTCAGTGTTACAGTAGGTTAACTAACTGCTTTTAATGATTGTATTGAGAAATATATATGTATAGTTGTGTGTGTGTGGGTGTGAGTTTGCATGTAAGTATATGTATATATATATATATATGTGTGTGTGTGTGTGTGTGTATACACATGTGCACATACACACACACAGACATATTTGTATATATGTCTGTGTGTGTGTACACCTATATACATATGCAGAAATCTAATGAGACACGCAAACAGAATGGTGATACATATTTTGGTCCTAATGTCTTTAATGATAGTGTTGAGAAATGTATGTGTGTACATACGTTCATATATATAGAGAGAGGAAGAGAGAGAGGTTGCAAACCAAACCAGAATGTTGCAGGCTGACAGATTTCACAAAAATTACAATCATCATTATATTAAGGCAGTGAGCTTGCAGAATCATTAGCTCATTGGACAAAATGCTGATTGGCATTTCTTCCAGCTTCATTTTCTAAGTCCAAGTCCTACCAAAGTCAACTTTACCTTTTATCCCTTCAGAGACAATAGAATAAGTGCCAGTTAAGCACTGAGATCAATGTAGTCAGCTTCCCCTCACATGCACGCACGCACACAAACACACACAAATTTACTGGCATTGTGCCAAAATATGAGACAATTAACTTACACCTTCCCCTCAGAATTTCTGGTGTTGTAATATAATTATTATTATTATTGTTGTTGTTGTTGTTGTCATCATCATCATCATCAATAATTTGGCAAACTGGCAGAATCATTAGCATGCTGGGGAAAATGCTTAGCAGCATTTCATCTATCTTTACATTCATCCTTTCAGGGTCGATAAAATAAATACCAGTTGAACACCAGGTATCAATGTAATCGACTTACCCCACCACCAAACCTGCTGGCCTTGTGCCAAAATTTGAAACCATTATTATTATTATTATTACTTAAGGCAGTGAACTGACAGAATTGTTAGCATATCAGGCAAAATACTTAGAGGCATTTTGTCCATCTTTACGTTCTGAGTTAAAACTCTGCCTAGGTCAACTTTACCTTTCATCCTTTCAGGGTCAGTAAATTAAGTACCAGTTGAATACTGGGGTTGATGTAATCAACTTAACCTCCTCCCCAAAAGTTCAGGCCTTGTACCTATTGTAGAAAGGATTATTATTATTATTTAATTATAAGGTAGTGATCTGGCAGAATCCTTAGCACATCAGAAAATATGTTTGCAGCATTTGTTTCTGCTCTTTATATTCTCAGTTCAAATCTGGCCATGGTCAACTTTTGCTTTTCATCCCACTGGAGTTGATAAAATCAAATACTGGTCAAGTTCTGGGGTCAGTGCATTCAATTGATCCCTTCTCTTCAAAACTACTGGTCTTGTACCAAAATCAGAAATTATCATTATTATTTAATTAATATATGTAATTATTTAATTATAAAACACCATCATTAATGACAATAAATCATACGATATATATCAGTTTTATTTAATCATGGTAAGGTAGCAAACTGGCAGATATGTTAGTAAGCTTGGCAAAATACTTAGCAGCATTTCATTCATCTCAATGTTCTGAGTTCAAATACTGCCATGGTTGACTTAGCCTTTCATCCTTTTGAGGTCAATAAGATAAGTATAAGTTGAATGCTGGGGTCAATATAATCAACTTACCCCTCCTCCAAAATTGTTGGGATTGTGCCAAAATTTGAAACCAGATGTAGCTGTGTGATTAAGAATGTGGACTTGAATTCAATCGCACTGTGTGTCACCATTGGCAAGTATCTTCTGCTTATAGCCCAGGCTGACCAAAGCTTTGTGAGTGAATTTGGTAGACATGAACTAGAAAAACACCCCATCATATACAAGGGGTTGCTGAAAGTCCCTATCTTTGAGTAAATGAAAATACACAATTATTGCAGTAGTCCTTTATGTTTTTCTAAGCCCTGTAAAAGAACTCGAAAGGGTGGGCCTCCATCCAGACCTTTCATGATACCCTTAAAACCAGGAACTTTTCAGCGCCCCCTCATATGTGTCTGTATGTGTGTGTGTGTGTGTGTGTGTGTGTATATATATATATATATATATATATATATATATAATGTGTTTGTGTGTGTATGTATGTATATCTGTGTATATACACACACACACAAGGGGGTGCTGAAAAGCTCCTGGCTTTGGATAAAAGAGAATACAGGTGTATCAGTAAATTATGTAAATTCACACACTTATTGCAGCAGTCCTTTGTTTTTTGGGGGTTTTTTTCTAAGTTCTGTAAAAGAACTCAGAAGTTTAGGCCTCCAAACAGGCTTTTCACAATACCCTTCAAGCCAGGAACTTTTCAGCACCCCTTCATATATGTGTGTGTTCCTATCTTGACATCATGTGGAGCTATAAGTCAGAATCATTGTCATAGAAGCAACATTGTTTTCTTCCAATGTTTCATGGAAAACGTATCTGGCCATGGGGAAATATTACTTTAGTTGGAAACAGGTGAGGATTGACAACAGGAAAGATATCCAGCCGTAGAAAAATTTGCCTCAGTGAATTCCATTTCACCTATGCAAGTATAGAAAAGTGGATGCTAAAACGGTGATGTCAATGATGATTATAATGATGATAATTGTCATCATGATCATTATTTAATTACAATATGCCATGATATTATTGTCATTGTACATAATGAGTTTAACATGGAATTGAGGCTTCTATATCTTGCCTTTTTCTGTCTTCAGACATTTGGTATTTACCATAAATTCTTAACACACTACGACACACACACACAGATGTCTGTATACCATTTTTCATTTTTATTGTCTGAGTGTTTGTTTATTACCTCCATTACTCCCATACAACAAATAACCTGCTCCCTATATAAACACATCCGTTAAATGTATAAACTCAGACTAGTCTTACAAGCAAGATTCAGTTCAAAAGTAGCTATTTTTTTTTCTAATTGTTCTCAAGAGACATGAAAGAGCTTTATAGTGAGGCAATTGTCTTGCTGCTCAAGAGTGTGAGCATGTGTATGTGTGTGAGAAAGCATCTGTGTGTGTGTGTTATTGTGTGCACTGTTTACAGTTCCTTCATTGTTGTATCTGAAGAATCTCTTTCAGTCTATGGCTCCCCTGGCTTGTAGCACCACACACACACAGTAGTACTAGTGAGACTCCATATGTGGATCATATGTGGTGGTTGTTGGATGACAACAAACAACACACACACACACAACACAACAGTGTGCAGTGAATAGACTGAAATACAGAAATACTATCAGATGCTAAACTCTTTTATTAGATAAGGGTATAAGGGTATTAGTGAAGTGTGTGGGGAGAGGAGGACTGGATTTACTTAGATCAGAGAATGGTGGGGGCGCCAGTGGAGTGACACATTCATAACTGAGTACTTATGTGTATACGTGTGTACACATTATATATATAAAGACAGACAGATAAATAAACTTGCATGCACATATATGGTTTCAATTCCTGGATGTTGTGGTGCATTGTGCTTCAACTCGCATTGCTCTAGTCTAATCACCTGAAAGTGAGTACCAGCCCGGTGCTGGTGCTCTCTTACCCTCCAACTATCATATCTTGGATGTTCCACTGGGTCAAACGTGAGAGGGCTGAGATGGTGTCTATGCCAGCTACATAGGTACATGAGACAATGTGAAAATATGGTTCCAGGTTCAGTCCCACTGCATAGCACCTTGGACAAGTGTCTAATAGCCTCAGGCCAACCAAAGCCTTGTGAGTGCATTTGATTGATGGAAACTAAAAGAAGCTTGTCACATCATCATCATCGTTTAACATCCGTTCTCCATGCTAGCATGGGTTGGACAGTTCGACCGGGGATCTGGGAAGGCAGAAGGCTGCAGTCTTATCTGGCAGTGTTTCTACAGCTGGATGCCCTTCCTAATGCCAACCACTCCGTGAGTGTAGTGGGTGCTTTTTACGTGCCACTTGCACAGGTGCCAGGCGAGGCTGGCAACGGCCACGGTCGGATTGGTGCATTTTACATGCCACCGGCACGGAAGCCAGTCGAGGCGGCACTGGCATCGGCCACGATTCGGATGGTGCTTTTTACGTGCCACCGTAAAAAGCACGGTGGCACATGCTTTTTACATATATATATATATATATTTGCATGTGTGTATCTATGTGTATGTATCTGTGTGTTTTGTGTGTGTTTGTCCTCCACACAACTTGACAACTGGTGTTGGTGTGTTTACATCCCTGTAGCTTTGCAGTTTGGCAAAAGAGACTGATAGAATAAGTACTAGGCTTTAGAAAATAAAAAATAAGTCCTGGGGTTGATTTGTTTGGCTTAAATCTTTCAAGGCAGTGCCCCAGCATGGCTGCAGTCAAATGACTGAAACAAGTAAAATATAAAATACGCTATATCTATTGTTTCAATTATTGGACTGTGGCCATGCTGGAATATTAACATGAAGGGTTTTAGTTAAATGAATCAACCCCAAGATTTACTTTTAAACCCTGGTAATTATTCTGTCAGGCTCTTTTGCTGAATTATGGGAGATGTAAACAAACTAACGTTGGTTGTCAAGCGATGATGGGGGACAAACACAAGCACAATGACACACATATATGATAGACTTCTTTCAGTTTCTATCTACCAAATCCACCCATAAGACTTCAATCAACCCAGGGTTATAGCAGGAGACATTCGCTTAAAGTGCCACGCAGTGGGACTGAACCCGTAACTATGTGATTGGGGAGCAAACTTATTACCACACAGTCACACCTATACCTAGTAGAGATAAATAATGTTTTTATTTTGGTCTGGGGTTTTAAGCAACTAATTTGGCTGAGTAAGTTGTCAGGTGAAACCTAAATGTCCCAGTCATAACAAATTTTACAATGAATTTGACTCTACTTTTTTGTTATCTCCCCACTCAATAGATGTTCTATTATTTTAAAAATTATCTAAGAATAATAACTTTAAATAAACATTGGCACGCACACACACACACACACACAAATATGTAGGCATATATATCTATATTCTTTTATTCATTTCAGTCATTAGACTACAGCCATACTGGAGCACTGCCTTTAGTTGAACAAATCAACTCCAGAACTTATTCTTTGTAAGCCTAGTACTTGTTCTATCAGTCTCTTTTGCTGAACTGCTAGGTTACAGGGACATAAACACACCATCGGTTGTCAAGCAATGGTGGGGGGACAAACACAGACACACAAACATACATACATACACACACACACACATATATATATATATATATATATATATATATATACGACAGGCTTCTTTTAGTTTCTGTCTACCAGATCCACTCACAAAGCTTTGGTAAGCCTGAGGCTATAGTAGAAGACACTTGCCCAAGTTGCCACATAGTAGGACTGAACTCGGAACCATGTGGTTGGAAAGCAAGCTACTTAACACACAGCCATTCCTGTGCCTATATATATTCATAGAGTGATAGCTGCGTGATAAGAAGCTTGCTCCCCAAACACGATTTCAGGTTCAGCCCCACTGCATTGCACCTTGGGTCTTCTACTCTAGCCTTGGGCCAACCAAAACTTTGTGAGTGGATTTGGTCGACAGAGACTAAAAGAAGTTCATTGTGTGTTTGTGTATATATATGTGTGTGTGTGTGTGTGTGTGTGTATCATTGTGCCTGTGTTTGCCCTCCCCCCACCACTTGATACTTGGTGTTGGTGAGTTTATGTCTCCTATAACTTAGCTGTTCAGCAAGAAGAGACCAATAGGCTTAACAAGAAATAAGTACTGGAGTTGATTCGTTTGACTAAAAGTTCTTCAAGGTGGTGCCGCAGCACGGCCATAGTCTAATGATTGAAACAAGTAAAACACGATAATTGTTACTTAATAATATTAAACTACCATGATCCATTTACTGAGGTAGCTGTTTTGTTTAAAAACCTTTTATCTGGATTTATAAACCTATCTATTGATATACTCAACATCATTTTAATGTCACCTACATTTCTGTATTTGTATGAGTCAGATGGAATTTGTTGAGGTAGATTTTTTCCATGGTCAGATGCCCATTCTGTCTTCAGCTTGCACCTCTTTCCAAGCAAGGTAACATTTTTGCCTGTAGCCAGACATGTTTTCATAGATTGGAAACGAGCATCAGTGCTTGTGAGAGCTGATGCTCATTAATAAATATATCACTATGTCAAGGCAAGGAGACAGCTGTCTATTTGAACATGCACATACATATACATAAAAAGCATCCAGTCCACACTGTAAAGTGGTTGGCATCTGGAAAGGCATCCAGCTATAAAAATCAGGTCAAAACTAACCTCATCTGTGCTTGTGCTACGTAAAAAGCACTGAGTCCATTCTGCAGAGTGGTTGATGTTAGGAAGGGCATCCATCCATAAAAAAACCTTACCAAAACAGACACAATTGCATAGGGTAATTTTTCTACCTGGCCAGCTCCTATGAACTATCCTACCATGCATGCATAGGAGATGGATGATAAACAAGGCATAAATATAAGACAAGGCATCAATGATGGTCATTACATATTTCCTTATTATAATATATTTCACTTAGATCTGTTTTCAGTAGTCATTATAGATTTGTTATTGATTGGTTTACTGAATCAGTCCATTGATCAGTTGAGAAAAGTTATATATATATATATTATGTAGATAGGGTTTTAATTCAAGCTGTGTCTCCTTGAAGCATATTTGCTTATTCTAGTACTCCAAAATTTTATGTAGGTGTTATATTTGCGTGAGGTATGCATAAGAGTTGAAAAATACTAGAAGATATTTTTTGCAGAGTAATTACATATTGAAACAGGAGATTGGAAAAAAATTTTGGTATTATCTATATTACCAAATTTTTTCCAATCTCCTGTTTATGTACATGTATGCGTGTGTGTATATATCATCATCGTTTAACATCCATTTTACATGCTGGCATTGGTTGGACAGTTCGACTGGGGTCTGGGAAGCCAGGAGACTGCACCAGGCTACAGTCTGATCTGGCAGTGTTTCTACAGCTGGTTACCCTTCTTAACGTCAACCACTCTGAGAGTGTAGTGGGTGCTTTTTTACGTGCCACTGGCACAGGGGCCAGAAGGGGCTGGCATCAACCACGATCAGATGGTGCTTTTTATATGCCACCAGCACAGAAGCCAGTCAAAGCAGCACTGGCATGAGCCACATTCAGATGGTGCTTTTTACATGCCACCAGCAGGAGGAGTATTACTACAATTTCCATTTGAATGTGATTTGCTTTGATTTTGATGTACTTAACTCAGTAGGTCTCCTTAAGCATGGCATGTCACCCTACTATCCAAGGAACTTTTGAGAGGGCTGGTTATGCAACACTGGTGTGGGTTACAGTTGCGAGCTCACTTTATTTGCCAGGTCTTCTCAGTCACAGCATACTTCTAGAAGTCTCCGTCTTGTCATTGGCTCTGTGAGGCCCAACATTTGAAGGTCATGCTTTACCACCTCACCCCAAGTCTTCCTGGCTCTCCATCTACCCCGGATTCCTTCCACTGTTTAAGAGTGGCACTTCTTCACACAGCTCTCCTCGTCCATCCGTAGTACATGACCATACCAACGCAAATGTCTCTCTTCCACACCTCATTTGATGCTTCTTATGTCCAAGATTTCTCTCAGGGCGCTTACACTCTGTTGTGTGTGCACACTGACATTACACATCCAGCAGATCATGCTAGCTTCATTTCTTTCAAGCCTACGCATGTCTTCAGCAGTCACAACCCACGTTTCACTGCTGTGAAGCATGGCAGTTTGCACACATGCATTGTACAATCTACCTTTCACTCTGAGTGAGAGGTCATTTGTCACCAGTAGGGGTAGAAGCTTTCTGAAATTTGCCCAGGCTATTCTTATTCTAGTGGTAACACTCTCTGAGTATCCACCCCCACTACAGACTTGGTCACCTAGATAGCGGAAGCTATCAACTACTTCTAGTTTCTCCCCGCTGGCATGTGATGGAATCTGTTTTCTGAGCATCTGTGATGTTTATTGCCCCTGTGCATCTACAGCACATGAAAACTATCTTCCCAGTTAATCTTCCTTTATGTATATATATGCACACACACACACACACACACACTTATGTGACTGGTTTCTTTCAGTTTCCTTCTACAAAATCCACTCACAAGGCTTTGATCATCTCAGGGCTATAGTAGAAGATACTTTCCTAAGGTGTCATGCAGTGAGACTGATCCTGAAACCATGTGATTGGGAAGCAAACTTCTTAACCACACAGTCACACCTGTGCATGCACACACACGCACAATCATTTACTTGTGTATATATAATATGCATATTTAATGGTTTGTCAATGTATATTTTCATGTGTTTCATATAAGTATAACTGTACTAGTGTATGCACATGTGTTTATGTTTGATAGCTTTCATGTTGTCATCATCATCATCATCGCCACCACCGTCACCTTGTAACTCTTCTATGCTTGCTTGGGTTGGATCTACATTCTCCATCACAATGCTTCACTGATTCGTTGCACTCCTTTGTCATCCTTTCAGCCTGTTAAGATCTACCTTCACCACTTCTACCCACTTCTTCCTCTTCCATATGATCTTTCCACTTCATTCATTCAACACTTCTTCCTTCATCTGTCATTATCCATAAGTATCGCATATCTATAAACAGCAAAGTCTTCCTACTTGCACACTGTTTTTTCATTCCTCTTACGCCCATTCATTTCTATGCATGTGTGTGTATATAATTACATTTACACATAACTTAGCTGTTGCTTGCAAGTGCGTATGACCTGGCAGCTTATAACACATTTTGTCCTATTGTTTTAGGTTCCTATATAGCGGCAAGGAGACAACATTGACACCCTCTTGGCCCTTCCACCCTTGAACCTGTGGAATATGATAGTTATGACAGCTGGAAGGAGAAAAGGTTACACTGGCACTCAGCTGGTACTCATTTACAAACTGTGTAGATTGGAGCAATGTCAGATGGAGTGCTTTGCTCTTCGTCTAACACTCTTCTCAGTCCAGGAATTGAACTCATGGTTTTATTTATAATCATGAATCTAACACCTTGGAATTATACAAAGAAGCAAAGAAGATTAATTTGACACCTACAGAAGGATGAAGCACAAATTCATGAATATTATATTTATGTGCACCCATTCATGAAATAATGCACAAGCACATGAATACATTAATGCTGAAGTATGTGTGTGTGTGTGTGTGTACAAACACATGCTCTACATAGAAGAGTAGAACTGAGGTAGACCTCTATTTTGGGGGATATTTTCTGATAATGAGATTGATACACACACACACCTTTTGAAAGTTCAAAATTGTCATGTATTATTATCAACACATATCCTATGCTGCACTTTTGTACACTATTGTACAAATGACACAAGCTAAATGTCATGCATTGTTGTGTATTAAACTGCAATATTATAGACAGGTCCCTGTATTTATTGTTTTATTATTTCTGTTTATTGATACAGATCACCTGGTGGCTCATGGTCGAATGAACGAGAAAGAAGCACGTAAGAAGTTTAAACAAATAGTAGCCGCAGTGTCCTACTGTCATAAACATCATGTGGTACATCGGGATTTAAAAGCTGAAAATCTACTTTTGGATGCTAACCTAAATATCAAAATCGCTGGTAGGTTTTTCAGTTTGTTTGCTCGGTTTCGCCAGTATTTTAGCCTAATGTTTGTTCAGCTGGACGTTCTGTCTTGTTTCACTCACAAATATCTCATTACTTTTCCTTTGAGCAACATCAAACAGCAGAGATAAGCTTTGTTATATCATCTAATGTTCATTAATGGTTAAATCTATTTAAATTATTGACTTTACTTGTGATGTAATTGTCACAACACTGAGAATAATTCTGTTCTTAATCCTGGGGATCCTCTTTTGACCTTGTAGCAATGTATTTGTTGTCATTGTTGTTGTTGTTGTTAACTCAGTCATATGATACATGACATTCTGTACAATAGAGCCATGACTCTCGGCCTTTGACCTACCACATACCACATCTACAATACTCTGCAAATGTGTCTGTATGTCCTTGTTACATACTTGCACACAGCCGTAAAACTTCATTTAGTAATAGAAGCTAGTCCAGATTTTTTTTCTTCTTTAAGTCAGAAGGGAATGCAATGTCCAGAGATACCTTTCATAGGGTTTCTGAGATTTGTGGAAGGGAGGGAGGAAAGTACCTTCAAACCAGAGACCTAACTTGAATGCCTACAACTGAAAAGACTCCACTAAAGGTACATGAGGTGTCAGGTGGTAGTGTTAAAGTAGGTAATGGCCTAAGTAGACCAAAGTCAGATTTGATATCAGTCCATAAAAACTGGACCAAATACAAGGCATCCAGTCTGATGTTTTCGCAGTTCCACTGCGCCTATATCATTTTTACCACCAGGTATCAAGGAAGTCAGCAAACTAGCAAAATCAATAGTGACCTTACAGCATTTGTTACAGTTCTCTACATGCCAACCCTGCTGAACCCATCTTTACCTTGGACCTGTCCAAAGTTGAATAGTAGGATTGATTCTTCTCTTTCTCCTTAGGCTTGCACCAGTAATTTAAATGTTCACTCTTGTTACATCATATCATAGTGATTCTATTTGGGAATTGCATTAAGGGTACACATGTCTGTGGAATACTCAGCCACATATATTACCATTTTTCTGAGCAGGAATTTAGTTGGTTCAATAACTGAAAGTGCATTATCGAAACCACCAGAGAATCCATCTCTGTCCATTAGATAGCAATGGTTAGCTATTTTCTGACTACAGAGAATGATGTAAAATTAAGTGGAAGTTAAAAGTATCTAAGGCAATGAGGTCCATAAACTTTTTAATTAATTAGAATTACACTCATAATGAAGATAAAAATCATTAGCATCAATAATAAAGTATTGACATGAATGTTTAACAAATAGTTTCCCAACACATAATTACCAGGGGTGGGTAGTTTAAATTGAACTTACTCTTCTAATAAAATATATATAAAAGTTGTTTATTAAAATATAAATTTCTCTTTCTACCTGCTGTTGTGTTTATCAATCATCTGGTGTTAAATAAGTACTTGACTAGTCATTCTTCTGACTAAACTGGCTAGCAATGTAGAATAGTGGTTCTCTACTGAGACTTATATAAATTGTTATAAATTTCCTCCAAAATTATTATCAAACTTGCCTTTATTCAAAGATATTTCTCTCTCTTTCACCAACATGCTTTTACAATATTGATTTCTGTCACATTGGTTTTAAAAAGGAAGTATATTTGGTAGAGAGCAGGTAATTGTTATTTCCTATAAAAGACAGACAAGCTTGTAAAATATATTGAAAATATCTCATTTGATTTTATTATATTGAATGTTGTTAAAGCAGCTAACTCACCTGGATTAAATCTAGACTCTAATTCAACCAAAAGGAAAGGCAATTATTATAAATACCTGATGTTAGCATTGGAGTTAGTGAAACAGTATCTATATACAAATGTTTTTTTGTTTTGTTTTGTTTTTTTGTTCTCATCTATTTTTAATTATTTGAAGTTTTCCTGTAAGCAAAGAGCTGGTTTCTAACAAAGATACAAAGTTCCGTTGTTGGAATATAGATAACAAAAACAAATTTACATGTTGAACTTTGAGAAAAGTCTTGCATATTATTACCATTATGCTTACAGACTGAATTTGCAATGTGCATGTTAGCTGGTTGATTTCTTTTTCTGAAGACCCTAGATTTTCCATATTGTTACAAACATAACCAAGTATTTATGTATGTATCTATCTTTGTATTTGGCTTTAACTAGTGGCTCTGTGATGCTACTTTGAAGGTCATATTCTAAATATTCAACATTATTCAAGGAAACCAACTATACTAATACAATTAAAATATGATTACTGAAACATTTTGTTGTTCTTGTTTTAAATAGATTTTGATCATCTTTTCAAGGCCAATAAACAAAAGGTACCAATCCTGGGCCATGGATTGGTGGAACTGTGAGACCATTGGACCAGTTATATTGTAGTATTTGTTCCAGCTCTTTACATTCTGAGTTCAAATCCAACCATGGCCTTCATAGATTACAGACTTAATCAGTCTCTTAGTTTAAAACCACCACCTGGTATGTTGGATGCCTTTAGTGGAGTCCACTGTGCTGCAAGCATTCAGACCTGGTCTCTGGTTTGAGAATACCAGCCTCCCTCTCTTCAAACAACCTTGGAGACCCTATAAAGGATCATGAACCTTACATGACAAAACCCTCAACTAGAAGGGGAGAAGTAGTATTGAGGAGGTGCAGCTTTGTGTCACTTGAGAGATTAGAGGTATAGAAGGACAGAGATAGGTGTCTTGCTGTAGAGTAGATACATGGATACCCCAGTTGGAATAGAAAGGAGGGTGAGTCAGAAAGTAAGATAAAGAGAACAATAGTAGGAGAGATGATGAAGATATGTCTGGACATGCCCTCAAGTAACATTGGGGGGGGTGAGAATAGATGAAGTGATACAGAGGTTAGGACTGAGTGAGTGGGCAGGACTGAGGTGACTGCAGCAAATGATGGGGAGAAATATAGAGGGGGCTTGGAAGCAGGGGTTGCAGTAGATATGTTAGGGCATTGAGGGTGATAGCAAGTAAGCAAGGGTTAATGATGAAGAACAGTACAGAAAGGAGGTGATTGATGGAGACAGTAGGCAGAAGAAGATAATGAGAAATGGAAGTGGTTTGAGGTGGGGAAAGACAGGTAACTGAGAAAACCAGCGGATCTAGTACATACCTATTCTGCTCTCACGTGATGAATAAGTGATGGGTGTTAGGGGATGAAATGGGGGTGGGGAAAGGTTGACAAGGCAGACAGGATGGAAGTGGGAGTAGGGCAGAGCCCCTCACTGACAAGCATACCAAGGTGGTTTTAGGTTATTAGTTCTGCTGTGGTAGATGGGTCTTATTGAGTACAGCAAATCACCAGATATCTTGGTCCTTTAGCATCTCCTTCGTAAGTCTCAGTGTCTTGAGATCAGCCTTAAATACTTTATCCTATGTCTCCCTGGGTTTCCCTCTTCCACAAGTTCCATCCACTTTAAGTGATCACTTTTTTATGCAACTGTCCTTATCCATCCATATCACATGACAAACAAATGCAGTCTTCTCTCTTGCACACTGCATCTAATTCCTCTTATACCTAACTTTTCTCTCAATACAAGCACTCTGACATTGCACATCCAGCAAAGCATACCAGTTTCATGCCTTTCTAGTCTTCACATATCCTCTGCATTCAGGGCCAATGTCTCTCTACCATTTTGTATTGCTGTTCATACACAAGCATCATACAATCTCCCTTTCACTCAGAGAGAAAGAGAGAGAGACCTTTGGTTGCCAAACTTTCTCCATTGTACTTTTATTCTAACAATTAGACTTACAGTACATCCTCTTCCACTGCTAATTAGGTCATCTAGGTAGAAGAAATTATCCACTATCTCTAGAGAGCCTCTGGGGCATTTGAGAAAATCAATTTCTCATGTATCTGTAGACTTTATGGTTCCTGTACATCTTCCATATACAAACACTACTTTCTCTGTCAACCTTCCTATTATTCCACTGCACCTCTTGTGTGTCTATAGCTTTCATTGGGTACACTGAATGGAATTCCTGCCTATCACACTATGGCTGAATTTGTTTGTATTCTTCAAGAAGGAACATGACTTCGTAATTCATATGCTACAAATGACAATGCTACTTGGGACAAGACTTTAGAATTTAAATGGCAAAGTGTTGCAAAAAAGATGAGGAAGCGAATGAGATTCTGTTCTTTAAAATTAAAATCATTGTCTAAAAATACAATTTAACACTCCTGTCTGGAAGAGCATATATACTAACATACACATATTTACAGACATTCGCACATGTGTGCATACTTACACACACATACCCACATACATAAATGTGTGCGCGCACACACACACACGTTCTAACTTTTATATGCTATTCTTTTTTAAATCTTAATTAACAAATATATTGGTAAATTTTATTTGTTCATTATGCAGTATATTAGTACATTTTAAATTATTCATTAAGAAACTATAGAGTGTTTATTACACCATTGTTCTGCCATAATTACTTCTCAGTTTCTCAAATTCTTCAACTGCATATTTCTTTTTTATGTATTTATTTATTTTTACTGTTTTTTTTTTTTCTTTCCTTAAGATTTTGGTTTCAGCAATTACTTCAAGCCAGGATGTTTTTTGAAGACATGGTGTGGAAGTCCACCATATGCTGCTCCTGAGCTTTTTGAAGGGCGAGAATACGATGCACCCAAAGTAGATATCTGGGTATGTTGCAGATTTGCTTTCATTTCCTGTTTTGGGATGTTTTGTAAAATAAATTCAAGTGTATAAATGTAATTGAAAATTAACTCTTCGTTAATTCCAGTTATTTGTATGTTCTAACTTACTAGCCTGGTAAGGGACGGAATTAATGAAGTAAAGAAATATGCAACAGTGTGGAGGGAGCAGTGGTAACATCAGCCAAATGTCATTGTCTACTGTGTTAATGAGTTCATGGAGGAGGGGTAGAAGCTTGAAAGCATTCTTCTTTTATTCCTTCAGTCATTTGACTGCAGCCATGCTGGAGCACTGCCTTAAAGGGCTTTAGTCAAAGAAATCAACCCCAGAACTTATTCTTTGTAAGTCTAGTAATTATTCTATTGGTCTTTTTTGCCGAACCACTAATTTACAGAGACATAAACACACCAGCATTGGTTGGCAAGCAATTGCGGGAGGACAAACACATGGCCTTGTGGTTAAGAAGTTTGTTTCAGAACTGCATAGTTTAGGGTTCGTTACCACTGTATGGTACTATCTTCTTCTATGGCTGCTGGTTGAGCAATGCCCTATCAGTGAAATTGGTAGGTAGAACCTATACAGAAACCTGTCGTGGCTTCCCTTTGTTGTGATGTATGCATGCTAGTTAAAGACAGTCATCATCCATACAAATAGTGTCATTGTTTGTAATCAATTATGAGAACTGATCAAAACCATTGAGCTGTTTATTGTTTGAAGGACTGGGGAAAATATTTCCTTGCATTGACACAGGGAGAATTGGTAACTGAAAGAACATTCAGTACAGAAAATCTTCCTGCACAAATTTCCTCAAACCCAATACAGAAAAGGGGACATTAAAATGATGATGGTGTTGTTGTTGATAATGATAGTGCCAAGATTAGCAAAGCTTAGATGTATAACATGGTTTAGGGCACAACTTCACTGTTAGGGTGGGTGTGTGTGTGTGTTTCTTTATGTCTGTTACATGTCTCAGTATGTACAGATGCAAAAATGAGTCTATGGTGTGTGTGTGTGTGTGGTGTGTTTTTCTTTCCTCCTTTCTTCCCTTTTCTTTCTTTCTTTCTTTCGGCTTGATAAAATGTATCCACTATACTCTGAAAACTTGTTGGAATTAGGAAGTGCATCCAGCTGTAGGAACCAACCTAAAATAGAAGTTTTGCATGAGTTGTTTTTGTCTGATCTGTGTAGGAGTAATTAGCCATCCAGCCCATACCAACATGGAAAGTGGGTGTAAAACAATGAGGAGATCACAGCAATAAAATATATGCATGTATAATACATATATATATATATATATGTGTGTGTGTGTGTGTTTATTAATTATATTTATATATACATGCATATATACATACATATATGTGTATACACACACACACATACATATATATTCGCACACACACAATGCTATCAATGCAATCTAGTATAGCTCTCTCCTACAACCATTAACCTTTGCTTCTAATCAAAACGCTTTTAACTTTACAGTCACTGTGCCTCTTTATTCATTTGAAAATTTATGAAAATTTTTTTCTTTTGCTGTGATTTTGTCTAAATTCTTTGATATGGTTTTGTTCTCATTTTGTCATATTTTCTATCTAATATTTCTTTGGGGAATTTTTTCAAAAGCTCCACTTTAGTTTGTTTGTTTGTTTTTTTTTGTTTTTTTTTTTTGTCTGATTTATTTTAATATTTTCCTTCTTTTTTGTTTTCTTTTTGTAGAGTTTAGGCGTAGTTTTATATGTCCTTGTGTGTGGAGCTCTTCCCTTCGATGGGAGTACATTGCAGAGTTTACGGGCCCGAGTACTCAACGGCAAATTTAACATTCCATTTTTTATGTCAACTGGTAAATATGTTTAACATTTATTGCTCTCTTCTTCCTTCTATTTCTCTCTCTCTCTCTCTCTATTGAGAACGAACAATAGGCCTCAATTATGGCATGATGCAAGGTCTTGCTAAAAATATATACAATAAACAAACAAATGTCGACTTACATTCTACATCCATTTGTTCAAGAAACACATTCTTTGCATCTCACTTTTGAAACAATTACATCTTACTGAAGTTTTTTTTCTTTTTTTTTTCATCACCACATTTGAAAATAAAATCTTGCTGTCATTATTGCCGCCACTAAAATAAGTCCCTATCAAAATATTCTATTCAACTTTTTTACAAAAGTCCTACATACATATTTGTTATTTTTATTATATTTATTTATTTATTTCACATGAATAATGCTGTACCCCAAATATTTGGTACTGTCCCCACCACTACAATTCTATAACTGGCTCACCAGTCCTCAGTCAAACCATCCAACCCATGCCAGCATGGAAAGCAGACATTAAACAATGATGATGTGTGTGCGTGTGTATATAATGCTCAACTTGTCCAGTGGTTCTTAAACTGACAAGTGCCATTCCTCTCTCACCCAACCAAATATTACTGAAATTTGTGTTTCTGCGTTCACCCCCTCGTTTTTGTTTCTTAGCTAGAAGACAAAATATAGACTCTGTTCATCCAGGCACAGACATAGCTGTGTAGTTATGAAGCTTGTTTCCCAACCATATTGACTCAGGTTCAAGCCCACTATATGGCATCTAGGGCAAGTGTCTTCTACTATACCCTCATGCCAACCAAAGCCTTGTGAGTGGACATGGTATATCTATACATATATGCATATATATAGACATACACACATACACTCACACTTGTGGCTACTGTCACAATATAGGATTTTCTTTACTATCCAAAATAGAAGTACTTATTCCATTGTTTCTATAATGTTAGTACATTTACATGACGTTTGTTTTAAAGCTATTTGAGATCCAATCATTCAACTAGTTCTCTTTTTTCCCTCCATTTCTTGTAATTTTTCTAACAATTCATTTATATTAAAGTATTTTGCCCTTCAGAGCTGAAGTTGTTTTAATTTCTTCATTTTTGGTTCTAGAGAAATCAACTTTCTTGACATTCAAAACTCTATTATTCAGTTTTGAAATTATTCAACAAAATATAGAAAAAATTAATTCTAACTTTTAAGTTTGTGCAAAATATGACCTTTTTCATTGTTAAAGAAGTGATGTGTAAGTAAAATGAAATAAATATCATCATCATCATCATCACCATTGTTTAACATCTATTTTCCATGCTGGTATGGGTTGGACGGTTTGATAGGAGCTGACAAGCTGGAAAACTGTCTAGGTTCCAATTGTCTGTTTGGCATGGTTTCTATGGCTGGATGCCCTTCCTAATACCAACCACTTTGCAGAGTGTGCTGGGTGCTTTTATGTAGCACTGGCATTAGTGCATCCTACCTGGTACTGGCATGAGTGTATTTTATGTGGCACCAGCATGAGTGCATTTAAATGGCACCAGCAGCTGCAAATCAAAGAGCTCTCAGCCGAGAGTGCAGCAAATCGCCAGAGGTCTTGGTCTCTTTTCATCTCCTTCAGTGAAGCCCAGCCTCTGAAGATCCTTTATCACCATTTCATCCCATGTCTTCATCCATCTATCCCTTCCACAGGTTCCCTCCACAATTAGAGATCAGCATTTTATGTAGCTGTCCTCATCCAAGACAGAAATGAAAAAGTGATAGTGGCCCTGGATCTTGCCTTTTACTTGTTTTAGTTATTGGACTATAGCCATGTTGTGGCACTGCCTTGAAGGGCTTAACTGAACAATTAAACCAGAGTAGTTTATTTTTTTAAGCTTGATACTTAAATCTATTGTATCATTTTTAGCAAAGCACTAAGTTATGAGGATGTAAACAAACCAATACCAGTTGTCAAGCAGTTTTGAGATGGACATGTTCACATTTACCACCATCCTATATATATATATATATATATAATATGTAGATAGGGTAAAAATCCAAGCTGCCTCCTCTTAAAGCACATTTGTCTATTCCAGCACTCCAAAGTCGTATGTAGATGTTATATATGTATGAGGTATTCATAAGAGTTGAAAATTTTGAAAAATATGTTATGCAGAGTAATTATATATCAAAACAGGATACTGGAAAAAATTGTTTGATTCTCAGTCTGATGGATTTCTTATAGATGTTTTACATGTTTTTCTTACATGTACAATTTTTTAACTCCTATTAGCAAATGAAACATGCGTAATGGTGACTAAATAATACCAGAAATGTTTCCCAATCTTCTATTTTGATATACACACACATAGTGCGCTTCCACAATTTCTGTCATGTTTGCCTTATTCACTGAAGGCTTTGGGTCATTCTAGGGTTATAGTACAAGACACTTGCCCAAAGTGTTGCAGTACGACTGAACTCAAAACTACATGGTTCAAAAGTGACTGTCTTAACCACACAACTATGCATGCCCTTCTGTGTGCATAAAGTGTTTAGGAGATTATTCAACCCCAAACATAACCCTGCAAACTTAATGTCATGTAAACTAAGGGACTGATGTATCTTACATTGTAATTTTATCTTGTTTTATATATTCTTACCATCAGACTCTTTACTAGCAACATGTCTGTCACCATTCAGTAACCATAATTCATTTCTCTCATTTATCTCTTCTCTGATTTGTCTGTCTTTGTCATACTTAATACAGAATGTGAGAACTTGATCGGCCACATGTTAGTAGTTGATCCGGTCAAACGGATATCGATAGAACAAGTGATCAATCACAAATGGATGAAGATCGGCGGCCCCGACAAAGTGTTTGAGCAGCTTATCTCAAATTGTAATGGTTCGTCCGAACTGATCCAGGAGACCAATCATCTGAATGAGCAGGTACTCAACTACATGGAGAGCTTCAAACTGGACCGAGAACGAACTGTTGAGGTGAACATTCATAAATATTATTTTGCTATGTCTTTTGAAATTTTTATGGATATATTTATTTTTGTTTGTTTGTTCTTTTCTCTTTTTAATAGAGCTTCTACGCTCTTTTATTTGCATGTTTATGTGTGTGTGTATGAAGATGTGTGACCTTGTAGTTAAGGTGTTGGGGTCATAATTATAAAGTCATAGGTTAAATTTCTGGCACAGGGCTGTGCAATTTATCTATGAGCCAAGCACTCCATTTCACATTGCCCCAGTCCACTCAGCTGAAAGAGAGTCCCAGCCCAGTGTGCCCTCCCTCTCTCTCTCTCTCTCTCTCAGTTTGAAACTTCAAGTTCATCATAGCTCAAAACGTTGCTTACTTTTTACTCAACCTGATATATTGAGAAAGCATTGGACAAAAAGATAAAAGACAACACAGGAGGGACAAGTTTTAATAAATGTTGTATAAGTTTAATACTTAAAAAAGAAAGGAAAGAATCTAGGTGTTTCAGAGATTAGTCCTTCATCAGAAGAAAAGTATAGTAGAGAAGTAAAGGAGAAGTGTGAAAGAGAAAAAATGGTTGAGAAGAGAAGTGTGTTTGCTTCATAGATTTGTTAGTTTGGTTTTTCAGTCTGGCAGGGTTAGATGAGTATATATTATTGAGGCAATGTTGCCCTTTCTGTTGCTAACCCTTACCTGTCTCTCAAGTAAGGGATCTCTTATTTCACATGACTTTGAAAGTGTAGAGCCAAGGAAATAACACTGATTAATGCAGAGCCAAGAGGGCAGAGTGGAAATAACAAGAGTAGAGAGATGAGTGGGTTAGGGTTGCCTGAGTGGTGGATGTTTGAGACAGTCCAGCTCCAAGGAACAGAAACCATTTTAGAAGCAATAGAAAAGGCAGAAAAAGACAAGACAGCATACCTGTGAACAGGAGGCTGGAGTATAAGCACTGCTCCAAGGATAATCTTATATTGCTCCCTACTGGATACGCAGGCGTGGCTTTGTAGCAAGAAACTTGCTTCCCAGCCACATGATTCCGGGTTCAATCCCACTGCATGGCACCTTGGGCAAGCGTTTTCTACTATAGCCATAACCTTGTGACCAGACCATAACCTTGTGAGTGGATTTGGTAGACAGAAACTGGAAGAAGCCTGTCATATATATATATATATATATATATATATATATTATATATATATAATGCCATCTACCATCTTCTACCAGACAAATATATGTGTGTGTGTGTGTGTGTATGTATATATATGTGTATGTGTGTGTGTGTGTGTATGTATATATATGTGTGTATATATATGTGTATGTGTGTGTGTGTATATATATATATATATATATATATATTATATATATATTCATGTGTGTGTCTGTTTATTCCCCACCATCACTTGACAACCGATGTTAGTATGTTTACATCCCCGTAACTTAGCAGTTTGGTAAAAGAGATCAATAAAATGATTACTAAGCTTACAAAGAATAACTCCTTGGGTCGATTTCTTCGACTAAGATATCTTTTAAGGCAGTGCTCCAGCATGGCCACAGTCAACTGACTGAAACAAGTAGAAGAGTAATATGGCCTCATAATACAAATATGTCATAGATTTCTTTTGAATAAATCATTCCTGGCCCTTGCAAAGAAAATCCTTCTCTCAGGATCTGGTCCCTTTTGTTATAGAGGCCAGAGTAATATCTCTGAAGAATTTTCTTATTGTTTCTAATGTATTGCAAGAAGTATAAACTAGTCTCAGCTCCTGCTTCAGCACTGTAAAGGGTAAGAAAAAGAGTATTGTATGATTTGGTTTCTGTTAGAAGGTGTCAGAAAAACTTAGTCGTGGGTTCAGATAAACCATCATCCTTATGATAATCACTATTATCATCATCATCATTATTTAGCTGTTCAGAGTATAAGATGATGCACAATGAATTGTACATATGTTAAGTGTTTTCCTTCACCAACATTTGAAATGTTTCATGTTGATTTTACCTTTGTCCCTCATCATTCCAGGCTGTGAAAACTGAAGCATATGACCACCATAGTGCCATCTACCATCTTCTACTAGACAAATGTAAACGACACCCAAAGACTTTAACCAATAAATTGTCTAATCCAGACACTCTTGGTTCCAGTTTACCTGTTGCTACTCGAACTGAGCGACGTTCAAGTATCACAACTGGCGTTGGTAAGTTTCAGTAAATCAATCTCTCTCTCTCTGTCTCACACACACACATATATTGATGGTAGTCTCTCATGGTCCGAGAAAGACTTCTGCAATTTCTTACTGAACAACCTGCACTGATGATTTGTTTATAGTGATCAAATATTTGTGCTGCACATTTGTTCAATATCTCCATTAAATCAGCATTGCATGAACTGGTACAGTGTGTGTTACATGCCAGATGTTGAAGTGATCACAGAACCACATCAGTTTAGCTCAAGAACAAAACACCACCTGATCCAAGAACTGAAACCACAATTTTGCGGTCATGAGTGCAACACCAAAACCACTAGGGCCATGTACCCTCACAAAATATATATATAAATACACACACACACACACACACACACACACCACACACACACACACACACACACACACACACACACACCATCTTTGAAGGTGATAGATATAGAGTATTAATTTATCTATATAGAAAATGTATAAGCTTGTGTTGAGTTGGGTGTGTTGTAAACATATATATACACGCAGCCCGTAATCAGTTTTCTAATTACTGATGGTGCAGGCTTGACTGTGTATTAAGAAGTTTGCTTCTTGACCACATGGTCCCAGGTTCAGTCCCACTGTACAACACCTTGGGCAAGTATCTTCTACTGTAACTCTGGGCTGACCAAAGTCTTGCGAGTGGATTTGATAGATGGAAACTGAAGAAGCCTATTGTGATTGTGTTTGCCCACAGCCACTGCTTGACAACCAATATTGGTTTGTGTACATCCTCTAACTTATTGGTTCACCAAAAGAGACCAGTAGAATAATTACCAGATTTTAAAAAGAAAACAAAATTGATTTATTCAACTAAAGTCCTTGAAGATGGTGCCCCAGTATGACCATAGTCCATTGACTGAAATAAAAAAAATAAAAGATACATACAAATTGCCATCTATTATATTTTGTTAAGGTTTGAAAATTAACTTAAAAATATTGTTGGTTTAAATAAGAGAAAAATATGTATTTAATTAAATTAAAAATTAAATTTTCAAATCACTGTAAATAATAATTTTTACATCAGCACAATGCCAAAAATTTGAGCAGGAGGAAATAGTTGGCGATATCAATCTCCAGTACATGATTGGTACATAATTTTATCAAACCTGAATGCGTGAAAGGTAAAGATGACATCAGCAGGATTTAAACTCAGAATATTAAAATGCCAAAAGAAATATCACAAAGCATTTTGTGATACATGTATATGCGTGTGTGTCTTTGTGTATGTGTGCGTACACAGAGTGCTGCAGTAAAACTACCTACATCTAAGGGTAATATAATAAAATTCTAAACTGGAACAAGCTTTGAGATGCTTGCATATGAAGAAATTTACCTTTGCTCAATATAAATGAGTAATAAACATTTAAACAACAGAATGTTTTGAAATAATTGGCTATAAGTGATTGTCCAATCAAAACTTGAATTGAAGATAGTTCACATCTAAATTAACAAACGACCCCACATCATATAATGCAGAGTAGATAAACGAGAAACTTTAAACAGTTAAATGAAAGGATATTAAAGTGAAGACCCTGAAGAAACTGCATTGGTATTATAGTAGGACTGAAATTGCAATGGTTACAATTGATGCATTAGAAACATGTGTAGGTCTATTTGAATCTGTATATATATAAAAAGGAATTCAAGGTAATGCTATGCTACTTCATAATAATCCTTATCATCATCATTATTATTATTATTATTGATATATATATATTAGTGATAGAGGCAGTATTAGCACTTGATCATCCATCATTGAAAGGACTAAGGACGGTCAAAATCACATGATATGGTGGTCTCAGCACCGGAGGTGGTGACAACTAATCTCTCCACTCGCAATATAAATAAGAGTGCAAAATACACTCTTGTTTGTACCATCAGAGGAACTCTCATATTGAGAGTTTCTTTCATGGTATCTACCATGTTTAAGTGGAGGTAAATATTACTTATTATTATTACTTCTGTGTATATACACACACACACACATGTGCGCATGTGGTGGTGGTGGTGGTGGTGGCAGCAGTAGTTGGAGCAGCAGCAACAATTTTTGAGGCTGATTGTGATATGCACTCAACCCTTGCTAGCTAAAAAAAAAAAACAAATGTGAGATGCTTTTGGTGCATTATGTGTGTGTGTATGTAAATGTATATATATATATATATATATATATATATAAATATATTTCGTTTTTGGATTTGGTTTGCAAGCATTTAGATATGTAAATAAACAGATAAATATACAGACGGATAGGTATATAGACTATATGAACAGACACATATGGAGACAGGGATCTACACATATAAAGATACACATCCATACATACAAACATGATACATAGTTACATGACACACACAAACATGCGCACACAAGGAGACAGAGGTGCATACATATACAAACACATGCTCACACACACATACATAGAAAATACACAAACACGGACAGGCAAGCACATAAATATACAGGATACATACATACAGATGCACATACATACATATGCACGACTTCACATAAAAAATCTTGCACAACAAATATTTAAACGTATATATATATATATTTTACACACATACATGCACACAAGTTTCCATCTACCTGTCTTCGCTGACAAGATATTGGTAAATCCGTTATAATACATGACACCAGCTGACAGCATCCACACAACCATACTTGTACCTATTATAATAAATTAGAATTTATCTAAGAGAGATTGCATAGATTTCTATAATTCATAACAATATATTAGTCTTTGTCAATTATTTGGTTTTCAAACTCTTTCATTACTTTTCTTCTTTCCAGTTGAACGTGTAGAAGTACCTGTAGAGGTTCTAGACAAACCTACACCACAACACTTGGCACCATCAACTCTGGCAGCTCTTCCGCAGTTAACTTACTTTACTGACCCAGCACAAATTCCTGATGTAAGTTCATTAACTTCATTTTTCCCAAAGACACTCGACTTTTGTTTTTTTTTTAATCTTTCAAATTCTTGAAAACAGTTTATTTTGAATTTTGGATTTGTAACTTGTTTGCAAAAACCACTTAATCAGAGACCATGTGTTGAAATTGTAGTACTTACATTATGGTAATGCTAACCACATGAACATACACTCACACACACATACACTATTACTTTCCCTTTTGCTTAATTTTATCATATACTATAAAGTGTCAGTCTGCTGTCATACATCTACACATCTACAGTATAGCATCAAAGTATGTTGTCATACATCTACAGTATAGCATTAATAAATGTTGAAAATTTGTGATCATGCAGCTACTATAAAATGTTAAAATTTGATGTTATACATCTACAACTAAGCGTCTAACTATGTCATCATACATCTACATTCTGGTCACTGACACTGTGGAATAAACACAATGGTTACCATAAGTCTATCATAACAATGAAATTTTATTTGGAATAATAGTTGATTGTCTGTTTGTTTCAGTCGGATGCAACTTCTCAACAGTCTGACTCTGACAGTGAAGAGCCTTCTCCAGAAGCATTGGCCCGCTACCTGGCCATGCGTCGACATACGGTCGGTGTGGGAGATGCACGGCATGAAGTTTTGGAAGATGTCCGAGTGAAACTAGCAAATCACCAACCAATCATAGCAACACCTCCTCAACAGAATTATTTGATGCCATTCGGAGCACCGCTACCAAATACCAACCTTCCACAGAATGTTCCACAGTTGCTACATAACGAACTGCCAGCATCTCCAACAACTTTACAACATGATCAAAACCTACTCTTGCCTCCCCCAATTCTTGGCCCAGGTACATCATTATTTCTGTCTCCTGTGTCTCACATAACCAGAGTAATTGTCAGTAAATGTTTGTAACTCGTGTTTTAATTTATTGCATTTGCTTTCTTTAATGCCACTCATGACTTACAACATGCCCTCAATTATCATAAGGTACATCCTCAGGTGGATTTTTGCCATTTAGTTCGATAACATTCCAGCCACAGTTATCTACCTTCTTCTGCATCTTTTTTTCATCCATCTACGTACCTATATGTGTGTATATTCATTACACACACACACACACATATATACAGATTGATAGATATAAGTAGAGGTAGAGTTAAGAATTTCACTTCCCAACCAACTAGTCTCGGGTTCAGTCCCACTGCATGGCACTTTGGGTAAATGTCTTCTGCTATAGCTTTGGGCCAACAAATGATATGTGAAAGAAACTGCAGGAAATATATAATGTGTGTGTTTGTGTGTGCATTAATGTTTATATATATTCCACAACTTGAGCTAATGTTGACGTTCCAACTGGTCACTGTGCTTTGGAAGACCTCTAGAGTAAAAATATTTCTTAACTGAGAAACAGGTGATGCTCGGCAGTTCCTACAGTAAATAACATCTTTATTCTGCAAAGGTACTCAGTACTCTCATTGTTACTGTTATTAATACATAGTACACCTTAATCTCATATGCATTTGTGGGAGCAAACTTCTAGTGTGTCCACGCCAATTATTATCTTTTAAAATACCTTCGTTGTGGTTCCTTTATCATAAACTTTGAATTTTATTTTAAATCAAGCATGATGCATTTCATGACATAACGCATCATAGTACTTGAAGCATGATACATCACACATGATGCATCATGTTTGATGCATCAAATATAATCCATCACACATGGCACATCACACATAGCATAACACACGAGATACATCCAGTATGATACTTAAAACACAATTTTGATACTTGAGATTTTTTTTTGTTTAGAGTAAAAAATTGTGTTACAATGGTTAAAGGCTTTCACAATATATGATAATATAATAATACAGTACTTTAGATGTATTTTTTGTGGTAATTGAAAGTATGTGAAATACTCTGTTTAGTGCAGTGTCTTCACTTTCACACCCACACAGACAAACATACACTTTGCCACTTGGTCTTTCATTAGTTCACACAGGGATGCAACTGATGTGTGTATTTACTGGAGTATCTAAACACACAGACACACCAAGCAGGTCACTATGTGAATTAATGAATAAATTTGTGTTAGATCTTATCAATGTTTTAAAGATCTTTAGTTGTCCTTTAATTCTTTGATGTTACATAAAGAGACAAAGAGTTCTTGTTTGTTTAGTTTATTACAAAGGAACCTCTTAGAAATGTCCATTGTTGGACAGCAAACACAACTGTAGCCTCTAACTTTAGACAATCTTATTGTATTGTTGGTTGCCTTGGGACCAAGCTACAATGGCAGCATCAGTAACATCTTCAAGAACTACAGCATCAACAACAACTTCATCATCATCATGAGTAACAACATCATCATCATCAAGAATAGCTTTCATAGCAACAGCAACATTAACAACATCAACAACAGTATGAATGTAACAACAACAGTAATGTTAACACCAGCAACATCAACTATAACAGCAACATTAGCCACATTAATATTGTCATCAGTAACATCAGCAACAGCAATCTTTTAAAGAATATTATTATTCTAAAAAGAAATCTTTTCTAGTTGTTTATCGTTAAGCAATCATTGAAAGTTCAGTTATTGGCTTAAACAGTTGATTAATGATTTGTATTTGATTCTTTTTCAAGGTTCTTCCAACTTCTGTCGACGTGCATCTGATGGTGGTGCTAATATTCACTGCTTCCAGCGATATTTTCAACAGCAATCACAGTTCAACAGTAAAGATGGTCTTTGCACAGTATGTTTATTATCTCAACCTTTGATTAGTTATTGTGAGTGGGACAAATGTGTTGTTAGCGGAGTCGAAGTGTTAAGATAAGCATTGTTCATGTAATCATAACTGTCTTTAAACCTTTCATTATCATATTTCTGTTGGAATGCTCAGTCTTTATTTCAATTGAGTTAAGAAATACAGAAGAGTTTTGTATAAAATAACTTTGTCATCATTGAGCTGGTGTTTGAAATGTAAATGAGATGTTGATGAAAGGTTTTAATTTAGATCACAGCTATAGGTCCACTGCATCTTATAGCAGAAACAGCTGTCAGCTAATGAGATTCATATGATAATTGTTTATTCCTTTGTCATCTCATTTTCTTATTGCTTTAAAACAGGAAGTTAGCATTGTAGTACTAGTAGCAATCCCAGACAGATTAGTATCAAAAGGGTCGATTAATTCTCTGTATTTCTATGATTCTTATTTTTTAGTGAGGAGGGAAGGGGTAAAAGTATCTTCAAACCAGAGGTCTGGCCTGAATGCTTATAATACAGTGGACTTTGTTAAAGGCACTCAAAGTGTCAGATGGTGGTGTTAGACTGGGAGATGGATTAAATCTTCCACTCAACTATGACAACTGAAGATTTTTCAGATTATTGATCTTATTTCTCATCTTTGTTTTGATTGTTACACATTTAAATTGTCATCAGGTGTCTCTGTATTTACATTTTATATATATATATACACATATACCTAGGCGAGTATGGAACACAGTACTTCTGACCCCCTACGAACACACTAAAGTGTCTTTACTTCTATCTCCGCTACAACAGCCACTGCTCCTCTTCTTGTCACCCTTACTGTCTTGCACCCACAAATCCCACAATAACTACTTTCATCCAATCCTTCCTCCCCAGAACACAAATTCCTCTTCAGATTCCCTAATGACCTTGTCATCAACCTTACAGATATTCTCATTAAACATCAATCTTACCCATGTCAACAGTCTCTGGGTGACTGTAATCACCATGGACTCCTCCCCTTCTTCATAAATAAATTTTTGGAAAATACCTTTAACTACTTAGCCACTGTTAAATATATTGAAGCTATGTAAATAGAAACATCATGAGTTCTAATATAGCCAAAGAAGGTGTTCCCTAATCATCGTAACTTCCACTTAACCATACTTGTGTGGGTCAAATAAAATTCATTGAAGCAGATTTTCTATTGTTGGACACCTTCCCTGTCACCAACCTTCACATGTTCCTAAGAAAGATATTTACACATGGTCAGAGATGTTTCCAAAAATTGGAAATGGACACTGCTGGTATGACAGTGATGCTCATTTACAACTACCATGTTATGAAAAGGTAATGACACACACATACATATTAATCAAAGTATGTAGTATTATAGATCTATTTCAGTTGATCTTAACAATCAGTTTTTTACTGGGTATTAGATAACAGGGTGATTAACTAACACCACATGCTCTTCAGAGATGGCATATATGGAAAAAAAACATGGCAACTGCTCTATGTTAACGGAGGTGTAAAAAATGTCATATCCAGTTTGTGAGTGCTGTGAAGGAAAATGAAAGAGTTACAAGAGGCTAATGACAAGGGATTTATCAAGAGTTATGTCCCTTGGCCCCAAAATATCTGTGGCTGTAAAACAAGGAATTTGGTAGGTTATATACACATACATATAAACAAGAAAGATTTCTGTTTCCTACTACCAAATCCATTCTCAAAGCTTTGTTTGGCTCAATACTCTAGTAATAGACACTGGCCCAAGGTACTACACAGTGGGACTGAACCCAAATCCACATGGTTTGGAAGCAAACTTCTTAACGACACAGCCATACCTGTACCTATACATGCATATATAGACAGACAGAGAGGAGGTGGGGGATTAGCTCTGAAGTTGATCAGCGGTCCAAGTAATTCCAGTGTAGTTGTAACAGAGAAATACATGGAAGATGAGTTAGTAATTTTGAAGAATTTATTGTTTCTGTTCAAATATTCAATAAATGTCATAATGCCTTTACCATCCCCTTCTCACTGTATACACTGGATTACTTGTGAATGATTATTGGGGAAAGTTTTACATCTTGATTTCGAACATTTGTACAAGGTGAGAAAAGTTGATGGCAGGTACAAATGATTAAATCAAATCCCAATACTTGATATGGATTTTTAAAAAATTATTTTTATAATAAAGTCCCCAAACTTTACACTAAATTGGACTCTGCTTCCAGCATTGAGTTTCTGCCTCCCTCCATCAGAAAATGTTCCATTGCTGTTCTTAAGCTTGCTTTCAAATAATTATTTCAAATTAACATTTGTATTTTATTGACCTGATGAATGAGAAGCATCAACCACAGTAGAATATTAACTGATAATTTAATAGGGGACACAACTACCATAGGGAATTATGTCTGTCACTCTATCAATTTTGTACTCTTCGATCCTTATAGCCAACAAGGGCACCTGGCCCTGTATGTGGTCGCTTGATCTGCTATAAACAGTAGCAAATTCACAGCCTAGCATCTTAAGAAAGAAAATATTGCATAATGTACTCCTAAATACAGTGTGTGAAAATATGTTGAAATGGCCATGTCTAGAATGTCTCTGGCTGTAGTTCCTCTGTAACTGGGTTGCCCTTGAACAGAACAGGGGTTCAAGTTCAGCTTTTAATTCCTTTTAAAAATCAATCATGGATTAACACATTAGCATTTAAACAAGCCATAACTGATCCAGAATATTCTACCTGTTTCATATTAAAACTGGCCATATCTAGTCTTTCACACCGTCCTGGCATTGTCATTCAAAACATAAACGATCACATCACTGAAATTTCAAAGCTACAAGATAATGCAAGGTTAATTTAAAACAATGTGAATAAATATGTGCTACATTTGACAGAGTAATCTCAATGCTAAAGGCTTAAGAATATAAACCCTCCTGATATGATGTTCAATATTTTTTGGTTAAAACTTGTTTCATATATTTTGCCTGATTTTGCCAGATAATGCTTTAATTGATTTGTAAATGAAAGAAGTTTTATCAAATAAGAAATAGTTAAGGTGTTGATGGTTTTGTATGTGAGATGTTTATTCCAAATATATCTCTAATAGGTGCAAGCATGGCTGTGTGGTTAAGAATACCACTTCCTGACCATGTTGTTTCAGGTTCTGTTTCAGTGCGCAATATTTTGTACAATTATCTTCTATTATAGCCTTGGGTCACACAAACCTCTGTTTGTGGATTTGATGGAAGAAAACTGAAACAAGCCTGTCATACATGGCTCTTTTACTGTTCACTTTTGTCTTTTTGTGTTATTTTCTGTATTGTGCATGTACTTCTAACTTCCATTAGTCTCTTTCTGGCTGCTTTCTGTCACTTCTTTAACTTTGATAAGTTATTGTGAACTTGAACACTATACTCATTATTATTATAAATATACATGTATGTATGTACATATGTGTTTGCCTCTGTTTGTTTATGTTTGCACTTCTCCACAAATATCACAAGCTACAAGCAGTGATATTGTCATTTCTTCTGTTAATAAATCATTCACTAGCTTTACACCTGTGAAGATTTGTGCGGTAAGAGATCCTTTGCTAGAAAAATAGGTAATGGTTTGTGACAGGAAAAGCATGTGACTGTAAACTAATGTTTCAATAATAACATTCTTCTAAGCCATATTACCACAGAAAAAACAGACATATAAGCAAACATAAATGTTCCTCAATCAGCTAACAGTCAACATAAACTGCCACCACCTGTTTAAAAGAAGTGCTGGTAACAACATATCAGTTGACAGTTTGAGGTCTCTAGTATTTAACTAATGGCTTATTGAACACTCCCACTAATAGCAACTGAACTGTTGAGTTATTGTAATTCTTGGCATTCTCTGACTACTGGCCTATAAGCTTATCACTACAAAATAATTTCACCATTACATTTTATTTTACCTGTTACTCTATCTGCTCTCTGACTTCTTGAGTAAATAAGTTAAACATGCAAAGGTATTTATTCAGTTTTTTTTTTTTTCTGCAAATGACTTAATTTGCAAACCTATCCAACATGTGCAAATTATTGTTGATTGTTGTTGTTTGCAGCTAACACCAACTTTTCTCTGCTTTCAGACTCCCTCATCTACATCTCCGGCTGTTCTTTCACTTCCTGTACCATTGCTGTCTCATCCTGTTGTTGACAGCAACGGGGGAGCTGACGAAGGTAATTCTGATCAAGAACCTGATAACGAAGCTGTCCTCAAGTAAGTTGTAATTATTACATCACAAGCAAATGTTACTTTGATGGTATTGTTAGCATAGATGGTACCATTGTGTAACATTGGTTTGTTACATTATAAGGATGGTATTTGATGGTGTGGCATCATAATGGTAGCATCTAAAACATGATTAGTGGTGTTGAGTGGTTTTCATTTGTTAAGGTGACATTGCAGTGGAGTAGTATGATGGTATTGTATGGAGTGGTAGGATGGTATTTTAGAGAGGTAATATAATGGTAATTTAGAAAAGTGGCATGATGGTATTGTAGTGGAGTATTCAGGTTTGCTATATTAGTTTTCATTGTAATTCTCCTCAACCTCCATGTCTTACTGTTGTAATATTTCATTTCAGCTACATGAATAGTCGTGGGATGTGTAAACGCCATACTGTTGCCATGGCGAGTCCTGTGCAAGAAATTCGTGATGACCTCCAGAAGAAACTGACCTTGCCTTCTGCAAGGACAATTCGACGAAGTAGCCTACATCGGGCTGAAACCACTACAGGTAGGTCACTAATTTGGTCTATAATTAGTACTAAGCCATCAGAGTTGACTTATTGAAGTGTTAGACAACTCTAATGGTAGGTATAGATGGAGATGGAAGTCCTTAATCAAAGGAGTGCATTTCTTTATTTCCTTTCAGTCTACTCAACTGAGATATATGTAAATTTCTTACTCTTCACAGTGAAGAAAATGCTTTGAGATATTTTGTTTGTTCCCTTTGAGAGGATCAGCCAATGGTCTCATGGTGAAACATAAGGACAAAGATTGTAATGTATTATCTCTATACTACTAAAACTCTGTGATGGATTGCTTAGGTGCGTGCTTGTCTGTAATTTAATACAGCCAAACCAGCGCATAATAGGAAAATACTCTAAAAGTAAGGTATCCCTGAAATGTGAATACAGATGGAATAAAACAAGTTTCACGTAAATCGGACCACAGATTCCCAAGATATGAAGTTTTTTGGGGGTACTTTCATAAATAGCCAAAACGGCACATAATGAGAAAACACTCCAAAAGTAACATAACCAATGACTGAATCAAGTAAAGGATAAAAAGTGTTATATCAAACGGCACAAACCAGTAAGGTTTTCAGGCAATTCAAAGCTACTCGTAAAAATCTGTGAAGAATTTTGCAATTAGTGGTGTAAGGAATATAACTTTCTCTATGGTTACAGAAGTTATGCCCCTTGGATGGACTGTCTATGTATGTAATTGATTTTAACTGGAAAAAATTTAGAATTCTAATTTTTTTTTTTTTACATTGTATTAAATGTGGGTCAATTACTTTAAGAAATGTACTGCATATAGCAGATGTGAGGAGCATGTGTATATAACGGTCTCTCTAAAACAATTTTTGAATTGTCAAATACGCTTTATATGTGATATCTTGTTTATGGAAGATAAATGTGAAAATGACATCAGTGTTTTGTAGCTCACAGCTGTCATGTTAAGACACTAAATGTAAATATTCTCACACACACACATTGGGATTCTGTACAGTTTTCATGTAACGATTTCACTCTCAAACCATTGGTCATTCTTAGGGTATTGTAGAAAACACTTGCCCAAAGTGCCACACTGTAAGATAGAACTTGAGATCATTTGGTTACTAAGTGAACTCTGTATCCTTACAAACAGGTATAGAAATAAGTAATCATCATCACCGTTTAACGTCCATTTTCCGACTTGACATGGGTTGGATCGTTTGATTGTTGAGCCAGAGGACTACACCAAGCCCTAATGTCTGGTTTGGCATGGTTTCTGCAGCTTGATGCCCTTCCTATGAAGTAACTCACAAACAAGATCCCTCAACCAAAGAATAGGGAGCAGTATGGAGGTTGCTTTATGCTAGGTAATGATAGAGGAGCAGAAATAGATGTGTTGCCATAGAGGAGATACATAGCTACCCCTCTTGGAAAAGGAGAGAAGATCGCAAAAATGTTAGTAAAAATAAATTTTGATAAATTATCAACATGTAGTACAATGAATGTGGAGTGACATAGACATGTGGTATGGAGTTGGGTGATATAGACATGTATTGTGCAGGGTAGTGGTATGGACATGTGATGTGAGATATGCAATGTGAAAGGATGATATCTACTGAGCAGGAAACTACTGTGATAGTGGAGGAAGCTTTATCAGAAAGATTATATTTCAGAAAGTTGGTTCTAACAGGTGAGTTGTCACAAGACTAGGAGAAATAGTTCTATATCATAAGAACCACCTGTCTAATCCATACCAACACCATAGTTTCTGATTTCTTCACTGTATTTACATTATATGTTGTATCCTGCTGTTCGGATACAGTTCCTTCCAGAAGGAAAGAGATAGTTTATGTTATTGACCTGTGACATCAAAGGTCATCAAGATTCGAAATATTTGAGGTAAACAATAACAACACCCCAGTTACTAACACAAAAAAATATTTTTGTTTTAAATTCATTTAATTTATTTTTATTTTTATCTTGTAAAGGATGTGATCCTGTCCCTCACTTCCCCACTGAACGATACTCTCCTTTGCGCCGTGCCAGTGATGTTCTTGTCAGTCCAAACAAATACCAATCCCACTTGGAGAAACTGTACAATGCTGCTGTAACTCTGAGTAGTTCACCAATTCAAGCACAAAACAGTCTGAAACAAATACAGCAAGAATGTCAAGATTTACAGGTGACCATTTACTTTATTCCATTCACAAGTTTTGTTCATTATAGATTAACAGTCAAGGTTTTAGTGTAAATGTTATACATTACAAACATTAATCTCAGACAGAGAAAAACTATAACAGTCAGCCTGCATGTATTTTCTCTTTCAAATTGGTGATTACTTTGATAATCATTTCTGTCAACACTCTTAGAAATCATTTATAATCATTTATAATTTTTTCATATTAAATAATAATGAGCTTATTGTATATTGTGCAACTCATCAGAAAATGTTCCAAAAAGGGAACAGACAGTTTCATGAAGTCCAATAAAGAAAGACAACAATCAAAGCTAGAAGTTTATGAGTAGCCCACCAAACAAAACACAAGAAGACAGAAAAGTGAACAGTAAAAGAGCCATGAAGAGGCCTTTCCTCTGAATTTTGGGAATCCTGGAATATTTGAAGAATGCAGTTCCCTGACAGCCAACATCTAGTTCAGATAGTTTATTCCATTTTTCAACAATTCTGAACATCAAAACATGTTTTCAAAAATCATGGGTGCTGCAATATTTTTTGATTTTATGAACATGTCCATGAGTAGCAGATATGCCCTTCCTATGAGTTAAAAAAAAAAGGTGGCCACAGTTGTTGGATAATCATGTGGACTTTTATCACGTCATCTTCTAGATGTCAATACTTTAGTGTGCCTGTGCTCAAAATATATGCAATATATTCAGTGACTGATAGAGGATATGAATATACATGGTGATCATTTTTACTGCAATCTTCAAATCTAGGTGAGACACGCGGCTATCTGTGTTGGACATTTATGAAATAACTTACCTAATTAACACCAAGTAAAACAAATAAGATGATTGTAGAGATGGTTTAGAACAATAGTTAAAATAATAGGAAAACGTTTTTGTTCCTTGTTTAAGGAATAGGAATGATAGGCACTGTATTGTAATAGTGACACAGTCCTCTAGCAAGCAAAATACATAGTAATTTTTTTTTTTCTAACACCTAGTAGCTGACTTGATAGAAGCCCACAAGATTATCCACAATCATTCCAACTACTTTGGCCACCTCTTTGAATTCAGTACCTCTACCCCTCTTGGTTATACTTATAAAATACAAAAAAATTAAAATAGAACAGTGCAGTACCCATGACTTTCAGGAAATATTTTTACATGCACAGAATTGTCAAAGCATGGAATAAATTACCTACATAAGTTGTTAGTTGTCATGACACTGCATCCTTCAAAAATTCTGTGCTTCCTAAAATTTACCAACACCACTCATTACTTATTTATCTATGGACCCTTTCCTCTTTATGGCTCTTTTACTGTTCACTTTTCTGTCCTTTTATGTTTTATTCTGTGTACTATACATGTACTTATGGTTCTCATTGCTGTCTGTCTTTATTTGACTTATGGCTACTTTCTGTCCCCTCTTTTATCCTTTTCTGGTGAGTTGTAGTGCACACCTGAGCACTGTATACAATAAACTCATGTTTTCTGCAGTGTGATAAAAACAGGGATTGTATCTTTTAATGTCTTAATTTGGTGCTTATGATATCTAATATCGAATGTTTAATATCCCCACTGTTTAAAATTGATTTTATATCAATATTTCTTGCTATAGATATAAATTTCTGTTGTGAAATCATGTTTTGTTATCCATATTTGCTTCAAGAAATGTTGGCCTCTCTTAAAATTACCAATCTGAATTTTTTTTTTTTTTTTAATAAAAGAATTCCAAAATACCTGATTGTTATATTTTCTCTCACTTCAGTCCATCTCTTCTTCCTTTTAATACAACAGCTTCTACACATTTGAACTTAATGGTTTCATGTTACTGCCACCTATCTACATTTCTTTGTACCTCTTGCCTCTTCTCATACTCATTCTTTCAGAACAATCATTCACCTTAAAACTGCACCATTTTCTATTCAAGTATTCCCTCAATGAAACTGTAATAGTTCTAACTTTTGACAAACTTTCTGATTTTCCTCTCTCAAGAGATTCAATTGTTATAGGCACATCCTTTCAACTGCAGTATGATAAATAGCTTAATATACAGTAACCATTGTTCTATAAATGTTTAACATTTAAGACCAGGTTTCAATCACATTTTGAAACTATCTAGGATTTCTACAGTTTCACACTTTGGGAAGTTAAAAAAAATAAAAGAAGGTAATCAGTATTAAATCCAGTCTAATTTAATTTCAGATGTAGAATGATTGTATGTGTGACGGGGAGAGAGAGAGAGAGTTTTAACTAAATTCATATTATTGAATTAAATTTGTGTATGTGGAAATGACATTGTAAGCAGAGAGTTACATTATCACATATTGTATTGTGTGCGTTTCATAATTCAGCAAAGGGAATCCAGATTTACTCATCAGAAGAATTACAGTAGGATTGCTCACCCTAAGCAATCCTTGGTGCTTCTTACTATTTGATGTGGAACCTGGACTATACCTGAGAGCTCATGGTACCTCACTAGATAATTTATCCTTATATACTCATTGTGTGTGTGTGTGTGTGTGCATATATATATATATATATATATATATATATATACACACACATACACTTATATATATTTGTGTTTGTGTGTGCATGTATTTGATTGTCTTATCTGTTTGTTTATTTCAGAAACAAGTCAATAGCTATGAGTGTGAGCGACAAGCTGAGTTACAGCAGCAACAACACACACTACATCTCCGACAGCAGCAATCAATTCAAGTAAGTTTGTCTCTCATCTGCAACGCACTTGCTCAAAACATTACATCTTCCTTTTCCCTCCTAACAACAACACAATGATATATCACCACTACCTGTATTAATTGGTTGAATAAATGTACAATTTGACATAATGCTATTATTTTAATTCTATATTTCATCTGTGAAGTTCACCATTTCTCTCTTCTGCTACTTCAGTCCAAGCCATTTCTGTATGCATCATTCCCTCTTTATGTCTCTTTTACTGCTCACTTTTATATTTCCTTGTGTTTTATTTTGTGTACTATGTACATACTTGTAACCTTCATAGCTGTCTTTCGATACTTGATTTATGTCTGCTTTTCATCACCTCTTTTACCCTATTCCAACAAGCTGTTGTGTACCCAAACACTGTGTACTATATGTTTGTTCTTATATATGAATCAACGTAGGGAGCCTCTACATGTTCATTTGGTCTGTTAAATTTAATAGCAAAATCTCCTTCAAGCCACATGCTGCTTTCTCAAGAGATAATATAGTTTGAGATAACATGTACCTATGTAGGAAAAATATCAACTGATTAGAGATCAAACATCTTACATAATAGTTCTCGTGAATCAAGACTAACCTGGGGCTTCAACAATAAGGAATGATGCTCGTGCAGGCAGACTTATTTATTTTAGTGTATGTACTTCTGATGCCATATGTGCATCTAGCATCATATAAGTATATTGTATATTTGTGCAGGCACACATGTGGCTGTGTGGTAAGAAGCTTACTTCCTAACCACATGGTTCTGGGTTCAGTCCCACTATGTGACCCCCTAGGACAAGTGTCTTCTACTATAGCCTCAGGCCAACCAAAGCCCTGTGAGTGGATTTTGTAGACAGAAACTGAAAGAAACCAATTGTATGTGTGTGCATGCATGCATGTATCTGTGTTGATCCCCCACCACTGCTTGACAACTGGTACTGGTGTATGTCCCCATAACATCAGTCTAATAACTGAAGCCAGTAAAAGATAAAAGTTATGTTGTGTGTGTGTGTACATATATATATATATATCAAAGTGGTGAAGCACGACCTTCGAACTTTAGGTCTCACCGAGGAAATGACTAGAGACCGAGACCTTTGGAAGTATGCTGTGGGTGAGAAGCCCCGGCAGGACAAGTGAGGCCATAACCCATGGCCTCAGTCCACTTATGCATACCTTTCCTTCTTGGGACACAAAACTCTACTTGTGAAGACCTGTTCAGGCAAGTGAAAATCAAAATCGATCAACATCAATGGAAATTGTAGCTGTGATACCAGTGCCGGTGGCACATAAGAGAACCATCCGAACGTGGCCATTTCCAGCGCTTCCTCCGTGCCAGTGGCACGTAAAAAGCACCATCCAATCGTGCCAGCGCTGCCTCTGTGCCAGTGGCACGTAAAAAGCACCATCCAATCGTGGCCTCGCCTGGCCTCCGTGCCGGTGGCACGTAAAAGGCACTGTCCGATCGTGGCCATTGCCAGCCTCACCTGGCCTCCGTGCCGGTGGCACGTAAAAAGCACCCACTACACTCTTGGAGTAGTTGGCGTTAGGAAGGGCATCCAGCCATAGAAACATTGCCAGATGAGACTGGGCCTGGTGCAGCCTTCTGGCTTCCCAGACCCCAGTTGAACCGTCCAACCCATGCCAGCATGGAAAGCGGATGCTAAATGATGATGATATATATATATATATATATGTACACACACACACAACATAAATTTTATCTTTTTATATGTATGTGTGTGTGTGTATATATATATATATATATGAAAGAGAAAGAGAAGTGAGTGTAAAATCATAGATGTCTAAAAATTTCATCCACATAAAATCTTTGTTTTTTGCGCTTTTAACAGAAAACTGATTTTTTTTTTTAATTACTTAAAATACAGAACAACACACACAGATATCTGGTGTGTGTTGTTTTTTGAATACTTATAGACATATATGCCTACACATGTTTGTGCTTATCAATCTGTTTTCTTATTTAATTTCAGCAACAACAGATGCCTAGTCTTTCCCATTCTCCAGTGCCTTCCCCACCGCTTCCTTCCCAAACCACTGGTTCAGATAATTTACCAGCAAACCTGAACAACCGTTTCCAAAGACTACACTTACAACAACACTGTGTGCCAACAGGGACAAGTGGTGTTATATCATTTAATTCAGGGACACAGTCCAACTACAACATGTTAATGAGGTCATTGACTAGTTCAGAAACATTACCTACACAGTCATACTCCCCTCATTTAGTTCAGAACCTCCAGCGGATACTTGAAGACACAACAGACACTCAGACAGCAGCTGAAGACATGCAAATTCAGGAATCGCAGATACTATCCCATCAAGACTTACACCAGAGACTATTTTCTCAGACACCTCAAATCAGCATCACAGACACCTATGGAAACACAGATGTAATGTCTTCAGACAATGACCTCGACATCCCCAAAGAAAGCAGTAGAGTATCCCCCAACTATACTTCATTCTCAACGAGCACCAACACCACTTCTGTTTATTCAGTGACGTCTGCTGTGAGCTGTAAACCCACTTATGTCGCACCAAAATACATCAATACTAACCTTACCAAAATTCAACATGATTTGGACAATGAACAGATTCCATTCAAGTCTTCATTGCATTCACAAAACTGGGAGAAATGTTACCATGACACCAACATGTTCAACTGGTGTTCAAATCAAATCAACTCCTCAAACTCTGTCTACAGGTTAAATCAAACACGCTACTGGCGGAACCACGCAATAACTAGTCCCATCGAGGCCTACAATAAGTGTTCGTATTCATTGAAAAACGAGCCTTTATTCCCAAGCCTTGATCAAGAATTCTCAACTCAAAACTGTTTAAACAATGTGAGTTCTGTTGCGAATCACACGTTTATGAGTAACATGTCGCCTTCCAATGAAAATTGCTTCAAAATTAGTGATAAATCTTATGAAACTGTACCTCTCATTGTTGGTGATGGTAAACTTTTCTCTGGTGGTGACCAGCACCACCACCACCACCACCACCAGCAGCACAGTCCTGTATCTACAATATCTTTAAATACAAAGAAAAATACTCAAGAGATTCTGTCTGAAATCAAACGTACACTAGATAATCAAACTTCAGAAATCAGTTACCAGTGTTCTCAGAATCTATTTCAGTTAGAGAACAGTGGTGTTCAAATAGAGCTAGAAGTCTATGAGAATGGTGGGGTGAATGGACTACAAGTGCGTAGAATATCTGGGGACTCAACACATTACGAAAAAATTTGTTCTGAGCTTCTGAGCTGTATGAATCTGTAGATTATATGTTTCTCACAAAATCTCTCTCTCACTCTCTCTTTCTCACTCTCTCTTTCTCTCTCTCTCTTTCTCTCTCTCTCTTTCTCTCTCTCTCTCTCTCTATCTGTATCTCTCTTATACAGCCTTATTTCTTTTTTGTTTACTTTTTGGTTTATCTCAAAAATTTTTATATTTTATTTTCATTTTGTACATTTTTTCATTCTTCTTATAAATAAATCTATATGACCTCCTTCATTTTTTTTATTTTATCACCTCTCTCTTTCTCTCTCTCTCTCTCTCGTACGCGCACACACACACACACACACAAAGTCAACTACTTCCTTACTGACTATATATGCAAACACACACACACACAGTATATTTTAGTTAACGTTTAAAACAATGCCATTTCAACCTAATATTATATTTTCAAAACTATTTTAATTCTTTTTCTCAACTAAAACAGAATTTTCTTTTAGATATTTTCTTTAAAGAATGAAGAAAAAAGCACACATGCACAGGTACATACCCACATATACCTACACATACAGGTATATGCCACCTTGCATGCACATATCTACTGGCACAGGTAACTCAACACACATACACTCTCTCATAATTTAGTGTGGCAGTGTGTTTGGGTTAATACACAAAGGTTTTAGTTTGGATCAAAATATACTACCCAATCCCACTCCCTACTATCATTTACAGAACTGGTAACTGACCAATTTCAACCATTTCTGTTACATTTCAGCCAACGACCAGTAGAATTTTAAGGATATCTAGGCTTAAATCTGAGCTTCTTAAATAGTAGTTGTGTAATACAAGTCTATTGCAGGATAGGTATGTGTTTTTACATCTAAACACACACACACACACATGCATATATTGTGTGTGTGTTTGTATGTCTGCATGCATGTGTACTGGGCATCCAACCACAGAAAATTTACAAATTCTATCTGATCCATGCAAATATGGCAAAATAGAAGTCAAATGATATAAGGATGAGTGTCTGTATGTATTAGTGCTTTTTTTTCTTATATCCAATTATATATAAAAGCAAAAACAATTTATATTAAACTGAAGGATTATTCAACACTTTTTAGTTGTAGACATATTCATTACCTTTTGCAGGGAAAAGGTTGACAGTAACTTCAAAGTTTCCACTTGCTTGCCTTCATCAGACAGTCTAATGAAAGCAAGTCAAAACTTTAGAGTCATTGTCAATCTTTCCTTTATAGAAATTCACATGCACACATATACACATACATACTTCATATATATGTACATACATGTGAACATAACATATGTGTGGTGGTGGGAAGACACATTCACACACCATCTTTAGTGCTGTAGAGAACTTTTCTCAAATGTTGAATCAAATACTTTTCTGTTAAAATGTTTCTTGCTCCTTTGGTCACTGTAGAATCCTTGGTTCTTGACCACTTTACAGCTAAACACAAGGTCTCATTCATAGCATCTATTTTGGGTATTTCTAACTGTGTTAGAGATGAACACTTGTAATTAAACAACTTCAGCTCTGTGTGAGCAGTGACGATAGCAGTAGTAGTAATTAAGTTTTATGTGGTTCAAAGATAATTTTTTTACTGGAATATGTTTTATTTGCATTGCTAGGTTGAAGTATGAATTTATTGTCTGTCATGAATAAGAAGAGAACATAAATACAGATTACAACACTGATTTTCCAACAACAGATGATCTGGTATCTCTTTTAATTCCGTCAAATATTAAATAAGGTCACTAAAATTTTTCTATGATCATTATTAATAACTTTTTTGCCACTAAGCTTTCACAACATACATTTGTTTATTCACTAGATATATGTGATGAAGGTGGAAACACTCTCTTTATGTCTAACTCAAATTATATAAAGATACAAATATTTATAAATAAATCTAACATCCTAGGGAGCCTCTCTCTTTCTTTCTCAAGAACAAGTTAACTTACCTTTATTGTGGAAAACAGTATCCCAGCATGTAAGAGGAAATGGTAAATGTATGCACTTCACAGTTACAAGAGAGGATTCATCGGGTGCCCTGTAGTTGCAAGGTTAATGCTTGGCATTGGATTTTTGTTTTAAATATTTGCACCTTCATATTATCCAACTTCATTACAAGTTTCTAGTGAATAACCAAAGATATGTCGCAAAGGTTTAACAGTTAAGAAGTTTACAATAAATAATGTTGCGGCATTTATTCAGAATTACTATCACGTGACTTCTTTTAATTCTTCAAAATGGATAATCTAGCATGGGTCTGGAATCAAGGGTGCTGGAAAATTAGTAGGGGACTGTTTTACAGTCATTAACTATTTACTCATATTAATTAGTTTTTATTTTAAATCTTATCACTTTTTTATTCTTTTACAAAGAAACTTGAAGGACCCTGTGTAAATGTTTAAATAATTACACGTGTATGTATATAAGTGGTTTGTATGTATGAGCATACAGCTGTTTGTTAAGATGGTAATCAATCAATCCAAAAAAAAAAAGAAATTATATTATGAATTGTATATTACAGAGATGTGATGTTTTCATTAACAGCTATGTAACTAATTAATCTCTATTCATGCATGTATTAACTGGTCGAGATATTTGACAAGTTGAAAACCTGATTCTAACCTTTGTAGACCAACTGTGTAGGGTCAGTGTTCTCATTGTTGTTCATTGTTGACTGTCTTGTATGCTTAATGGTTGAATGAGGGAGATATACTGCACTAACAAAGTGTTTATAGGTTCGATCCTACTGCATGGCTCTTTGGGCAAATGTCTTCTGCAATAGCCCCAGTTGAACAAAGTGCTTAGAGTGGGATTTGATAGACAGCTTGGTTATGATTGAGAATGGGAATATAAGTTGTGAGGAGCTAGATATGATTGTGTAATGAGTTGTGTTCCTGCTTGGTTCAGCAACGTACTCTAAGTTGTGTTAATGTGTAGAGGATAGAGAACTATTTTGGATAATGTAAGAAGTATAGAGGGTTATAGCTGGAAAGAGTTGGTGTGGGATGGTCTAATTATTATAGAGTTGGGTGTGAAGTGATGTTGGTATCATAGGCGGTGTGGGTTAGTTCTAGTGTTACAGAAATGTGCTGGATGTCAATATCATAGAGGTGGGTGTAATCTGGTATCAATATCAGAGATTGGTGTTATTGAAGTAAACTGTATATGTATATACATGTAGAGAGGAAGTGTGTCAGTCCTTAGATGCCCCTCTCTACATTGCTAAAGTGGGTATGTTAGGGAAAGAGATAGAGCTCAATTAAATGATATTGTGATGTAGTTATCTTCCAGTTCAGGTGATTAATGTAAAAGGATCCCCTTGATGGTCATCTTTGCTACAAGCAATCACCTGCCATTGTTAAATATGGTAAAAGATTGTGCTGATGTGAAGGTGTCCAGTGACCTATACTTTCTAGAAACTATATTATTGTTGGTCAGTGTATTGGTGTTAAGTGTGAGAATGATTGATGATTGACTACTAATCTCCCATTGAATCTAAGACCATTTGAGTAGATCAAGCTCATTTGGACAGTAACTACTGTTCTATTTGATGTACTATTAGTCAAAATACTAATGGCCACATTAATTGCAATAAACTGTTAATATATGTATTTATCAATAGCCATCTGTGATGGTAGAAATATTGTAATTAATAGTAATTCTATGCATTTATATAAACACATGTACATCTTATAAGCTAGTGGTAGTTTGTTAGTGTCACACTAATAGTAATATGCTGTGTTTAGTAGTCCAGTAGTAACTGTCATGCTAGTGATTATATTTAATATTGTGGTAATGTAAATATAGTATTGTAGTACTTTAGTAAGTACCATAGTAACTGGCAATATAATCATATGATCATAGCCTGTTGGTAGTGTAATATAGTATTGTTGTACCATACATAGATAGAATTAGCTGTGAAAGTCTGTTAGAACTTGTCACATTGACTGTAGTTCAGATTACAGTAAGTAATTGTTAGGTCATAACTACAGGTACAACACTGATTTTCTGGAACTGTTGGCTCCTAAGCTTTTTTGGATTACTGATTTTTCTTAACCAGGAGTCATCACCTTCATCGACTCACTCTAAGTTAAACAAATATTAAATTTACTTAGATAATAAAATGAAGGTACCTATTCATTAGTGTAACTGCTACAAGTTTATTAATACTGTACTGCATCAAGTACCGATAAATTAGTCTGGCAGCCATGGGAATTTGAAACTCCTGCTTGTAAATTAGTGCAGATTATAAGAGGTTCTGGACCATCAGTACATAAAAAGTCAATGTTGTACCTATAATAGCTAAATAGAAAAGGACTTCCTGCTTAGATAAACAGCTTTGTCTTTATTGATCAAACAACTTCACAGATCAAACAGCTTCATTGATCTATCTATCTTTACAGATCTATTTTTACACAAATCAAACAGCTTCATTGATCTGTTTTCATTGACCTCTCTTCAATAAAGACAGACAAATATTATCTCTAGGAGCAGTGAGACTATTCCAATGAATTTCCACTCAATTAGTTGTTAAATGTGTGTTGAAAATACCAGTAGAAAGTATAAAAATGTTTTACTCCTCAAGGGGCCAATGTGAGATATATTCATTTATAAAGGCAAACTATGAGCAAAGGAATAGTTGAGACAGTGAGAGAGTGATTGTGTGTGTATGTGTGTATATATATATACACACACATATATATTTCTGTTAATATTTAGCAGAAGCAACAGAGTGGCTCAAATGCCAATGCATGAAACTCTCAACCCTTGAGTCACTCTGTTGCTTCTGCCACATATTAATAAAAATGTGTGTGTGTGTGTGTATATGTATATATAATTCTAATTCTTCTCCCCTCCTCTTCAACGTTCCCTCTCTCTCATTCTTCCTCCTTGACTCTCTTGTTGTTAACACGTGCCCAACAGCTATCTATCTTTCTTCCACTTCCTTCCAAAAGACAAGACGTGCTTTTGCCTGTCTCTTCTCAAAGCTATTTTTCCAACGTTCACCACTTCACCTCATTATGGCTTAACAACCCTCATCGTTTGTTTTTACTGTTTTGTTCTTAATGTCCTATTTTTGTTACCACTTTAACCCTCCGCAAAAAATCCCAAATTTTATTTAATTTGCCTTGCGGGAAGCACTATTTTAACGAAGTCACATCTTGTCCCTACCTTCGAAATGTGGAATAGATAAAATGGGGGACAACTGATGAAGAGAATGTTCTTTATGTTGCCTGTTTCATTTCTCTATTTGTTTCTTTCATTGTTCGGAAAAAGTTTATTTTCCATGCTTTTGTTTTTTATGTTCCCGTTTCTCATTTTGTTCATGTTTTTTTGACATCCTGTACCCATGTATGCAAGTATATCATCATCATCATCATCGTTTAACGTCCGTTTTCCGCGCTAGCACGGGTTGGACGGTTTCGACCGGGGTCTGGGGAGCTCGGGACTGCCCCAGGCTCCAGTCTAGTCTGGCAGTGTTTCTACAGCTGGATGCCCTTCCTAATGCCAACCACACCGCGAATGTAGTGGGTGTTTTTTATGTAGGCATGTACATTTATGTGTGTATATATGCATATATTTATAGTAATATATATATATAGGCAGTGGTATATAATTGAAGTATTCCATAAAGCTCAGTAGTTATTTAAAACAAATATAAACACTGCAGCCTGATCCCAAATTTGTTCAACTTTTCAAGGTTCACTTTCAAATATTCACTAGTGTTCACTTTATTTTTTTTTTTGCTACATTTACCCTGCATCAGTGCATGTGTACATATATTGGTCTGTCATCAGTGTGACTGTGTATGTATGTGTGTGTGTTATAGGATAACTAAGGGTCATCTCACTGTTTTATTGTGATCACACTATGGTGGTCCTCCATCTTGTGCTCCACCGTGACAGATCCTGTCTCAATCCATAAAGAGTTTTTCCTTGCCAACAATCAACATAACTTCATCATCATCATCAACAACAACAAAACAGAACTATTGTAAATTGTCAGTTCTTTAGATAACAACAAAACTTATGAACTGACTTTTTGTGTAAAAATCAGAAACATACATACACATGTATAAAACTTGGGTTTAACTGACATAATGAGTGAGTAAGGGAGGAGAGAGAAGATAATTTGTCTTATCAAATATTTTTGTCTTTTGAAGGTCAAAGGTGAAGGAGAAATAAAAATGATGTATTACATAGTCAAAGTGTAGTCATTTAAATCCCCACATTAGTATATGACTGGTACATAGTTTATATATATATAATGTATATTTAAAAAAAACACTCATACACATACAGAACCACATGCATTACACACACTCATATACATACTCTTTCCCTCTCTCTCTCTCTCTCTCTCTCTCTCTCTCTCTCTCTCTCTCGCTCTCTCTCTCTCTCTCTCTCTCTCTCCTCTCTCTCTCTCTCTCTCTCTCTCTCTCTCTCTCTCACTTTCACACACACACAAATATATTTTATTGCCAGTTGCCGATCCGCCACATTTTCCAACAAAATCTCTTAAGATCAAACAGCTGATAATAATAATAATAATAATAATAATAATAATAATGAAAATAATGATAATAATAATCTAGGTCTGGAATGGGTTTGTTTCAGAGGTAAATCTAATTGGAGTAACATAAAATGAAATAAATGAATCTGGGTTAAACCACTGAGAAAATAATGTAAATAAGGAGAATATAATTTTTCTACTTGTATTTATTTTATATCATAAACTCTAGAACCATATTTGACCCACAGATCTGTTATCTCCTCTACCTATCTATTCTACCACAACTACATTGACTTCTGTTCCTCTATACTGCTTTACTGCATCCCTATCCTGCTCCACCAAACACATTTGTCTTTACTCCAACTCCTCCTCCCCTCATTACATTTCCTCTCTTCATTTCTTACCACTTTCTCCCATTCTTTCTTATACAGAATATTGGTCCTCTGGAATCCTCCTCATTTTTTTCCCCAGTCGGCACTGACTGTAAGTGGGTAAGGGTTCCTGCAAAGGCCAGGGTCACAATCTTCCACTCCTTTCCTCTTCTTTAACCTTTTTAATTCCAACCCACTTAAAAGCATGTTCCTGGTTTGATGATATAAAATTCCCCATTTTAAACTGATCTAAATTCAAACCTTCCATCAAAATTTCATGTTAATTTATATTCAAAACACCAGCATTATAAGGACAAAGTTATTTTACTAAATTCTTCATTACTTTCAAAATTAATTGAAAAAAAGCAGTAATATTTTAATAGAATATGGTAACAAAAGGGATTAAGTAATCTAGATTAAAATCTACTGGCAAAATTTCATTTTAATTTGTGTTCCAGTTTGATATGGACAAAATTAGTCAGTGAAATTTTTCGTTCTTTTCAAAATTAACTGAGAAAAAAGCAGCATATTTTAATAGAAATATAGTAACAAAAGTGGTTAAACCATAAAAATAAAAGTTGTTTTTAATATGTTGTCATCCCTTAGAAGTATCTTCTTCGAAAGAATGAAATGTTTTGTTGAGACCAGAATATAAGAGGAGAGTTGGGGGACTACCCAGAAAGTTTTGTTGCATGAAAAACAAACAGTGAAGTTAGCTCTTAATGTAATGAGCTAAAAACTTCAATTAAAATTACACCTAGAGTTAAATTACTCATTAAGATAATGGCTTAATAAAGCCATTAGCTTAATGAGTGATTCTAGTCAAGAAAGGCAAGGGAGACTATTGCAGCATTAAAACTAGTTAAAATTAATATAGAATTCTGTGTTGGGGTAACAGTGACTGCAAATATATTGCTTGGATTCTCAGATGAAATTTTTTTTTTCTTTTTTACCTTAGAAAAGGTCACTTGTACTCATGAAGAAGGCATGATGATCACAGCTGTGCATTTTATGTACCCAGTGTAATCTATGGACGCACAAAAGGTGAAGTGGGATCACAAGCAGGCTAATATAGAAGATAACCTCTCTTTTCTTTAGCTTTATTGGGAATGTGTCATAAAGCTATTAAGTATTTTTCCGAATTGACCGTTGCAGTGACGGATTGGCAGAACTGTTGGAGCACTGAACAAAATGCTTGGTAGCATTTCTTCCAGCTCTTTACATTCTGAGTTCAAATCCTGCCATGGTCAACTTTATTTTTCATCCTTCTGAGATTGATAAAGAACCAATCAAGTACTGTGGCTGATGGTATCAACTAACACCCTTCCCCTCAAAATTGATGGCCCAGTGCCTAAATCAGAGCCCATCATTATTATTATTATTATTATTTTATTATTATTATAATAGCAGGGAGCTGGCAGAGTCATTAGTATGCTGGGCAAAATACTTAGCAGCATTTTGTCCGTCTACACATTCTGAGTTCAAATTCTACAATGTTCAACTTTGCCTTTCATCGTTTAGGGGTTGATATGAATAAGTAAGGTGGCGAGCTGGCAGAAACGTTAGCATGCCGGGTAAAATGCTAAGCGGTATTTCGTCTGTCTTTACATTCTGAGTTCGAATTCCACCGAGGTCGACTTTGCCTTTCATCCTTTCGGGGTCGATTAAATAAGTACCAAAAATGCACTGGGGTCGATGTAATAGACTTAATCCTTTTGTCTGTCCTTGTTTGGCCCCTCTATGTTTAGCCCTTTGTGAGCAACAAAGAAATAAGGATAAGTAACTGTTGAGCACTGAGGTCAATGTAACCGACTTAGCCCCTTCCCTGTTACTGCTGGCCTTGTATCTAAATTAGAAACTACTATTGTAATATTTTTATTATTATTATTATCATAGTTATTATATATAAAGGCAGTGAGCTGGCAGAAGTGTTAGCATGCTGGATGAAATGCTTAGCTATATTTCACTCATCACTACCTTCTGAGTTCAAATCGCACTGAGGTCGACTTTGCCTTTCTTCCTTTTGGGGTCAATGTAATCAACTACTCCCCACCCTTCAAATTTCAGGCCTTGTGCTTATAGTAAAAACGACAAAATACTTTATAGTGTTGGACACAAAATACTTTTTCAGTATTTATTCCAGATCTTTCTGTTCTGAGTTCAAATCCTGCCAGGATCAATAAGCTAAAGTACTAGTCACATACTAGATCAATATAATCAACATTCTCCCTACCATAAAATTTCTGGCCTTGGACTTAGATTAGAAGCAATTATTATTTTTGCTGTTGTTATTGCGATTGTTTACTTTGAAGAACAGTGGATTAGCAGAACAAATGGAGCACTGAAAACCATGTCTTGTGTTGTTTACTTCCATCTCTCTACATTCAGATCTCAAATTCCAGCAATGTCATATTTACCTTTTAAATTTTAAAGGTCAATAAAATAATGTACCTGTCAGATATTGGGATCAATATGTTATTATATCACCCACCCCACTCACACACATATACATGCAGACATTGTGGCCTTGTGTCTCTTTTAGAATTATTATTATTATTATTATTTTAGGCTGTGACTGTACAATTTCTCAATAATTACATTGTCGTTTAATTTGGTAAATTGCTGTTGTGTTCAAATGCTGCCGATGTTAAATACACCATATATCCCTTACATCTGGGCCAATATAGTAGGTACCAGTAAGATACTGGGTTCAAATCCATGGATTGTATTTTTTTTTCTCTATGAAAATTTGTTTTATTCTTGTGTAAGAAATATTTGCCATTATCTTCACGATTCAACACTGAAAGAATCAGGGTATTTTCGTAAGTTAAATCAATAAATGATAAGTTATGCCAATATAAAATCTGTGGTTGTGAATTGATAAATTTATTGTATGCTTTGTTGACTAAACTGTCAAAATATGTTCACTGTTAATGAAACCATCAACTGTCAATGTGTTCATTGTTAACTAAAGTATACAATACACCATGTTTACTGTTGACTAAACTTAATATGTCATGTTCACCATTAACTAAACTGTCAATATATCATGTTCATAGTTAAACTGTCAATATATTGTGTTCATTGTTGACTAAAGTGTCAATATACCATGCTAACTGTTGACTAAGCTTTCAATATACTATGTTCATTAGCTAAACTGTTACTCTATGAAATGTTTAAATAAATTTTCAATATATTCTTTTACATTGACAAAACTGTGAACATATGTTTTCTGTATGCTAAATGTCATTAAATATGTTAATTAACTAAACTGTCAATATCTGCTCATTGCCAATATATCGTCTTCATTGTTGACTAAATGTTAGTATATGAAATGTTTAAGTAAATTCTCAATATATGTTATATTGATATCAACTACACTGTCAACATATTGTGAGTTGTATGAATTACGCTGTCAGCTTATCTTGTATTATATTGACTATACTGTCAACACATTGTGTGTTATATTGACTATGCTGTCAACATGTGTTATATTGTCTAAACCTATTGTATGTTATATTGACTAAATTGTAAATATCTTATATTGACTATACTGTCAACATATGGTATGTTATTGACTCTGCTGTCAACCTGTGTTATATTGTCTAAACTGTCAACATATGGTGGACTGTATTGACTAAACTGTCAACATATGTGTTATATTGATGATGGTGTCAACATATTGTATGTTATATTGACTAAACTGTAAACTTGTCTTATGTTGACTAAACTATCAACATATAGTGTTTCATTGACTATATTGTCAACACATTTTATATTGACTAAATTGAATATTTTTAAATGAATTGTTAATATATCATGTTTTGTATGTGTAACTTGTGCTTTGTTGACTGAACTGTTTGGTTTTTATGGGGGTTGGGGTAGATCAAACTAATATATAGTTTAACTGACTAAATTGTTTATATATATTTTTTACATTATATATTAATGTAAGATCTTGTATATTTTTGTTGTCAATCTTCCTTCAGATTCTCAAACTTCATGTTTACATTAAAGTGAAAAAATGATAACAATAATAATAATTATAATGATATATATCATAGTTTATCAAACAGGAGGTGGTATGTATTAAGAATTTGATAAGACATAAGAATAAAGAGTCATGCAAACACACACACACATGTGTGTGTGTATGTGTTATCTTTCATGTTTATGTAACATCACTTAAAGATTTCCATCTTCAGGTAGTGCATTGAAAAAAAGTTGGCCCACCTTTATGGGAAGATTCAAACTAGGCTTTACAAAATAATAAAACTGCAATAATACGGAATCCATGCGATGAATTATACTTCACTATAGTAACTATTTTATAGTTAAGTGCACTGGACCATTGAGAATCATTCTCTTTTCAGAAACACACAACAGAGCTGGTGATAAAATAGAAACTATTACCTCCTTACCAAGTTGACCAATATTGTATTAGACAACTGTGATACTTTATATACAAACATACGCATACCAACTTTGGATACAAACATAAAACTAGACCAACTGATAATATTCCATTATGTTAAACCAGATATTTCTGTTGAAATGTATCCCTGTTTTGTTGGAGTATAACTGTCTTTTGCTAAAATATACCTATATTCTGTTGAATTGCATTTCTGTTAAGTTGAAATACACCCTTGTTTTGTTTTTTAAAAAAAATACCATTTTTTTGTTGCAATTTGTTCGTAGCTTATTCAAATCTGTTCCTAATCTATTGAAACATGTCTAATCTATTCATGTCTCAAAAGAGGAAGTGTTAGTAATTTTGGCAAAGAAAGAACATTTGAATTACATTAAAGGACCACTTCCTCACATTTTAGTGATGCTAATATTTTAAGAAGTATATATTTTATTGTTCATTTCCTAACTACTCTTAATTACTGCTCTGCATACAACCCCCATATATTTTGTCAAACCAGTTGTGACAATGTGCTTATATTTTGTGGAGAATTTTAATTTCTAAACAATGATTTATAGGACAGTTTACACTCCACATTCCATATAATGATTGTGTAGCCTTGGTCAACCCTACTCAAGCAGGTGGTCCATATTTGGTGGAACTATTTTCACTTGTGGTCTAACTTCTGTAGGATATAATTGATCAGTGAACTCCATTTTGGGTAACGTTTTTGTTTTATTAATGGTCAAAATTAAATGGAACAGAGTTTACTACAAATTAACTGTATATCAATTTTTCTTATTGTTGATCCACATGGTTTATTTTCATTTCATGCTTTATGTGACGATGTTAATAAGTGATCTCTGTTATGTCATATGACTTTCAACAAACTAAATTATTCCTGCTTTTAATTAGTGAAAACAATTAATTTTTTTAGAGTGTGGGAAGTTGTTTATTCAAGTGTTTATTTAATAACAATATCCTCTCTTTTGCATTTGGTTAACAGTTTTTTGTTTTGTTTTGTTTTTTGGAGTTTTTTTCTAACATAAAAATGAAACAAATTGAATCTAATGTTTATCATTCTCTCTTGCCAAAATGTTTTTTTCAGTCTGGGTCGAAGTTGATCTTGTAGAGAGACCACCATCAAAATTTTTACAAAAAGATGTGGTTTTTGAGCCACCAACAAAACCCTTGAATATTTTTTGTGACCAATAATTTTAACTTCTAAATGTAAACTAAAAGTGTCAGCAACAGTGAGTTCCTCATCTCACTGGCTGCCAACAAAACAGAGCTTACCAAGGCTTATAGTTTTATAAATGGTTTTCTTGCTGTTTCTAATACATCTCTTGTGGTAACTAGCCACTCCATTCTCATAGAAATTGCTCTTCTGGAAAGGTTGCCACTCATGTACATGCTCAATACATGCTCATAGCATATGTATATATATATATATATATATATAAACAGTATTTGTAATGACATGCTTTTAGTATGTATATATAAATAATTCCCCTAACATGCTCATACTATGTATGTGTGTGCATATCTGTATATATATAAACATATAAATATTAATATATATATGTATATATAAACATAAATGGTAATATAAATATATAAATCATAATATATATATATATATATATATATATATAAATGATACCATACGTTGTCTTAGTCTCAGACATGTTTTTTTGTTTTTCTCAGTTGTAAAATATGCAACTGAACCAACCATTATTTCCTGATGATTTACCGATATTGTTTTTAAAAAATGGAAGCTGTTTGATATGAATATATAATAGTTGAACACACAGTTAGTGTGTGATTTAGTATTAATGCAAACACACCTCTGCAAAGTTACCTATTTTGAAGACTTTCTACAATAACCCTTGATACATGCTTTTAGTAGTATGTATATGTGTGTATATATTTATATATATATACATAGTATTTATACTGACTTCCTGGTCGTGTTTATAGAAATGCTTTTAACCTTCTATATATAAATGTTTGTTATTATTGAAATAACAAACTGTAGTTATGATACTGGCAATTAGTTTGATGTGAATAAATTTTAAGCAGCGCAGTTGACACTGACTATTTTAGTGGCACCTCAGAGCTGTATATATATATATACATACACACACACATATATATATATACACATACATATATATATATATATATACACATACATATATATATATATATATACACACATACATATATATATATACACACATACATATATATATATATATAATATATATATATATATATACACACACACATAAGTAAGTAGCTAGAAGCTACATTAATAGCACATCACAGGTATGTATATATATATATATATATATACACACACATATAAGTAGCTAATAGCTGTATTAGTTTCACACCTTGAATATCATAGTAACACATCATAGCTGTGTGTGTGTGTGTGTGTGTATGTATGTGTGTGTATATATGTATATAAAAATAGTTGGTAGCTACATTAGGTTTGACACTGTGAATGATGTAGTAACACCCTTCTTAGCTGTATATATTAAGTAGCTAGTTTAGATGACTGTCAAAATATAGCATCACCTTGTTGTATATAAGTAACTATTGCCAGATTATTTGACATCGTGAATAATCCAGCGACATTATATAGATTATGTGTGTATATAAGCTAATATAGATCATGTATGTATGTATCAGTATATATATATATATACATTATATATATATTATCATTAAATGATGATGATATATATACATACATATATATGTATGTATGAGATATATATATATATGAAGTTAATAGTGAAGCTATAATGAAACTGCTTATTGTATAGCAGCTTCTTTCATTAAAATTTCTATTCTTAGCTTTAGATATTCATCTCATTAGTTGATCTGATCCCAAAATTTGTATGGAGATCTAGGGATCCTCTACTCTTTAGCTGATTGAAAAAAAATCTTTTTCTTGAAAAAACAACAAACTTGTAAACATTTTTCAAAGTTCTAATATTTAGTGTAAAGACAGCTGATTATTATTGTGGTCAATCCAGCAAAATGGTTCTATTAGAATCTCTTATATATATAAAAAAAAAAGAAAAACTGTATAATTGATTCTCTCAAGTAGATCCAGTCCTTCACAACCCAACATCATTACCCCTCTTTCATATAAATCCCTAACTGTCTGAACTACATTTTTTTCTATCTCAAATCACAAATCAAAGCTGTATTTCCATATGAATCCATTCTGTTAGAATCCAAGAATGTGTGTTCATTACGGATCCTGTTTTTTTTTAATATTTTCTTGAGAGAGAGTTCAATTTGATGAACTCTAAAACTGCTGCTCTACATAGTTTGTCGTAGTTTAGTTGTTAGTCATAGTTACATAGTCACACGGCAATAGATTAAAATTCAGCCATCTGAAATGCTTGACCTCAGGTCATTCTTCTCCAGATTTTAGTGAATATATATACACACAAAACAACTGAAAGCTCTAAATATCTTCATTTCCTTGCCTTCTGTCCTCTTTTACAAACATCGAATATCTTCTCTACATTGCAGTTCTACTCTTTTTCGTTTTTTTAAGTTTTAGTTTTCAGTTATCTTTCTGATAAATTTTTTTTTAATTCAAAATTTAGGCTTTCATAATTAAGCGCCTTGTGTACTTTATCACAGACTGTGGGTCTGTGGGTGCTGGTGTGTACACACATTGTGTACTGAGGTGCTGGCTGTACACACAATGCAGTAATATAGAACAGGTTATGGAGGTGCTGGTACATGCACACAAACATACACTGTAGTAATATATAGAACAGATTTTAGAGGTGGTAGTACAGATACACAAACATAAGGAGTAATTTAGCTCAAACTGAAACTGACTCAGTATGTAACAACTTGTCCAACCCATTCCAGCATGGAAAAGAGAAAAATATGATGATGATATAGATGTACTGATGCATGCATGTGCACAGATACACACACACACACACACACACACAAGATATTTAACCCTTTAGTATTGAAACCAGTTATGTCTGGCCTAAATATTCTGCCTGTTTTATGTTCAAACTGATTAGATCAGACGTCTCACACCTACCTACAATGTTATTCTAAAAATAAACTTTTACATTGAAATCTCAAAGCTACAAGATAATGTATGATAAATTCAAAATAACTTGAGTAAATCAGTATTACATTTGACAGAGTAATCTGAATGCTAAAGGGTTAGTTTTAACAAATCTTAGTCTTCCATAGGTTAAAACTATGAAAACAAGACAAACAAAACAGTAAGCAATATCTTGACCAATGTCCAGCTTCCTCTTTGGCTGCAGTTACTTGCTACTCCTGTCTCTGAGTTGAGATGGTTATTGACAGTAGTCTGTTCAAAGATATAACTGCCACCCACTCCTTCCTATTATGTCACAAAACTGGATTTTTCTCTTTGATAGAAAAGTAAAACATAGTGTTACTTTGTGAACACCACTCTCTCGTCTTCTGGTCGGTGACTCTGGAACATGCAAGACCCCTCGCCACAACAAGGCCACACCCAGGAGATTGGCTCTACATATGATGACATCTTTGGGATCTCTAACCTGGATGACCCCAGCCCCATCAAGCAAAAGCATGAAACAAGCCCTCCCCCAGTAAGATATAGAATTGTATTGCCTCTCTCCCCCTCCCAATAAAATGTAGATCTATATTCTCCTACATCTTGTAAAATGTTGGGTTATATTCATTCCCAATAAAACAGAATTATCTGATCTTCTCTTCAGTAAAATATGGACCTATGTATTCCCTGTCCCTAGTAAAATGTAGGGATATGTATTGCTCATTCCCTGAGTAAAATTTAAGCTTATAACCACCACCCCACGAGTTATATTTTACCTCACCCCTTCTAAAATATAGGGCTATTATATATTCCCTTCCCTCCAGTTAAATGTACAGCAATATATTCTCTCTCCCTCTCCTTCCCCCAGTTAAACATACGGTTATATACTCACCACTGCAGTAAAATATACATCTATGATATAATCCTCCTCTCTTCCTCCCTCCAACAATATCTAAATTGTCCATATTGACTTACTGGATTTCTCTGCAATATCCTTGGTATTAGGATTGTTTGCTACAATACATCTTCATATCATATCTTGGTTTAGCTAACGTGTATGTGTGTGTGTCATCATCATTTGATGTCTGTCTTAGATGCTGGTAAAGGATAAATGGTTTTGTTGACAGGATCCAACAAGCTGGAGGATTGTGTCAAGCTACAAAATCTGCATTGGCATGGTTTCTATGGCTGAATGCCTTTTCTGTCCCAACCACTTTACAGAGTGTATTGGGAACTTTTTACATGACACCAACACTAGTGGGGTTGCCAGGTAACTCATATCACTAAGTAAAAAGATCTCCTTCACTAATTGGGATTGTAGTGGAGAGGGAGGTTTCTTCACATATGTATACAGATAGAGTAGCCACATCCAATCCATGCAAATCATTTTAAAAAATGGACATAAAGCAATGAGGGTAGATAAATACACATAAGTGTCTACCCAAATTTTAGAAAAGGTTTCCTCACTGACCAGAACTACTTTATTATAAACCTTAGCTCTACAAAACATCTGAGATTTAATCAAGAAACTGTAACCTGTCTATAAAATTCTAAACTTCTCTGAGGTGCAGATTATATTGTCTGTTCTAGGATTCCATAAGGTGAGAGAGAGAGATTTGGAAGATTAAGAACCAGATGATTGTTGAGTATTAATCAAAGAATAAGAGGACAGTTTAGTATAAAACAGCAGTGGAACATCTCTTTGATCTCAGCGCCTGAGCCAATATTCAAATGAACATACACGCACACATACAGATACGCATACAGAGATACATATACTTTGATTAACACAACATGCTAAGATACTTTGTTGTTCTGTTTCTTTTCATGAAGAATTTACCAATTTATATGAAAATATTTTTGTATGGGAATATTTTTTTGTTTGAATCCAGGTGAAATATTTGAAATATTGGATGAAGATGTGTGCCAAGGGCTAGCTTTGCATTAAAAAACCTTATTTCTACTTTTGATACAGCCTTAGATGAAATTCATTATTCAGAAAATAAAAATCCTGTACATTCTCTATCAAGTTTTCAAAATTTTTTATTTAATTCTTTTTTTTTTTTTATGAAAAAATCAGTGAAAACATTTTAACCCTTTAGCATTCAAATCAGCAATATTCAGCCAAAATATTTAACCTGTTTTTATGTTGAAAGTAACCAGATCTGGTCTCTCACTTCAAACTTACAGTGCCATTCTAAAACTAAACAATCACATCATTGAAATCTCTAAACAAGATAATGCATGATTAATTCAAAACAATATAAATAAACAAACATCACATTTGACAGAATAATCTGAATACTTAAAGGGTTAAAAATAAGAAAAATTACACTGTTTTTTCTTGGGTTTTTTTTCGTTTTCTTTTTGTACTTGTTAATGTCATGAAGTTGTTCATTCTAAATTCTAGGAGGATCAAATCAAACTATATTTTTGCCACTACATCTAAATCTTTGCTTTGGTTAATTTCTCTCTCCATATCGATAATATCAATCATTGATATAAAATCACCAATAAAGGTGGTGAACTGGCGAAATTGTTTGCACACCAAGTAAATTGCTTAGCATCATTTCGTGCATATCTGTGTTCTGAACTCAAATTCTACCGTGGTCAACTTTTCCTTTCATCTTTTTGTGGTCGATAAAATAAGTAGCAGTTGAGCACCAAAATTCGAAACCAAATTATTGGTGATTTTAACTCGCCAATAATTTAGTACAGCTAGGTAACCGCTCACTGAAACAACTGATTTATTACTACAAACAAAAAAATGGCAAGTAAAGAATTTTTGTTTTTCCAGAAATCATCTACTTTGTATGTGTGTGATCACGAGTGACTAATTACCTGTTTACTCTTCTGTGACAAATAACAAAAGATTCTTCACGTATTGAATTGCACTCGGTTTACAAAAGACATTTTCACTTCTGAAGAAGATAAAGCAAAAATGCCCTAATTTTACATTTTCACAAAAGGTGGATAATTATGAAAATGGTGAAGGTGAGTGGAAGCGCTTGAAGCATGCATTTGTAGATGAAATTCTACTTGAAAGATTTTAGCAGAAAGGATGGAATGTCCTTTATTGACCTCATAAATAATGATAAAACTCAAACTCTAGGGAGACTGGAGAGTTTTGTGTCAACAATAACGGTTTCTAAAAAAGCCCAGTTTGTAAATCAGTGGTTCCCAAATGGGATCCATGTAAGACTTTTGGGGGTGCACGAGCAAAATACTAAATTGGGGATTTACAGTAGTTCATTAATCCCTTAATGGATTATCCCAAATTTACTCGTGCATCGCAAATGTATCTTTGTAGAACTAGACAAGTATACTTGGTCAAAATTAACTTTTAGCACTCAAATGAGTTTGTTTTGTGTCGTTTCATTTTTGAGCAATCACGAATTTACTTGCGTTGTCGTACATCTGTCAACACATATTCTGGTGCCATTTCAAGGAATTTATGCTTCTGAGTTTTGAACTTTTACTTCAGTGCATACTCAGATTCAGGAGGAGGTTGATGTCATTTTAGAACCGTCTCCTTTTGAGTCTCTATTATTTATACAAATAAGAGAATTATTTACGCATTTTTTTTCTCAAAATGGATGAAGATTTAGATATATTCAGCGATCACAAAAGTGATTTTTTTCATTTCACGATCTGGAAAGCTCTGGGGATGAATTAGACATGTGTAGTTCAGACTCTGACAATTTTTCAGAAGATGACAAAGAAGATAATCAGATAGATGCACGTGCATGGCACGAAATCAATTGCTTGTCCGATTCAAAGAGAAAGCAGATACATGTGTGATGTCTGCGAGATAACTTTGTGTGTAACGCCTTGTTTTAAAAATTACCATTCTATATAAACTGTCTATCTTATTTATTTTTTAATTTTCCTTTGATTTAAAAATCTTTAAAAATTCGAAAATAGTTAAGTTATATGTATTTTTTCAATGTCCGAGATAACTCCTTTAAATCCAAATGAATAAAAGTACATTTTAATTTCTATAATAAAAAATAAAGGAAGCAAGATAAAAAAAAAAAAACACCTTTTTTTGTAATTAGCACAGTGTATATGATTAAAAAATATTAAAAAATATGCTCTGAAATGAAACGCCATGTCAAAATAATTGATCCATTAAGGGTCCATGAAAAACTTTTGCTTTACATGTATTTATTGCAACAGCTAGGTTTCTTTCTCAAAATTTTATATAGTTCAACCAATACAAATTAATGTATGAAAAACAAAATACGAATTTTAGAAGAAGCATCTATAACACCAGTTTTAAAACGTCGAATGGCTATGTGAGGTCCACCAGAATAGAATAGTAATCAAAGGGTTCCATAGGCAAAAAATAGTTGAGAATCGATGGTGTAAACTCTTGGATCATGAAATTCAGTAAATACCGTAAGATATGAGGAGTTATGTCCCTTGAAATCTCATGGATTTGGATTAACTATAGTCCTATTTCATCTGAGTGATGGAGCATGGCCTAATGGTTAGGGAATTGAGTTATGTGTGTTTGATTCTGGCACTGGGCAACACATTTTGCTCTTGAACAAAGCATTTCCACATTGCTCCAGTCAACTCATCCGGAAATTACCACCAGTCAGGTGCTGGTATTGTCCTCTCTCCCACTATTTGTCACATCCTAAATGTTCCATCGGGTCATGGGTGGGAGAACCAAGAGTATGTCTGTATCAGCTCATGGATACAGAAGAACCTAAACCAATTAATGAAAGCATTATATGTATATATTACCTGGTGCAGGTGTGGCTGTGGGGTAAGAAGCTTGCTTCCCAACCACATGGTTCTGGGTTCTGTCCCACTGCATGGCACCTTGGACAAGTGTCTTCTACTATAGCCTTGGGCCAGCTGAACCCTTGTGGCAGAAACTGAAAGAAGCCCGTCGTTTATAAGTCCTGAGGTCAATTTGTGACTAAAACCCTTCAAGGCAGTACTCACTGTAAAATGACTGAAACAAGTAATTTGAGCTCTTCATTACATTAAAATTTTAATTATTATTTTAAAAATTTCAATGCATACCATACATCATCAGGTAAATAAATTAGGACTAACTTACAAACAATCATTATGTATGGTGGTGGGTAGGTAATTTACTAGCAAAATCTTCATTTTGGGCTACTTCTTAAGATAATTTAATACTTTATGAAAATATTGTTCTCTGTGAACCTTGTTAAGCTGTCAGGGTACAGCATCCTTCAAAACTTCTATGCTTCCAGGAATTTGCCAAAACTACTCTTGGTGTGTCTATTAATTTAGTTAGTTTGGCTGTCCACCCAGATGCTTCAATGATTTCACACAAGCCCACCGTCCATCACAACACCCCCCCCCCCCATACATGTTCTTAATTCATCAACATTTGCCATTCGGCTGTCCTGAAGCAAGTTGTCCACATAGGTTAGACATTTTTTTCCCCTGTGGATTCTTCCTTCATCTGACTGCCAATAAGACCAGTTGACTCACAGGTTCTTTTGGGTGCCTGATGCAATAACCAGCAATTCTTATTCTTCTCTGCTGAGTCTTCTTTGTCACTTTGGGTAGATCTTGATAAAGCTGCTCATTGGTTAAATGAGCTCTCCAAGTCGCATTCAGAGCCATTCTTAACATTCTTGTGTAGCAGCCATCTATTTGTTTTTCAAACTTTTTGGTGAAGGTCCAAGGTTCAGCACCATATAACAAAAATGATTCTACCATGGAGACAAACAAACTAATTTTCAATTTACATGTCATCTTAAAACTCCAGATTTTATGCAGTTTGTGACATCCACTCCAATCTATGAACTCTATCATATGTTATGGCTCTTTTACTGTTCATTTTTTTTTCTTGTGTATATGTGTGTGTTTTATCCTATGCATTGTGCATGTAATGTTGGTTATCAATACTGTGCTCTCTGTTGTGTGACTTTTTTCCTAATGAGCAGTGAACCTGAGAATTGTATACAAGAAGCTAATTAATTCATTAACACACCATACAATATTCTTAGCTACATTTCTTCCAGTTTTACATCCTGTATTCAAAAAGTAAGTAACAGTTAAGCATTGGAATCAATGTAATCAAGCAAAATACTAAATTGAGGATTTACAATAGTTCATTAAGGGTCCATGAAAAACTTTTGCATTACATGTTTGCTTTACAATTTCAAATCTTGTGCCTATAGTAGAAAAAAATAATTAGTAGTAGTAAGGCACTAAGCTGACAGAATTATTAGCACACTGGGCAAAATTCTTAGCAGAATTTAAATTCAGAATGTAAAGATGGACAAAATGCTGCTAAGATTGGGTTTGCCTTTCATCCTTTCAGGGTTGATAATGTAAGTACCAGTTGAGTACTGGGGTCAATGTAATCGACTTATCCCCTTCCCCCAAATTGCTGGCCTTTTTGATACCATTATTATTATTATCATTGAGGCAGTGAGCTGGCAGAATCATTGGCATGCTGGACAAAATGCTTAGCACTATTTCACCCATCACTACGTTCTGAGTTCAAATTCTGCCAAGGTCAACTTTGCCTTTCATCCTTTCAGGATTAATAAAATAAGTACCAATTGAGTACTGAGGTCAATGTAATTAAGTATCCCCCTCCCCCAAATTTCAGGCCTTGTGCCAATAGTAGAAAAGGATTAGTATTAAGATTACAAGATGGCAGAATCATTAGCGTGTTGAATAAAATGTTTACCAGCATTTCTTCTGGCTTCATGTTCTGAGTTCAAATTTTGCCAAGGCCAGCCAACTTTGCCTTTCATCTTTTCAGGGTCAATAAAATAACAGTCAACTACTAATGTCTATGGAATTGACTTGCTTCTTCCTTCATAATTTGAAACATTTAGTATTTATGCAGTGAACTGGCAGAATCATTACCTCACCAGAGGTATTTCTTCTAGCATTTCATGTTCTGAGTTCAAATTCCACTAAGATCAACTTTACTTTTCATGCTTTCAGGATTGATAAAATAAGTCGCAGTTGAATACTGGGGTTGATGTAATGGATTATATACCTCCTCCAAAATTTCAGGCCTTGAGCCTATAGTAGAAAGGATTATTATTATTATTATTATGGCAAATTTCACCAAGGTCAACTTTGTTTTTCATCCTTTTGAGGTTGATAAAATAAGAAGGACCAGTTGTGTACTAAGGTTGATATAATCAACTATACATCTCCCCCGAAATTTCAGGCCTTGTCTATAGTAAAAAGGATTATTATTATTATCATTATTAATTAATTATTTAATTAATATGACATCACTTCAGCAACAACTGTTATGGTTTAATGTTTGAGAAACTACATTGAGATTTCTAAAAATGACAATTTCTCATTAATTATTAGAAAATGGATTTGTGGCTAAAGCATACAGAACTTCGAGGGCTAACTCCAAGATAAGTACCATACAGACTCATCTCACCATTAGGTGGATGTCACATGAATCAATCTTCCTACTTTACAATGAAATTGGCTTTGTGCTTGGAAGAACAGGAGATTCACAGAGTAAACTGTAAATAAATCAGCAAAATGTAAAGGGAAACTACTGTTATGTCTTTCCTCAGTAAAATCAATTTTCACGTTAGAGCAGTGATTCCCAACGTTGGGCACACACCCCACTAGTGGGGCCACGGAAAATTGTAGCAGGGCATGGTGCTTTAGTTGCCAAACACAAGATCCTCATTAAAGTGATTCACTTTTTTTCTTAGTCAATAATGTACTTTTTTTTGGTACTCAATACTTAATAGAAGAGTTACCAGTAGGTTCTCTTCTATTAAGTAACTGTGATAAAATATTGAAAATGGAGTTGCTTTTTTCCAACCACCGATGGGGCATACATTTTTCTGGGAAGTTATAATGGGGGCTGGGGAAAAATAGGTTGGAAAACACTATAGAGGTCCTTGATCACTAAGGCCTTTATGTATGGCACTTAAAGGGAAAACAAAGGTTGTTGTGTTAATGTACTGAGGAGTAAGAGAGAGGGAGGTTTATTTGGTGGATGTAGCTGAGGTGTTGTGTGAAGACTGATCGACTAATTTCAAGATTTCTGAAGTGGTTCCTTATGAGATATCCTACAGCACAGTTAGTGAAATACTTGTTAATTATACAATGTTTCTGCCTCATATTTACACGAAGGTAGACTAGCTAGATATAGTCAAGACTCAAGTCTTCTATGACTATACATTAACTGACTCATGAACTGACAATTCTGCACATGACAATTCAGTGCATTGTGTTTATGTGTATATGAAATTTAATTTCATTTAGTTTTCAAAATTTTGAAACTTTACAACTTCATGAATAAGTGGTACTGTATTAGATTGTGGTAGCGTTTTCAATTGTTAATAGCCCAAAAACCCCTTTTTTTTCTATTTATACAAGTATGCCCTTTCATTAGTTATTTTGCAAGTCTAAGACAGCATTTTTTTTCCTTATTAGGATTCCAGTTGGTTACAAACATTTACCAATTTAAAAATAAAAAAAACAAGCCCTGTGGAGCTGATTTTATCAGAGAAAGCAAAATAAATGAAATTAAATTTCATATACACAAACATGTTGTACTGAATTGTCTTTGTGCAGAATTTTCCTGGTGCTAACTAACCACCAAAGGTTGGTAGAAAGCAACCCTATTTTTAATATCTTATGATTATTCAATACAAAAGAATCTACTGGTAACTCTTTTATTAAGCACTGAGTACAAAAAAAAGTACATGGACATAGCACATTACCAGAATATGATAAACTGGTGATACATACACTACAGACTCAACTAACAAGGTAAACCTTTATAAAGAAGAAAATAGTGCTGATGTTTGTAGAGAGAAACATAGCAGTTAATAAAATGTACATGTTAGGTTGTGTGTGAGAGGTAGGCACAATGCCTCGAGGTTGAAGGGGAAGTATAGTCATTTTATGGACCCCCAGCATTTGACAGGTACTTTATTTTATCAACTCCAATAGGATGAAAGTTAAGTTTAAGTTAAACTCTGAATGTAAAGGAATAGAACAAGCTATCGTTTTTTTCAGTTCTGCTGTTCTTTTGTATTATATTGGTTTGAAATTTTGGCACAAGGCCTGCTCTTTCTGGGGAGGAACTAAGTCAATTACAGTGATCAAATGGTGCTTATTTTATCGACCCCAAAAGAATGAAAGGCAAGTCAACCTCAGCAGAATTTGAACTCAGGATGTAAAGACAAGACAAAATACTTGCTAAGAATTTTGCCCAGCATGTTGATGAATCTTCCAGCTGGCCACCTTCCTTTTTGTATTATATTGAGAATTCAATGTTGTAACTAGACACAATGTGAAGTCATCAACTGGTTACAAATAATTCATTTTCCATGTTGGTCAAAAGTTGAAATCATCAGTAAGTCACAGGTTATTGTCAAAAACCACAAACAAAAAAAATAAGGAAAAAATGTTTGTAAGGAGACTAGAAGCTCCTTAGGCCAGAGCCTGTCTTGGTTATTGTGGCATATAAATGAAGAAGTGCAGTACCCCACCCACCCACCTCTGAATAGGATACCATTCCATTGATTGCGAGCCTAATGCCCAAACCACTAGGTTGCATCACTTCACTGCATATCATACACAACAGAATACATGCCATGCACAAAATATGACACGCATAAGAAGAGAAGATATAGCTCACACAAGATATAGATTGGTAACAGCTCAAAGAGCCATAGAGAGGTCAATGCTTGGAATCTCGTTGAGAGAGCACATCAGTAGCGAGGTCATCAGAGAGAAGTTCGGCGTGAGGGATGTCATCGTAGAATATACACGCAGCAAGATCAGATGGGCTGGACACGTCGCCTGGCTCACCGATAATTGGTGGACCCGCGCAGTTGTCGAGTGGCACACGCATGAGTAGAAGAGACCACTCAGAGGGCCTCCATGATGGTGGAGTTATGATTTCAGGAGGGCAATTGGGATCACGTGGATGAGAAAAGCGCAATCCAGAGAGGAGTTGACAGCATGCTGTGACCAGCAGTGTTAAATGGACGCCTAACGGACTGGTCAGTCAAGGTGATCAAGGTGATATATTATTCTTTTACTGGTTTCAGTCATTTGACTGAGGCCACGCTGGAGCACCGCCTTTAGTCAAACAAATTAACCCAAGCACTTATTCTTTGTAAGCCCAGTACTTATTCTATTGGTCTCTTTTGCCAAAACTAACTTATGGGTATGCAAACACACCAAGCAATGGTGGGGAACAACACAAACACACTAATACACACACACATATATACATATATATATATATATCACCATCATCATATATATATATATATATATATATATATATATATATATATATACGACGGGCTTCTTTCAGTTTCCATCCACCAAATCCACTAACAAGGTTTGGGTCAGCCCGAGGCTATAGTAGAAGACGCTTGCCTAAGGTGACACAAATGGGACTGAACCCAGAATCTTGTGGTTGGAAAGCAAGCTTCTTACCACACAGTCACACCTGCACCTGTGTGTATATATATATATATATATATATATATATATATATATACATAAACAGAAAATGTAGCTCAAACAAGATATCTATATATATATATATACACACACATATATATATACATACAACAGAATATATTATACCAAGAGATGTATCAGACACAACATTACACAACACAAAATAATGATAACCCTTTAGCATTTAAACTGGCCATATCCAGCCAAAACATTGTACCTGTTTTATGTTCAAACTGGCCAGATCTGCATCTCATACCTACCCTACAATGTCATTCTAAAAATAATGTTATCTATGAACTTTCAAAAGAATCAACTAAGGCATGATTAATTCAAAACAATGTGAATAAATATGAATTATACTTGACAGAGTAATTTGAATGCTTAAAGATTTAAGAAGTGGTTTATAACAAAAATAACACAGAAAGAAACGAAAATTCTTTTAGTGTTTATTTCTTAAAAATTACATTAAAAATAATAAATAGTTAAGTAAAGGTATCTTTTTACAGCTGACTGATGAACCATGGCAATACACTAAAAATTTCAAACATTGTACTTTATATGTACAATGCATGTATTTGTGAGTGTGTGCAGAGAATGTTTATGTGTGTTTGTGTGTGTGTGTGTGTTTGTGTGTGTGTGTGTGTGTGAGTACTTTAGTCATTGGACTGCAAGTATGGTGGAACACCACCTTAAGGGTTCCAGTCAAACAAATTGACATCAGTGCCTATGTTTTTTTCCTATCAGCCTCTTTTGCCAAACTGCTAAGTTACAGGGACATAAACAAACCAACACTGATTGTTGAGCACTGTGAGACAAACAGACACACATTATATATATATATATATATATATATATATATATATATATATATATATATTATATATATATGCAATAAGCACCATTCAAGCATGGGTCATTGCCAGAGCTGCCTGGCTGGCTCCCCATGCCGGTAGCATGTAAAAAGCACTATCCGAACGTTGTCGATGCCAGCCCCAACTGTCTCCTGTGCTGGTAGCATGTAAAAAAGCACCATCCAAATGTAGCCGATGCCAGTGCTGCCTCACTGGTTCCCATGGTGGTGATACGTAAAAGGCACCCACTACACTCTCGGAGTGGTTGGCCTTAGGAAGGGTACCCAGCTGTAGAAACATTGCCAGATCAGATTGGATCTTGGTGTGGCCTCCTGGCTTGCCAGTCCCCAGTCAAATCGTCCAACCCATGCCAGCATGGAAAACGGACGTTAAACGATGATGATGATGATGACACACACACAACAGGATTCCACAAAGTTTCCATCTGCCAAAACTACTCACAAGTCAGTGGTTAATCCAGGGCTATAGCAGAGGACACTTAGCCAAGGTGCCATACAGCACAATTGTACCGCATGGTTTCAGGTTGAGTCCAACTGCATGGTACTTTGGGCAAATGTCTTCTATAGCCCTGGTCCAACCACAACTATGTGAGTGAATTTGGTGGAAACTCTGTAGATGCCCACCTTGTGTGAGTGTGTGTGTGTCATCATCATCATCGTTTAACATCTGCTTTCCATTCTGGCATGAGTTGGACGGTTTGACTGAGGGCTGGCAAGCCAGGAGGCTGCACCAGGCTCCAATCTGATCCAGAAAAGAGTGTAGTGGGTGCTTTTTACATGCCACTGGCACAAGGACCAGTCAGGCTGTACTGGCATCAACCATGCTTGAGTAGTGTTTTTACGTGCAACCAGCATGGGAGCCAGTCAGGCAGCACTGGTAACGACCATGCTCAAATGGTGCTTTTGATATATATATATATATATATATATATATATATATATATATATATGTATGCGTGTGTGTCTCAATGTATCTATGTTTGTCACCCACTGCTTAACAACCATTGTAAGCCTGTTTATGTTCTCATAACTTTCTGATATGGCAAATAAATCCTAAGATCCATTTGTTCATCTAAAACCCTCAAAGCAGTGCCCCAATATGACCATAACCCAATTCCCAATACAAGTAAGAAAATACACACACACATTTATTTATATATATATATATATATATATATATATATATAGAGAGAGAGAGAGAGAAGAGAGAGAGAGAGAGAGAGAGAGATATACACACATACACAGGCATACAGTATTCTCCACATATACACTCACACAAATATACATGCACACACATTATCTCTCTCTCTCTCACACACACACACACACACACACATACATATCTATATATTTTTAACCCATTCATTACCATCTATTTAAACAGGGATTATTTGAGGCAGTGTTTTACAGGCAGATGTCCTTCCTGTCACCAACCCTCAGCTGTTTTTGAAGTAAAGGATTTATATTCTCATATATATATAAATATATATAACTTGGCATTGTTCTTCAACAAAATATTTACAGATGATAGGACTCTAATTATTGACTCAGCTAGGATTTCAAGTTCCACCTTTAATGACACCTTTAATCCATGACACTGGTTGAATACGCCATTAAAGGAAAAATTTGAAGCCCCAGTCAAAATTCCATATATATATATAAATATTCAAACATACATGCATACATATACGTGTGTGTGTGTGTGTGCGTGTGTGTGTGTGTGTGCGTGTGTCTGCATGCACGTGCACACAATATTCTCCACTCACTATTTGCTACATGAACATACATACATGCACACATACACGCGTGCGTGCACACACACACACACACACACACACCCAATATTCCAGCCTTGACCACTTCAACACAACACCTGTTCTTGGGTGTCTTTAGCAGGGTCCACTCTGTCGTAAACATTCAGGCCAGCTCTTCAATCCAAGTACATCTGTGTTCCTGCCTGCTGCCAATGTTAGCAGTTCTGAAAAAGGACTACTGTTGCAGTCCTTTCTCCTCATTCACAATGTTAAAACACACACACACAATAACCAGTCTTCATAAATTACCTTTGGTTGATTTGTTTTTTTTTTCTTTTTTTCTGTTTTCTGTCTCTTTTTTTTTTTTTTACAAAAATAATTGTTTCATACAAAATAACCGGTTTCGTAAAGATAGAGACTGTAGAATTATTAGACAGAGAACTGTACACAACATCTGCCCTTGCCCAGCCCACCCCAACCCTAACCCCTGTGTGTATTTCCATGCCCACACCTCATTATTTATAAGTTGGGTTTTTTTTTTACAGTATTAACAAACAAGCCAATCAAAACAGATTAGATGAGATTAAACAATTTGCGCAACTTTTCAACACACACATTTGAACCCTGTCGTGCGTCTTTACTGACAAGGACAAAATTGAGAAATCCATGAGGGAGATCATCCAGAACCGTGAAGTCAGCAGTTTTACCAAGTTGTCTCAGTCTCTTACACAACATCACAGAATCATCAAGCAGGGGATCGAGGTGACATGTCTGCAGATAAAAAAACAAAAACAACACTGTAGAGATAAGCTGAAAATGTTCACACTCACCCACACACCTCTGTGTGTGTGTGCGTAATGTAAGTATATATACAAAGAATACATGCAATGTGACAAATGACTAGTAACCAAATTTCAGCCTCAGTAGTAGGCCCAAGAAAGCAACAAAAGCAATTAACATTGTAGAGATATATAACATTGAAATGTTCACATACACACATGTATAATATATGTGCATATATAGAGAATATGTGTTGTGAAGCGCAACACATAACCAAAATTCAGGCTTAACAGTATGTCCCTCACTCCACTCCTATATATATGGAACATCACCTAAGAACAGGCTAGTGGAATATGAGCCACATCATAGTATTAATAAAATACAGGAAAAAAGTATGGCATTCAATGCTTTATAGAACTTGGATGTGTTTTACCAAATTACCATTACAATTACATAATAGCTGATGAACATCCCTAATATTTTTTTTTTTTTTTACAACCCTACTCACTCATATACTGATTTGTTATAAAAAATACAAACCAAAACTCAACACATAGATATATCACATGCAAATTATAAAATCTATCA
>NC_043001.1:73233147-73353147 GCF_006345805.1 Octopus sinensis
TCACGACTATAAGATACGCACTTTTGGTTAAACTGCACCGCAAAATGTGGGAGTAGTTAGGAATCTAAATCGGAGGAGACAGACTCTCACACACACAACTTCAGTTTTATATATAAAGATATATTTATATATATATATATATATATAAAGAGAAAGACACTTTTATAAAAAGTTTTGGTTGTACTTACCACTAAGCTGACCTCAGGGAACATTTGGAGCTGTTTGTCCGTGGCATATATAGGGGAGACTAAGGGATTTTGGATGAGGGTCAGCTTGAGGAACCGTTCCATGGCTGATTGTACATTAGAAGAATCAAAGGAAGAATGATGTGGGGGTCGAAGAACATTTTCAGTTTTGTTGAATACTGGAGTAGAAAGGCTGCGGGGTAAATGACCATCAGGATGAGGCACATGACCAGGAGATGAAGCAGATGAAAGAGGTAAGTCAGCCCCAGGAATATAGTAAGATTCATGAGGTAAATACTGTTTAGGGAGATGTGAATTTGTCTTTTGATCATCACCGCCACCACCACCACCATCATCCTCATCATCATCATCACTGTCATCAGGAGAAAAGAATTCAGTCAAATCTGAAGATAAAGATTCAGAAGTTTCACAATCGTAATTGCTAACATCTTTGATTTTTCTAGAATTGTCCAAAGAATCCTCATCTTTCTCTGTTGAAGGAGTTTCACAGTCTTCTTCCAGAACTGGTTGGTTGCAATAGTCACTAGACACAGTACTTGTTCCAATGTAGGCTGAAAAATATTAAAATTTTTATTAATGATAGTGTTGTTACTAAAGAACATTCATGCATCACTATATCTATAGCCTTAGTTTGTATGGCCTTTGCAATATACAACAGACAGTTAGTTCTACAGGACACACTGTTCTAAAGCCTTAGGTCTATGGAACAGTTTTGTTATCATTTTAGCTCTATAGGACATAGCTTCTATACCCACAGCTCTATGGGGAAGTGTTCTGCAGCCTTAGTCCTCTGATGCAATTTCTTTATCCTTAGGCCTATGAAACACAGTGTTTCTTTAGTCTACAGGACACAGTATTATACAGGCTTAGCCCTATGGGATACAGTGTTCTTTGTAATTCTACAAGACAATTTTTGTATAGCCTTAGCTCTTCTGAGTAAGTTTTTCTGTTGCCTGAGCTCTATGGGACACGGTTTTCATAGCATTAGTTCTAAGAGATAAATTTTTCTATAGGCTTAGCTCTACAGAACACAGTGTTCTATGACTCCAGTTCTATAAGATACATTGTCTCTATAACCTTAGCTCTATGGATCAAGATCTCCTACAGCTTTAGTCCAATGAGACTCAGCACAAAGGGATACATGTTCTTAAGTTTTAGCTCTATGGGATATACTGTTTTATAGTCTGAACTCTATGGGTTACAGTTTCTATCACCTTAGTTGTTTGGATCAAAGCTTTGTAGCCTTTGTTCTACAGGTCATAGTGTTTCTATGGGGCACAATGTTTTGACAGGTTTCACTCTTCAGGCTATTATGGCCTCAGTTCTACAGGACAGTGTTTCTATATCCCTAGCTTTATGGGACACATCTATTATGGGATTCTTTCAGCTTCTGTCAACCAAATCTTTTCACAAGGCTTTGATCATGCTTTCAGTGCTAGTGTGTGGCACCAAAATATCAACACAGTAGGACTGAACCTGAAACCATGTGTTTTGGAACCAAATTCTTTAACCGTATTGCCACACCTCCACCTATATATATATATAGACACACACACTCACACACACACACACATACATAAGGATTGCTTTATACCTTCCTTAATCTGTTAAGGCTTACCAGTTATGGAAAGATGTTTAAACTAAGGAAATTAATAATCAAAAAACAACTAAAGCAAATACAAATCTATTAAGTATTTCATAGTATTTCTTACCATCTAAACATTTGAGCATGACACCAACAGGTAGCAATGGATCCATAACACTAAGTAGACGAGATGGAGATGGAACTATACTGATTAATGCTGATGTGTACACAGCTAGGATTCCATCTGGGATACGAATATTAGAGTCAATGGCACGCAGTGTCACCGCCAATACCAGATTTCCACCAGCACTGTCACCAGTAAAGCAGATTCTTTCTCCAGTCCAACCTAGGAAAATAGATAACACAATAGTAAAATATATATACATATATGTGTGTGTCTTTACAAACATGAGAAAATGGCCTGAGTATGGTTGTTTCCACCAACTTATCCAATGTCAACTTCTTAGATGCCATCCTAGACCTCTGGACATGTAAATATTATCCCTACAGAAAATGTAATAATGAAACTGCTTACATCTATAGAAACTCAAATCAGTCACCATCAGCTGTAATTAGAAACTTAGTCACAAGCATCAATAGAAAGACCTACAACAAGGCACAAGTAAGAAGTGGCTTTACTCATAAATTAAGGTCCCTACCCCTGTGAGTTAAAAAGAGAAAGGTGATCTGGTTCAATCCTCCATGCACTCTTGATGTATCCACTAACCTAGAAATTTCCCTTTCCTAATGAAACAACATTTCCCAAGCATACGTAAGTATCATGAATTCTGTAATTCCCATAACATTAATGTTAGCTATGTGAAGATACACACACACACAGTCCATCCTATACCTTACACTGAAATCAGGAGAAATGTGTCTCTCAAACACTGTGTGCTATACAAGCTATCTTTACAGTATCCAATGATATTACAAGGTACTTGACATGTATAACAGCCAATGATTTCAAGAAATGATTTACACAATATATGCACTCCTTCTAGGGTAGAGATAAGGAAACTTAACCTCCCTGTCCTAGCTCAACTGGAAACTCCTCGATCAAGGAACCAACTTTTCCAACATCATATGGAGCATCTTTGACAGTATCTTTTTCATCTGCCCAAGAGCTCATGACTGCCAAACTCTGTATTCATGAGAAACTGTATATACTACTTTACATTTATGAATTTGAGTTGCAAGATTCCTGAAGTGAAGTTGTGTGTTGAAACAAATATTGTTGTATTTCAGGATGGTCATTTTTTGCCCAAACACACACACACTATATATTTGTTCTTCACTTGCTTATTACTGTTCTTAGTCTAATTCATGTCCACTGTCTGAAAATCTTATACTACAGTATCCATCAACAGGAATACTGATCAAACCTATTGTTGTCACTACATAAACATCCTATTAATGAACTTCACACTATTGGTCATTGATATTCTGTAAAGACCACCTTAGTGATAGCTAGCTCATGCACAATTAAAGAGTAAACAATCTCCACTTGTTCATAATGAAATTATTTTCCATTTTTATTCTTTCTACATTTCTGCTTTGCTCTGCACCCATTAACATATCATGCAAAGTTGTTGTGTGCTGTATTTCTAGATGGGTACTGGTGGTCCACAATGAATGATGATAATGTTCCATCATCATGGCTCAGCAGTATCCAGCTACAATTTATACCATATTCAACCATAAACTGTTTTCTCTCTCTCTCTCTGTCTTTCATTCATATTTATATATCACATAAAGATTAATAAACACACACACACACATATCGTCCAACACATGCTAGCATGGAAAGCAGACGTTAATCGATGATGATGATGATGATAATATATATATATATATATATATATATATATATATATATATATATATATTATATACCATACACAGCTACACATGAAACATAAAATGATATGTATCCAGACACCACCAGACCACTTACATTGCTACATTCCTCTCATCACTATTACTATCTCACATCACTAACAGGTCATCAACTACCAAAACATAAGCATAAATTCTCTCTCAGTATTAGCATGAATATAATTATCTGGGATTGTAGTGTTAAAAGCCATCTTCAAATTTTCATCTGAAGAAGTAGTAGCTCAAATGCACCTCCAAAATTTTGCATAATGTGGAGCCGAGTCTTTAACCTTTTAACTATGAAATAAATTTCATGCTTATTTCCAATAATGATGTTAAATATCTACCCAAAAAATAGAATCAGTATTTTCTGGAAAGTCACCTTGCCTCGATAAACTTGACATATCTGAACAAAAAATAATTTCAAACATGACATTCCTCAACAAAAGATAGATTGTTATATAAAACTGTTTCCCATGGTGAATTTCAAGTGGATCCACAGTAAAAGGGTTAATGTAATGTAAATAAGACCAGTCTTAAACATAAGGTAAATAATTTATCAGTGTTAGATGTAAAGTAAATCCAACATTAGTTTTCAATGTAATGTATAATTTTTAAAACTAAAAACTTTAATTGTAGCAAAATTTCTATTTTTATACATACCAACTTGTTCAGGATTTTTCAAAACCCAAGCATAAAGATAAAAACATTCTTCTAAAGCTCGTGGAAATGGGTTTTCTGGTGCCAGAGAATAATCTACAGACACAATTGGCACTTTGAGGTCATGAGCCCATTGACGGAGGTAAACCTAGAAAGATCAGTAAGAATAAATTAACAACAACAATATTGATAACGAAAGGGAGGATAAAGGACATTGGGCCAATGCACAACATATTTGAGGTTTTAATTTTCTAATGTGCAGTAATATATCTGACTCACATATAAAAGAAATGTACATGTTCTAAAGAAGAAATAAGCAAGTAAAATCCAAATACATAAGCAAAGGTATTGCACTTTACAATGTACATTAGAAAAACAATAGAAATAGGACAACTCCTTGAATTTAAAATAAAATAACCAATAGATAACATAATATGAACCAACAAAAGCACCACAACACACACATAAACCTGCATTAAAAAAAAAACACAAGAGAAATGACCACACATATCTAACCCTTTTCTTACCATGTTTTTGTTGGTTTACATTGTCTTTGTTTCAGTTGATTTTGAAAATAATGAAGAGTTTAGTGAAGTAACCCTATCATTATGAAACTAGTGTCTAGAACTTAAAGTAACATAAAATTTTGATGGAGGATTTCAATTTAGAATACTCTAAAGCAGGAAAGCAATGATGCTCCATTTAATGTTGGGAAAGTTGTTTCCTTGATCCTGCAGTCTACAGATGAGTCAGGTCAGGGAAGTTAAATCTTCCCTGTACTCTAGACAGAGTGCATATGTTGCATAAATCTTATCTTGAAAACACTGGCTGTTACACCTGTGAAGTGTCACTGGATAGAGTGAAAATAGCTCTATAGCCAACAGCCTTTGGGAGACGTGTTTCTCCTGGTGAGCAGTTTGGTAGGATTTCAGCTATTACAAAGTAAGATACGGAATCTCTCCCTCTCCCTCTCTGTATGCATGAGAGAGAGTGCATAGCTAACCTTAATGTTATGAGCATTACAGGGTTTGTGATATCTTTGTGTTGGGAAATACTGTTTAACTAAGGAATTCATCTATTTAATATTTACTTATTTATTTAAAAGCAAGGGTAAACTTAAAAGATAGTTTGGTTTCAAAAGGTTTAAAGAGTTCTCCAAACACAAAGAAAATATTTACAGACAAACGACAAAAACAAAGAAATAAACATGACTTAACAAAAACACAAAGAAAAAAACTAAAACCCAAAATGATGAAAACAACAGAAATCTCCATGGAAACAAAAAAGACAGCTACATCAAAATCATTGTTTCAACTTTCACATTTAACAAAGGGTTAACAGTGAGAAGGACCTCACAGAAACAATACAGAAAATGGAAGTGCACATAGAGTAAGTTAAAAAAAATAATCTTACCTCATGGGACTTTGAAGACTGAGCAACAAACCCTCCACCATGAATATGGAAAAGTAGGTTAGGTGATGGTGGCTGTGCTTTGCTTGGTAGACGGATAATTAGGTGGTCTTTTAAAAGTTTTTCCTGTAAAATTAAACAATGTAAAAATTCTCAATGTTTAAGATTTTTATGTGAAATATATTTGCCAAATAAATTGGAGAGAGACAGGTGGAGGATGAGGAAATGACAAAATAGTTATGAGAAGAGTTCAACAAATGAGTAATTTGTTTTATTTAGAGGTAATAAATGTTAGTATTGATTTCATCATTTTATATAAACACCAAGAAATGATAAAGGGACAAACAAAAGTGTTTCGCTCTAGAGAAAATGCATGGCTACCTCATATTATATAAGGGTGTGTGTGTGTGTGTAGACAGTAGTGATAGGGTGTCAGAGCAAACTTTCAAAGAGCACAAGAGATTACAGACAGTGGATCAAATGGGAATAGAGGGGATAGTTTTACAAGAATGTGAGGAAAGAGTAACAGACATTAGAGATAGGGATAGAAGTGGTTATAAGGACCCCCTATGGTCATGAATGACCATGGGATTGCACCTAGAAAGTTACCCTCCAAAGCACAAGTCAGGGCAACGTTTTATGGAAGATCAGCAGTTGCCCCTACATACCATCCTCCCCTCTCCATGCCACTGATGTTATCCAAGGGAAAGGCAAAGGCTGATACAGCTTGGCACCAGTGATGTTGCAACTCATTTCTACAGCTGAATGAACTAGAGCAATGTGAAATAAAGTGCCTTGCTCAAGAACAAGCCAGTCTGAGAATCGAACTCACTACCTCATGATTGTGAACCTGACACTGAAATCACTGAGCCACGCATCTTCACAGGAGTGGAGGTGCGGCTTAATGCGGAATATCAGTATGGGAAGTAAAGGGGAAGAGATAGTGGTGAAGACTTTACATATTGTTAGTTAGAGTTTCATGTAACGAATAATCACAGTCATGATTATTTAGAATACTACAGTTTACAAATATCTATAAATGGGTGCAGGGAAAATTATTTAGCCACTCAATGAATATATGTTTAAAGCTGATGGGACAGGGCATTATTAGTATTCAAAATAACAGGAACCAATCGAATGAAAACACAACTGACCATAATAACAAGTGAGCTGAAACTAAATTAAAAACTGAATATAAATCATCTATATATGTAAAAAGAGGGAAAATACAGTGGTGACACTAAGTTCAACTAACACACAATATCAAGGCAAGAAGACAGTAAAATAGACACACACCCATGCACATACATATGTATGATAGGCTTCTTTCAGTTTTCATCTTCCAAATCCACTCATAAGGCTTAGGTCAGCCTGAGGCTATAGAGGAAGACACCTGCCCAAGTTACTACGCAGTGAAACTGAATCCAAAACCTTGTAGTTGAGAAACAAAGTTCTTAACTACACACACATATATTTGTACCTGTAATAAAATCTTTTTGAAGAAAGATTCTTTTATCTAAATTTGGTAATAATGAAGATACTTACCTGTCCTTGAAGGAGATCAAATGACAACAAACGGAACTGAAGATTAGTTAAGCCACTGTAGATTGATGGTGCTTCAATACATAGAGTTTCCTTTCCCTTGGAATCGGTCTTTGGCAACTCTATAGGAACTGGTTCTATTTTAAGAACGGAGTTTACTTGAAGTATGAAGCCTGACAGTAGTGACATCCGCTGAAAAATTAAAGATGGTAAATAATAGAAAACAGTAATATACAGTACAATTCTGAAAACCAAGTTGAGTTGTTTCAACAAATTACTAATGAAAGGTCTATGACCTTCTGACTTGTAGCAGAGTTGTAGCAGAGTCAGGGGAGCTACTTCTATCAATAATGGTTTCAAATTTTAGTACAAGGCCAGCAACTAAAGTAGGTCTTTAGAGTATTTTCATAAAGCATTGGATGAACTTGGTGACTAACACCAGAGCTAAACTGATGATAGAAGAAGGCCCTAAGTAATCGGGTGTCTTCCCTGCATGCCACATGGCCAACCCACTTCAGATGTGCTTTGATAAGGAAACTCTCTGTGCCTAGTATCTCATTTACTTGTTTCAGTCATTTGACTGCGGCCATGCTGGAGCACTGCCTTTAGTTGAGGAAATCGACCCCAGGACTTATTCTTTGTAAGCCTAGGACTTATTCTATCGGTCTCTTTTGCCGAACTGCTAAGTTACAGGGACGTAAACACACCAGCATCGGTTGTCAAGCGATGTTGGAGGGGACAAACACAACACACAAACATACACACATATATATATATATATATATACATATATACGATAGGCTTCTTTCAGTTTCCGTCTACCAAATCCACTCACAAGGCTTTGGTCGGCCCGAGGCTATAGTAGAAGACACTTGCCCAAGGTGCCATGCAGTGGGACTGAACCCGGAACCATGTGGTTGGTAAGTAAGCTACTTACCACACAGCCACTCCTACGCCTATGTCACAGCTTACAAGAACCTCTGTCAAATAAACCAATACCAGTATATTACTACTACTAATTTTATTGATGTCAGAGAGCCTGAAGACAAAGACAATGTGTAATGTAGCAGATTTAGAAGTATATGAAAGTATCAGCCATGTAGAGTATACATGTAGGATGGTGGCAGGAAAAGAATACAATGTAAAATACTGTTGGGTTGAAAGAAATGATACACTGAGAGATTAGGACAAAATTTGGACTTAAATGATAAATGACATGAACATCATCATCACCATAAAAATCATTTGTTGTCAGTTTCCATACTGGTAGAGTTTGACAGAATCCAGCAAGTCACAGGGCAGCATCAAGTTCCAATCAGCTTTGGCATGGTTTCTACAACTGGATGCTTTTCCTGACCCTAACCACTTTACAGGATGTACTGGATATGTCTTCACACCAGCAGCACTAGTGAGGACACCAAGTAACTAGCAGGACAGGAAAAGAACAGGAAAAGGAAAAAGAACCCTTGACTAAGAGGAGAGAACATTTGAGAAGGAAGAACAGTGGCTTTACGCCAGGCGTTCAGGGTTAAAGTATGAAAGAGGAACAAGCATGGGTGTCTGGCTATAGAAAAGCTACATCACAACTTTGCATTGGCAGTGATAGAGAGCCAGAGCAAAGCTTCAAGGAGCAAGAGAGAAAACAGACAGTGGATCAGGTAGGGGAAGGAGAGGGTGGAAGTTTATAAGAGTGTGAGGAGAGAGTAACACTTTTCCAGAAACTACTATTGGATATGATTGCTGTAAGATGTTATGGTACTTTTGTGTGTTAAACAACCATGTATTTCATGGTTTCATCATCATCATCATCCATTGTCCATGCTGGCATGGGTTGGACAGTTTGACCACGACTGGTAAGCAGAGGGGCTGCACCAGGCTCCAGTCTGATTTGGCATGGTTTCTACAGCTGGATGCCCTTCCTAAAACCAACCACTTCAAGAGTGTAATGGGTGCATATATGAGTGCATATGGGTACCAGTTCCATGACACCAGTATCTACCATGATAATGATTTCACTTGGCTTGACATTTCATTTGTCTTGGTCATTTGTCATTGCCTCCATGAGGCCCAACACTCAAAAGATGTTTTTTATGTGCCACCAGCACAGATGCCAGTTACATGACATCAGTAAATATCATTATTATTGTAGGGTAGTAGGGCAGTGGATTGACAGAATCATTAAAGTACTATATAAAATACTTTGTGGTTTTTGTTCCAGCTCATTACATTCTGAGTTCAAATCTTTCTGAGATCAGCTGTGCTTTTGATGTTGATGAAATAAGGTGCCAGTCATGTACTGAGATTAACAATATTGACTAAGCCCCACCTTCAAGTTTCAGATCATGTACCTCTGCTAGAAACAACTATTATTATTGCAGTGTAAAGGCAGCAAACCAGCCAATTCATCAGAGCATCAGACAAAATACTTTGCAGATTTAGTTCCTCACATTCTGAGTTCAAATCCTGCTGAAGTCAACTTTGACTTTCATCCCTCCAGATTAATACTGGGGTCAATGGTATCAATGAACCCCAGTCCTCATAACTGCTACTCTTGTGCCTAAGTCAGAAACCATTATTGTAAGATCCTACATCCTAGATATTACTTCACCATATATGGCAGTAGAGTTTAAAAAAGAACAAGAATTAAAAACAAGATTTTGGAGAATCTGATCCCAGAGAACAAGGGAAATCGTGGGAGAGACAGGAGTGGAAGTAACCCATAATGTCATAGAATTACTGGGAACAACACCAAAATATCTGCTCTACACACCAATAAATATTGATATTGAGACCAGAAAAGAAGAGTTAAAGAAAACAGCTGTACTGGGGCACCATCTTGAAGGGTTTAGGTAAACAAATTTTCCCCAGTACTTATTTTTAAGCCTGATACTTACCTATCATTCTCTTTTTGCTGAGCTGGTAAGTTAGGGAGACATAAAGAAATCAATATCAGTTGGCAAATAGTGGTGGGAACAAAAGTAAACATACATACACACACACACACACACACACATATGGGTTAAGTCAATTACATTGACCCCTGTGCTCAACTAATACTTATTTTATTGACCCCAGAAGGATGAAAGAAAAAGCCAACCTCAGCAGAATTTGAACTCAGAATGTAAAGATTGACAAAATACTACTAAGCATTTCACCCAGCATGCTTACAGTTCTACCAGCTTGCCACCTTCATCATATAAAACAAGTATTGGTGCTATAAGCAGGTGAAAGACTAAATTAATGAGGACAGAAATTAAAAGTCAGGAACCCACAATGAAGCACTCTTGTAATCGTTTAGCCCCAGGTCATTCCCAATCAAGAAGCCTATGATCAAAGATGTTCCAGCTCTGACCAACTTGTTCTTCATTCCACAGTACATACCAAAACAGTACATCATCTAATATATCCTTCCCCTTTTTAAAGATAGTAAGGTGTGATGTGAGTGAATTTTGGCTGCCATATCTAGCATGTTGAGAAACTGTATACAGACTCTCGCATCTTGCATGAATTCTAGTTTCATGTTTGGTATAAAACCACTGTCTTAGTTTCAGTCATTTGTGAAGCACTTATGTATTAACAGTTTCAAATGATGATATGAGAAATTTAATTAAAGACAGAGTGAACATACAATAGGGGTTTGCTGAAAAAGAATCTTAAAAAGAGGCAAAAGGTAGATAATACAAAACATATCTAAGTCTGTTGTATAGCCATGAAATATGGGCAATTCATGTAGATATACAATTGAATAAAAATAAAGGATCCTGGTCAGCTGGAAGGTAATAATACTTTACGGAAAGTTTTGAGAAAAAATCACATGAGGACACAAATCTGGACCTCACCTGTACTGACTAATGTATATGTGTGTGTGTGTATGGGGGGGGGGGTGTACACATTAATTTATTATGCATTCTTAATCTTTCTTTCATATCTTGTTTTGATCATTATTATCATTACTCCATTCTATTTTCTTTGTTCATTTTACTTCAACAGTATGATTGGTGTTCAGTGTTCTTGTAATAACAAGCACAATGTTTTTCTTCATCTTACACATTTATTCAGATTTCAAATGCCAAGGAAATGATACTTATTTTCAAATATTTATTTCTTAAATATTTAGCTGGGTTAATATGCCTACATTTAGGATTAGATAGGAAGTTCTTTTTATGATCCTTGCGAGTGTGAGTGAGCATATGCATATAGGCACATGTGCAAGTGTATGTATGTACATGCGCACATACACGATTGCTATGAGCTTTTTTATTTCTTTACTTTTTACTTTCTCCTCTTCAGCTTTTTCCCCTTATTTAATGGTCATTCTAATAGCTCTTTTGTCTCAATAACAGTCAATTACATAGTTATTTCCCTTCCTTTAACAGTCATTTTCATAGCATTTTTTTTTTATTGCCTCGATAACTGACGAAATGCTGGAGCAGATTTCCGCCCTGACATCCGAAACTCGGAGTCTTATTATGGCAACCAAATAATTGTCACATATTATATTACAGATATATATATATATATATATATACGTACATACATACATACATACGTACCTACATACATATATATGTACATACATACATACATACATACATATATATATAAATCATCATCATCATCATCGTTTAGTTAAATATATTCAATGAGAATATTATATAATAATTCAGTATATAATATTCTCATTGAATATATTTAACTAAAGATTTATGCACTTTGCTCTATATATTATAAAGAGCACTCAATACTGAATTTGTGAAGCATGGAAAAACAATATCTAAGAATTTCACTTAGATATACCAATTCCTTCCAAAGACACATATTTATTAGCATTACTCCAGAAAACTAATGGCTTACTTAAAAGAATGAGATGGAAAGCATTCTTTTATGACAACAAAGGAATGATAAATGACCAAAAGAATATATATTGTTATATTTGAATGGCCACTTTGCCAGTTTAGCCAATAAAGGAATATGCATATTTACATATATTTTTATACATATTTATATTTATTTACATGTTTTTAATACAAGAATTATTTTTTACACATGTATATCTTTCTGGGGAGTTTTGATATTGATTTCCTAATATTAATAATAATATATCATTAATATATATATATATATATATATATATATACACGTACATACATATATATATATATATATATACACATGCACACACATATATATATATACACACGCACACACATATATATATACACACGCACACACATATATATATACACACGCACGCACATATATATACACACACACACACATATACACATACACACACGCATGCACACACACATATATACATACATGCACGCACACACATATATGCACAGTGGTGCACAGAATGTTAAGAGACCACTCTTAAGATACAAAGATGATCAAAGGATCAAATTTATAGACTGGAAGGTGCACTGCATGCAGTGATTAAATTTATATAGATTAGAAAATGTGTTGCATGCAGAGAGTAAAGTGATGTGTATCAGTGTTGGAAAGTTCAGAAAAGAGAGGTAGGTGAAGGAGTGATGGGTGTGTATTTCATAGAGATTGGAGGTTAGTAAAAAAAAATGTTGGTGATAAACAGATGAAATGACATCAGACTACGATAATTATAAAGATGATGTATCACAGATCATCTCAACTATTGTTAGTTTATATATATATATATATATATATATATATACACATACATACATACATTATCATCATTATTTAACATCTCCCTATTACCATACTAGCATAAAATAAGTACCAGTTGAGAGCTGGGATCAATGTAACAGGCTATCCCCAGTGCTCAACTAGTACTTGAGATGAACAGCTGAACCAGAGGGCTCTCTCTGCCAGGTTGTGTGTCTGATCTGGTATGGTTTCTACAATTGGATGCCCTTCCTAATGCCAACCACTTGACAGAGTATAGTGGATGTTCTTTTATGTGGCACTAGCACCAGTGAGGTTGGCTAGGTACCTGCAAGATAAAAACCCTCCACTGAGCGAGGTATAAACAGGAGGAATAAGAAACTATGATAGAAAGAGGGAAGCAGGTGTCTTGCTGAAGAGGTGAATACATATATATATATATATATATAGAGAGAGAGAGAGGAGAGAGAGAGAGAGAGAGAGAGGAGAAACGAGAGAGAAAGAAGAGAAAGAGAAGAGAGAGAAGAGCGAGTGAGTGGGTGAGAGAGAGAGAGAGAGGAGAAAAGAGAAAGAAAAGAGAAAGAGAGAAAGAAGAGAAAGAGAAGAGAGAGAAGAGCGAGTGAGTGAGTGGGTGAGAGAGAGAGAGAGGGAGAGAGAGAGAGTGAGAGAGAGAATAGGAAATGCAGAGAGTGAAAATAATGTACCTGATGATTAGATATAGGGAATGAGTTGGACACAAAGGATATCATTTCAGTGTAGTTTATATATGTATATAATTACTATTACTGGTATTAAACAGACAGATAGATGGATAGATGTTGAAGTGATATGATGATAATGATGAGTACAATGATGATGATGACAAATGAGCACCAAAGGTGGCATCAGATTAGCTGACACAACTGGATGTGATCAAAGTGACCAACTACAAATTATACTGATTTGGGAATAACAAGAAAATAGTAAGAAAATAAAGACCCATGCAGAAAGGACAAGATTCTGAGAAAATGAAGACTTTGAAAAACAGAGGTTAATAAAAAAAAATAAAAAAAAATTACTTGATAGCATAACAACAAAGTAATTAAAATAATAAACAGACCAACAACAACCATACAATACTGATGAAAACTTTGTTTCATTAACTATTATTTATACCACACACACACACAGACATTTTTGGCAATGAGAGAGTATAGATGATTACATTTACCCCAGTATATGATGAGGTTTAAATGCAAAAGGCTGATATTTACATCCCTTTTTACCACAGTTGTTTGTCCCATAAATTATGAAATTTATCATCTACCATCCTAATAATAATAACAACAATAATAATCCTTTCTACTATAGGCACAAGGCCTGAGATTTGAGGGGAAGGGGATAATCTATTATATCAACCCCAGCACTCAACTAGTCTTATTTTATTGACCCTGAAAGGATAAGAGGCAAAGTCAACCCAGACCACATTTGAACTCAGAATGTATAAACTGAAGAAATACTGCTAAGCATTTTTTCCAGTGCAGTAATGATTCAGCCAGCTTGCCACTTCCTCCTCTTCTGCCGCCACTGACAATGACAGAGACTTTAGAATTACCCTACAATCTTGGTAAATTGCAAAAAATCAGCTTTACTCGGAACTGCACATATACTATCTATCTTGTTGTGACTTGACAGACAGTACAAATCCACAGTATACACATCTTCAATTTACAATAACAAATACCCTGATGCAGTACCAGGCAGTTGTTCTCACAGCTTCTGATCTTAATTGATTGGAAGTGTTATCATGTACATGTTTTGTCTTGGTGTGAAAGATGGACTACAGCAGATATTCTGCTCAATACTGCAGATCTACTTATCAGTTGCTTGACCGTAACCTGTTGGGCATGATTAAGGCTGATGGTATGTGCATCTTTGATCAATAGCAAGAGTAATGAGGGAGCATCATAGTCATGTGTTGAGAGGAATTCTTCGGGTTTTGAATAATTCACATCTGGAAACATGGGTGTTTCATTCATCATCCTTAAACAACCCTTATTCAGTTGCCTTTTGAGCAGGATAGGCTATTCAACCTGTAAAAAGTTTGAACTGAAACCCCTCCCACCTGCTTTGCAAGGTCATGCATTGCTTATCTTGACAGGAGATCAACATGTCATGCACATATGGTTGTGATGCATGTGCCTGGTACCCTTATCAGACAGGTGGTCCTGATGGGTATATTAAGCGTCATATATTTGTACCCCAGCATCACTTTGATGCCATGCGCTGCTCTCTCACTCAATAATAATAATAATAATTGCTCCAAATTGCTCCAGTAATTTCAGGTAAGGGGAGTAAGTCGATTACATTGACCTCAGTATTCAACTGGTACTTAGTTTATCAACACCGAAAAGATGAAAGGTAAAGTTGACCTCAGCGGAATTTGAATTCATAACATAAAGATGGATGAAATGCCACAAAGCATTTTACCTGGTGCACTAACAATTCAGCCAGCTGACTGCCTTTAATGATAATAATAATCTTTCTACTAAAAGCACAAGGCCTGAAATTTGGGGGTGGGACTAGTCAACTCCAGTGTTTCACTGGTACTTAATTTATCCACCCCAAAAGGATGAAAGGCAAGAGTCGACCTCAGCAGAATTTGAACTCAGAACATAAAGACAGATGAAATGCAACTAAATATTTTGCCTAGTGTGCTAATGATTCTTCCAACTCGATGCCTTTAATAATGATTATAATAATAATAATAATAACATTAATAATAATGGTTTCAAATTTTGGTACAATGCCAGCAAATTTAGGGGGAGGGATAAATTGAATACATTGACTCCAGTACTTTACTGTTACTTTATTTTATTGAACCTGAAAGGATTACTTAACTGTAGCTGGATTTGAACGCAAAACAAAAGAACCAGAGCAAAAGCTATAAGACATTTTTCTCAGCCAACTTGGTTTCTAACATTGGCACAAGGCCTGGAATTTGGAAGAGAGGAAAAGTCAATTTTATCAGTCCCAGTACCTGTTAGTATTGGGATGAGATTTAAACTCAGAATGTAAAACGTTGAAACAAATCCTGCAAGATATTTTGTCTGGTGCTCTAATGATTCTGCCAATTCACCAGATACTGAAAGTTCTGAGATATAAACATATGTAATACATAAGTGGAAGGAAGGTCAGTAAGAACTAGGAAATGTCAACAGAGCTTAAGGTCAATAGAACACACAGAGGCACGAATATCACACCACACACATACATCACACATGCATGTCTGAATACAATAGAGATATGAATATACGCAGACACTAAGGATACAAACACAGGCAAACACATCCATGTGTTTGTAAGACTGCACCTGACCACAGGCAGTGAAAGCTGTTCATCCAACCGATGGGATGATAATGGCTGTTGTCAACATGCCAAGGAAACAATAAGAGGCATGTAAGAATTGCACATACAAAACAATAACAAGTGGTGTGGTGTGGGTGTGGGATGGGATTAAGAGAAGGAAACAGAGAAGGAAATTGCCCAACCAAACTCTCTCCACCTACCATTGTCTTCTTTCGACCATCCATCGTGTTTTACCTACCCCTCCCTGCCTACCACTATATTTTTTTCCACTTTCCCTATTTTACCCAAACTCCTCTCTCCCTATTTTACCCAAACAAATTCACTTCTCTCTGATCCATCAATTCTCTACTTTCCTCTTAAGCTGTAACCTGTAAGGTATAAGCTTTAGATACTGTCAACCATATTGTTTAGCATCCAGATGTCCTAGGCACCCTCACTACATTAGATCTATTTACATTCCTGTTGCAAAGTTTTAATATTCTTATTGTATTATTTTGAACTGAACACAAATGTGATTTGTAAATTTGTTTGTAAATGTGAAAATAGTAAACTTGAAGACTCCAACAGTTATATTGGTCATACATGTACAACACTCTCCCGCCAGTTTACCATGCACTTACAACAAATAGTAATTGCAATGCACTACATCATTACAACACAAAAACAAAGATAGAAAAATAGTTGACAACACATAATTATATTATAGAAAGACATGCAAATGTTTTGTAGCCCTAACAGACAAAACAATGATTGCATTATCCTGGAACCACATCAGGAATTATAAAAGAATGTGCCAAGTTCAATTCTAGCCCAAAGATATATACATATATATAAATATATAAGAGGTTAGCTGAGTTAGAGGTTAAAATAAGGGATAGAAGTATCCATTATACTACCAGTGTATTACCTATGTTTAACCAAAGAGATACACAAACACAATGATATGATTACAACCTTTTTGACTTTTCCTTTTTCTTCTCTAGGCTCTTCTGTTTTTTTATTTATTCTTCACTCTCATGAAGCTCCATGTTTCAGATCGGTTTTATATCCCAAATATGATAAATACTTTTAGCATATCAATGGTAACACCAATTCAAAATTAGAAGCAGCAACAGCTGTTAGATGGGATGCAGTCTATTTGTATTGAATTAATAAATAATAATTGATGTAAGTCAATTGTTGTTCATCAATATTTCTCCATTTTGTTTTCTTTTTATGTATATATATATTCTGTATATATATATACATATATAAGAAACATCTAATTTATGGCTAATTTGAGAATACACCAAAATATGAAGTAGTTGAAAAAACAAAATTAAGAAATTATGTAAGAAAATATAGACATAATAGAACTCTATAGCAATTGGATGCTTTTACATGGATATCTGACCATTCTTCTCCTGAAATAGAAACACCATAGTCATAGGAGGAATTGCCCCATTTAACACTGCAAGACAAACAAAACTTTAACTGATTGTATATGCTGCAAGACAAAGGTACTTTAGTTACTCATGGCTTATGGTTAGCCTTTTTCCATTGTGGTCTAAATGTAATATGCAATTGCATTCACAGTCAAAGTCATTTGATTCTGCCTGGGTCCTCACTTCACCAAATTGAAACCACTCCAGTGTATACTTCCCGAAGAAATGACATATATATATATAAGTAACAAAGTGCTAGACATCAAAAACAAGTGAGAGGAGAAACCATGCACTAAACTAAGTTTTACTGACAACAGCCATGTACAAAATGAGACAACATATGGACTATACATCACACATGTACATGTGCATATATATGTATGTATATGAGCATATATATATATATATACACACACACATACACCCACACATATACATATGCACACACACACACATATATACATATATGCATATATATGTGTGTGTGTGTGTGTGTGTATATTCACTCATTTACATACAAAGACATCTAAACATAGAGTGATGGAGAAAAATGTGGTACAGACACCAGCTAAAAACAATGACTAACTTACCGACATACAGGCACTCATCACTTTGGAACCAATGTCCACAACTTTAGTACCCGCTGAAGCAACCACATTTATAACAGATTTGTTACAAGAACTAACAAAATCAGTTACACCCTGAAATTGTTGAAAATTCAGTTTATAATTCACGTATATTTGGCTTGTCTTTATAATAATAGTGAGAGCAAAAGTTCTGGGAGAAGATATGGCTTAGCATTAAGCCATGAAGTTTGTCTGAAGAGAAAAAAAACTTTCTTTTCTTTTGTTTGTGTCTTTTAATAATAGAACATTTTTCTTTTTTTTTTTTGTTGAAAAATTACGATAAAAATTTAGCAAAATGTAATATTTCCAACACGAATGTTCACAGGTATCTGAAAACAATCAAACTGACCAATTGATAGATTCATTGGTGAAGTTCAGGTATCATCATCATCAATCCTCATGATTATTATCATCATCACTACCATTGTTTTAACATCTATTGTTCCTTGTTAGCATAAGTCACAGAAAATTTGTTGAGGCAGATTCCCAACAGCTGGATGCCCTTCCTGTTGCTAACCCTCACCAGTTTCCAAGCAAAGTAATATTTCCCCCATGGCCAGATATGTTTCCACGGAAGATTGGAAATGAACAACACAGCTTGTATCATGGTGATCATCAGTTAACAAGTCAAGTAATGGCAAGACAAGGATGCATAGACACACAGTCATATACATATACAAGCACTCATAAACATACACACATACACCATATGATCGGCTACTTTCAATCTTCATCTACCAAACCCACCCAAAAGCTGTGGTTGGCTCAGGGCTATAGTAGAAGACACTTGCCCAATGTGCCAGACAGAGGGATTGAACCCCCAAAACCATGTGGTTAGGAAGTGAACTTCTAAACCCCACAGCCATGCCAGCACCTTCAACTTAACAGGTGTATATCCCTGTGTGTATCCCTGTGTGTGTGTGTGCACAAGTTTGTATGTGTGAGTGTATATTTCACGTAACTTTCATCTGGGTGTTCTCAACATTACACAGTCAACAAAGACAATAAACGCATCATTAACTTTCTGCTAACTCAATAATACATTCATGGATCATAACATGAAACTAATTTTACTGTCCCCTCTTATGAAATATCACCATGGTAATTGTTCTGAGAAAGCCCTGCACCCACTACCATCACCCACATTTAGTTGCATCATGACACACCACCAGGCAGATGATAGGACAATGAGAGGAAGATTAAAATAAAAACCAAATGATGAGTGACATTTCACTATCACATATCCTACGTTTGTTTTTACTGTGACATCTTCCAATTCTTCAGAGTATGATGGTTGTACAAAGGTAGGACAAAAAGTTCATTGGCTGATTATGAAAGAGTGATGCTAGAGCTGTGAAATCTTGCATTCATTAATTTCAACACTTCTTATTAATAACTGCATTGTTTTTTTCCAGGTAAATTGACATCTGACTGTTCAAAACAGGCTTCAGAAATAACTAGTAGTGACTTGTCTTGAAAATCAACAAAATTTGGCATTGTGGTATTATCAAGTAGTACCTGCAGAAAAAGGGTTTAACCACCAACCACCAGGACATTCATGCTGACATGGTTCCTGCTGACATAGTTACTACATTAGGGGATGACACTCCAGCTTTATCAACAGTGCAAAAGTAGGCAGTTGAATTTAAGAAGAGAAGAGAGAGTCTTGAAGATCACCCAAGGGCCGGGCATCCTGCAACTGACACCACCAAGGAAAACATTGCTTGTGTTCACCACATGGTGATGGATAACAGGTGACTAACTATAAATAAAATAACCAATGTAAATACCATATCCCATGAGAGAGTTGAGAATATTCTGCACAAAGGACTTGGCATGACAAAGGTTTCTGCTCAGTGGTTGCCACATCTACACCTGATCAAAAGGTACACCAGGCTGATCACATCATGGCAAAATCTGATATTATTTGAGGCAGATCCAGCTAGTTTCCTTGAACATTTTCTAACCCAGGATGAGTGTTGGGTTCATCACTTTGAGCCAGATACAAAGAGACAATGCAGTGGAAACACCCCTCCTCTCTTGCTCCAAAGAATCCAAGGTTGTTCACCTGCAGAGAAGGGGGTGGCCTCAGTTTTGGGGATGCAAAAAGCATTGTGTTTACAGACTTCAAAAGCAACACCATCAACAAAGAGTACTATGCTAACTTGCTGAGGCAGTTAGGAAAGGCTATCAAGACCAAACATCCAACAAAACTGGTGAAAGAGGTCTTGTTTCATCAGGACTATGCTCCAGCACACCAGTCCTTGGTTTCAATGACTGCTGCATGTGACTGTGGCTTTGAACTGGTTGACCACCATCTCTATTCTTGTGATTTGGCCCAACATAAAAAAAAAACACTTGGCTGGGAACCAGTATCACAGTGTTGATGACATCACATCTGCTGTTGATGATGTTTTTTATAAAGGACCAAAGCAGAAGTGTATGGACCACAAGGGGTGCTATATTGAATAATAAATTTCATTTGGTTACATTCCATGAGGGTATCTTGGTCAGCCTATGAACTTTTCAGCTGGCCCTCATATAACACTTTTCCATTTCTTTATACATTCTTTCTATTTTCATTGAAGTTTGCAAGATTTATTTGTGCAGCAGGGGTTGGATAATAGAGAGCAGACAAGGGTTTCTCCATAGTCTGGTCTGCTTCTCCACAATCACAGATAGTTCTGCCTATCTTGTAGCTCCATGTGATCAAAGCAACTTCTCAAGCAGTTGAACATCTTTCACTGAATCCATGGTGCTTCTGATCCAAGGAAGAGGTCTTCAGTTGATGGGGATTCCCATATCAACTGGAGAAGGGTCATTATCAATCCAGAGCTAGAGTCTGGTTTCTTCCCAAGATGTTGTTAAGCGGCTAGACATAGCTGAGGAAGTTTTTATCTAGGAAGAATCAACTATGCCAAGAAAACAAGAAGAAATAAAATGTTGTATGTATCAATTCATAGAAAAAAATCATTAACTGACAGATTTCTGATTCCTTGAAACTGATTCTGTTTTTTGCATTGTCATGATATAATCTTGTCATAATTTGCTTTCAAATCTAATAATACACTCTTAGCAACAAAGGTTTAAGCTTTACATAAACCAGGTCGAAGTCTGTAGGCTGTTGACAAGTCAGGTGTTGGCAACAGTAGTCGCTCTGAATGTTTTATTACAAAACAGTTTAATCTTAAACACCATACAGTCAGAATAATAATTTTATTCATTTATTTGTTTAGTCTTGTTGGAGCACCTCCTTAATGAGTTTTGTTGGTGAAATTGATCCCAATGCTGATTTTAAGTTTGGTACTAATTCTATAAGTTTGCTTTTTGCTGAACTGATAATTTACAGGGACATAAACAAACCAACACATTATCACACAGTGAGTGACAAACACACACACACACACAACAGGTTTCTCCACAGTTTCCATCAACCAAATTTCTTTCACAAGACATTGATTGGCTCAAGAATATAGAAGACATTTGCTTATAGTGCCATGCAGTGGGACTGAACCCAAAATTTTGTAGTCACAAAGTAAACTTCTTAACCACAAAACTTATACCTATTATATGTGTGTGTGTGTGTGTGTGTGTGTGTGTGTGTGTACAAATATTTGAAGTATTTATACACGAAAGAGGTAACCTTTGACAGGACACCTTACATGCCAGAAAGGGCAGTCAAAGCCCAAACCACCATGAATAAAAGCAATTTCAAAGGGAATGAAAATAAAATATAGTTTTCTAGTTACCCTCAGACTCGAGTTTCTGTGTTAATGAGCAAATAAATTTGTCATCTGTACTTCATCATGTGAGGTCACTAAAATTAATGCACATTTATGTAGCAAATACGTACCGAAAATACACATGCTGTATACTTATACATTATATTTTAAAGTCACCACTTTTATTCATGGTTTGGGCTTTGACTGCCCTTTCTAGCATGTAAGGTGACCTGCCAAAGGTCACCTCATTCGTGTATAAATACTTAAATTGTTTGCACACTATTATATATGAAAATATGTTGTCAAATTTATCACACATGCTAGCCACTGGTATGAAAATTTTTCTAAATTTTCTACCCTTATTATTTTCACAGTATATGTATAGTGTTGTGTTCTTAGCAAGACACTTTATTTCATGTTGCCCCAGTTCACTCAGTCGTAGAAATGAGTTGCAACATCACAGGTGCCAAGCTGTATCGGCCCTTGCCTTTCCCTTGGATAACACTGGTGGCATGGAGAGGGGAGGCTGGTATGCATGGGCGACTGCTGGTCTTCCATAAACAACCTTGCCCGGACTTGTGCCTGGGAGAGTAACTAGGTGTAATCCCATGGTCAGTGTCGTGACTGAAGGGGGTCTCAGAAATATATATATATATGTATATATATATATATATATATATATATATATAAGGGATATTAGCCAACCGAAATTACGGAGCAGTCACTGTCTATATCTCATTTAGAGAATTATTATTGCTATATATATATATATATATATATATATATATATATGCCCAAGGTGTTATGCAGTGAGGCTAAACCCAAAACCTCTTGGTTGCTAAGTGAATTTCTCAAACACACAGCTATGTAATTTTTCTTAGTCTAGTATGTAATTTTTAGCATCTTTTTTTTTATAATTCATGCAGAGGAATGTTATGTTGATATGTTTGTCATACAACAGAAAAGGTTTTAGTGTTACACTAGTTTCATTAAAACCAGACTGAGACAGTAACCACCAATCTCACTAGTACAAACCAATGTAACCTCAAGTTTGTGAACAACTATATATTCAATCATCCATTTTCCCATACTAGCATGAGTTTGGACAGGAACTTATGCTGAGGCAAGATTTTATGGCTAGATGCACTTACTGACACCAAGCCTCATTTGTTTCTCTTCAAGTGAGAGATTTCTTTATTCCACAAGTCCTTAAAAGCACAAAGCAACCAGTCTTAATGTCAACAAGGAATGTCAACATCAGTACTGCTTCATTTAAATGGTGACAAACATGAAATATCAACATTTAAGCACATTCATCCACCCATACACACACTCATACATATATGCATATATGGATAACAGCTTTTCTTTTTATACATGTTGTATTGTTCCAGTTTAATTTTCCTTATTAATGTTTTATCACATCTGCAGATCAGACCCTCATAGTTTATTTTAAAAATATAGTTTCTAAATTCATCTTCATTAACATCTTTAGGTTATCTCAACCCTATGATTGGGATATAGAATGGTTCTGGCTTCTGTGCTGACCTTTTTATAGTGGGTGGCTTGGGGTATATGAGATGTCAGAGAGAGATAATGCCTTTGATGAGGGAACACATCACACTTTTAGGGGTGGTGCATCTGCTTTCATTTCCACCTGGTACCCAGGCTTTCACTTCTGACTCCAAGTAGCTGTTTGCCTGCAATAGGACCAAGATCTGGTAAACCACTTCAAATGGAAGGATAAACCACACATACTAATGCCCATTTTTTTCCATCAGGGATATGCCCTAATATTAGGCTATTCTCTATTGTCAATACACAATGGAAACTTATATTTACAATATATAAGGATGGTTAGATCCAAAGGCGCTCCTGGCGATTAGCTGCGAAGGTCGAGTCCTTGGTAAAAGGTATACGGTAGCAGGTAATTCAGCGGGTAAACCGTAGTTTAAATTATATGCAAGAAGGAAATGGAGGAAAATTAACAGGAAGATGGTCATTTGCACTAGTAAGCCATTAATGGATTACTAGTGCAAACAACCATCTTCTTTCTCTTATATATGTATTTATGTATGTATCTATGTATGCATACACACACACACACACACATACATACATACCAGGCTTCCATACAGTTTTGTTAATCAAATTCACTCGTAAGGCATTAGTTAGCCTGGGCTACAGAAGCAGTGATTTGCCCAAGGTGCCATGCTGTGTGACAGAACACAAAACAACATGGCTGCAAAGCAATCTTCTTAATCACACAGCTATGTCTGCTTATGAAACAGATAAACTGTTGTCTAAATGTTTTTGATTTATTGGAATGTGGAACACTGGAGATCAAATAATTATTGGTATACTACAACTTCATATGGAAAGTTAAACAAAATTATGTTTCGACCCTTGTGATACCAAGCCACCTGGGACACCTCAATTCGATGATAAACCTCCTCTTTTAAAGTAATCAAAAAACCTTCCAATATAATTCCATGTTAATTTATGTTCCAAACACTAGCATTTAAACCAGCCATACCCATCCCAAATTTTCTATCTGCAGTTGACAGTAGAGAATGTATATAAAAGTTATATCAAAATCTCAGAGCTACAAGTTAATGCATGATTAATTCAAAATTATGTGAATAAATAAGCATTATATTTGATAGGGTAATCTGAACACTAAAGGGTTAATAATGACAAAGTTATTTTAATAAATTCTTTTTTTTTTTTAAATTAATTGAAATAAAGACAGTGTATTTCAACAGAAATATAGTAACAAAAGGGTTTTGCCAGGCGAAATGCTTAGTGGTATTTCGTTTGTCTTTACATTCTGCGTTCAAATTCCGCTGAGGTCAGTTTTGCCTTTCATCCTTTCAGCGTTGATGAATTATGTACCAGTTGCATACTGGGGTTGATCTAATTGACTGGCCCCCCTCCCCGAAAGTTTTGGGCCTTGTGCCAAGATTAGAAAAGAATATAGCTTTTCTTAAGCCTTAAAATATATTTATTTAAATCCAAGGTTCATCTAGACATCCCTTGTGGTGCACAGTTTGAGAACAGCTGTTCTAAACCACTGACAGCAACAATAAAAGATCTTTAGACAAGATCTTCACTTCTTATAATGGCATGTGATTCTATAAGTAGTGTCTTAGTCAGAAATATCTTTTTATGCCTGCCTTAATTTTGTAATTCAGATGAAGCTGTGTGATTAAACAGTAGGACATAAACACATGGCTGTGTGGGTATATGGCTGCATGGATATGTGGTTGAGTGGTGTCATGTACAAAGACATTTTCATGCACACAAACAGTAAAGCATTAAACAAAAATATTTCATTTATTTTAAAATACTTCATCATTATCATCATCACCATCATCATTTAGCATCCATTTTTCATGCTGGCATGGTTTAGACAGCTTGATTGGGACTGGTAAATCAAAGGGCTGTATCAGGATCCAGTCTGATTTGGCTTGGCTTCTACAGCTGGATACCATTCATAATGCCAACTACTCCAAGAGTGTAGAAGCTGCCTTGTAACGTGTCACCAGCACCAACCACGACTATGATTTCACTTGGCTTGACATGTCTTCTCGAATACAATAAATTGCCAAAGGCCTCAATCACTTGTCATCACTTCTGTGAGACTCAACATCCCAAAATCAAAGAAAAAAAAATCTTTTTACTCCAAATCAAGTCATTCCGACCAAGCTTATCCCATCTAACTTTTAATGACTACACTATACAATGTGTCCTTCTCTTTTAAGATGATAGGGTGTGAGTTGAGAGAATTTGGCTGTTATTTCCATCAAGTCATGTGACCACATAGCAATTATATCAAAATACAAAATAATAATGTAAATTTATTGTGTACAGTGCTCAGGCACCTAACATATAATGATGATAGCAAACATATTTCTCATAAACACAAAGCAATCTACCTTTCTTTCACAGACAATATTAGGTAAGGAGGTCACTATCTGGAGTAGGGAAACGGAAAAGGAGAGAGAGTCAAACTATTTATTAACCTGACCAAGACACTCAACTTACTTGGGAAGGATTTCTAACTTAGATACAAGGCCAGCAATTTTAAGGGGAGGAGATACCATCAACTTAATATTTTGACTAATATTTCATTTTATCAACCCTGGAAAAACGAAGTTGACCCTGGCAGAAATTGAACTCAGACTGTAAAGAGTTGAAAGAAATACCCCTCAAAATTTTGTCCAACACTAATAATTCTGCTAGCTCCCTGCTTTTTGTAATTGCTTCTGACCTTGGCACTAGGACAGCAATTTTGAAAGGAGGAGGTGAGTTGATACCATCAACTCCAGTGTAACTGATACTTTATTTTATCAACCCCAAAAGGATGAAAACCAAAGTTGACCTTGGTGAGATTTGAACTCAGAATGTAAGAAAGCAGAACAAATACTGCATCATATTTTGCCTGACGCACTAACATTTCTGCTAACTCACTGCCCCTCCTACTACAGAATGATAAAAGAAAGGGACAGCTAAAAATCAGCAATTCATTTTTGAGGCTAACAAATTTTGGCAGTAATACTGACAGACTCTACCTACCAAGAAAGAAGGAAGGATGAAGAGGATTAATAAATGCAGAAGACACTGTTAGTACTACAATAGTGGGGTTGAAAAATTATGTTGCGTGGAGTAAAGAAAGAATGGCAGCTACAGATACTGAAATAGTTACTGAAACAGTAGGAGAATTTTAGAACAGAAGGAAGAATAACATAGCAAGCAGATGGAAAGAAAGAATTATGCAGCCAATTCATACAATAAATTGAGAATTTTGGAATTAAAACTATGGCTAACAGATAGAAATCTGAAACAAGAGACCAACACACTAATTATATACACCCAGGAGCAAGCCATTAGGACAAATCTGATTAAGGCAAAGATTGATAAAACTGTGTAGGAAAGATGTATATATCATCTTTGAGTGAGTGCAGTAAGCTAGCACAAAAAGAGTATAAGTGCAGACATGGCTGTTTAGATAAAAGAGAGCATTGGAATGATAGCTAAGTGTCTGGCTTCAAAATAACAGGAAAGTAGTATGATCACAAACCAGAGGCTATGACAGAGAATGAGAATTACAGGATCTTATGAGACTTCAATACCAATGGAATTGAAAAAATTGAGAAATAGCAGGATCTAACCAGAGAACTGAAGAGACTGTGGAAGACTAAAACAACAATCATTCTTGTGGTAATAGGTGCACTTGACACATCCAAAATACTACCTAAAACACTGAACTATCTTGGAATTGAGAGTCGCATTGTCAACCTACAGAAAAGTACCATCTAATATTCTATAGGAATCCCAATATTCTTGAGAATATCGAACTTGAAAGGATAAAAGACAAAATTGACCTCAGTAGAATTTGAACTTAGAACATATGGAGCCTCAAGAAATGTCACTAAGTATTTAGTCTGACACTAACAATTCTATCACCTCACTACCTTTAATAATAATGGTTTCAAATTTTGGCACAAACCCAGCAATTTCAGTAGAGAGGAGTAAATCAATTACATTAACCCCAGTCTCAACTGGTACCTATTTTATTCACCCCGAAAGGATGAAAGGCAAAGGTGATCTCAGTGGAATTAGAATTCAGAACATAAGGTCAAATGAAATTCTGCTAAACATTCTGCCCTACGTGCTAATGATTCTGCCAGCTGGCCACCTTTTAATAAAAATAGCAATAATTATTTCACAAATATGCATAAAGCCTGATATTTGGTGGGAGCAGATTAGAGGATTATGTCATCCTCAATATTGGACTCATACCTTATTGTATTGAGTTTATCAACCACAAAAGGACAAAAGGCAATTGTTGAAGATTCAAATAATTATGATATTCAAATTTTGGCACAAGCCAGCAAGTTTGGAGGAGAGCATAGGTCAATTACATTGCCCCAAGTGTTCAACTATTTTACTGACCCCAAAAGGATGAAAGGCAAAGTCAACCTTGGTGGAACTTGAACTCAGAATGTGAAGTTGGACGAAATGCCACTAAGTGATTTGCCCAGCATGCTAATGATTCTACCAGCTCACTGTCTTTAATTATAATATTGGTTTCAAATTTTGGCACTAGGTCAGAAATTTTGAAGTGGGGTCGGAATTGATTACATTGAACACAGTATGTTATTTTATCAACCCTGGACAGATGAAAGACAAAAGCTAACTTCAGTAGCATTTGAACCTCGGAATGCAAAGAGCTGGAAGAAATATGGCCAAGCATTTTGTCCAGTGTGGTAACAATTCTGCCAACTTGCATCCTAAATAATAATAATCCTTTCTACTATAGGCACAAGGCCTGAAATTTGGGGAGAAGGTATTAGTCAATAATATTAACCCCAGTACTCAATGGACACTTATTTCATCAGCTCTGAAATCATGGAAAGCAAAGTCAACATCAGTAGTGCCTAAATTTAGAATATAAAGAGCCGGAAGAAATGTTGCTAAGCATTTTTTCCAGCACAGTAACAATTCTGCCAGCTGCCACCATAATAATAACAGATTTATATAAAGAAAATAGTCAACAGCTTTTTTTTCCTTGCTGTATTTCTACTGATATTTCTTGGTTAATTTTAACAAAGAAGTCATCAAGCATAAACTGAATTACAGAGAAATTTTAACTATAGTCTTAATATTTAGTTCTCATGTACAAATTTGTTTATCAGTCTATCTAAAGTATACACACCCCAATACACTGAATCAATATAAATACTGTGTCATTCTGAAACTAGAGCATAAATTCAAACACTGCAATACCAGGAAAGTTGGAGTATAAACACAAAGACTGCAATATCCTGAAAGGTGAAACATGAACACAAACATTGCAATATCCTGAAAACTGGGGTATAAATGCCAGCACTACAATACTCTGAAAACTAGAGTATAAACACAAACACTGCAATACCAGGAAAGTTGAGATATAAATGCAAACACTGCAACACTAGAAAAGCTAGGATATAAACACAAACCCCCAACACCCTCTTGAAAACTGGGGTTTAAACATAAACACTGCAATACCTTGAAAACTGGGGTATAAGCACAAACACTGCAATGCCCTGAAAGCTGGGGTATAAACACAAGCCCACAATACCCTGAAAACTAGGGTATAAATATAAACACTGCAACACCCCAAAAACTGGGGTATAAACACAAACACTGCAATGCCAGAAGAGTCAGGGTATTAACACAAATCCCCAATATTTTGAAAACTGAAGTATAGACATAAATACTGCAATACCCTTAAAACTGGGGTATAAATATAAACACTGCAGTACCCCGAAAACTGAGGTGTAAACACAAAAACTGCAACACCCTGAAAACTGGGGCATAAACACAAACACTGCAATGCCCTGAAAGCTGGGATATAAACACAAGCCCACAATAACCTGAAACCTGGGGTATAAATATAAACACTGCAACACCCTGAAAACTGGGGTATAAACACTGCAATGCCAGAAAAGTTAGAGTATTAACACAAAACCCCAATATCCTGAAAACTGGAGTATAAACACAAACACTGCAATGCCCTGAAAGCTGGGGTATAAACACAAGCCCACAATACCCTGAAAACTGGGGTATAAATATAAATACTGCAACACCCTGAAAACGGGGATATAAACACAAACACTGCAATGCCAGAAAACCCCAATATTCTGAAAACTGGAGTATAAACAAAAAAAACTGCAATACCCTGAAAAACTGGGGTATAAACGCAAACACTGCAACACTCCAAATGCTAAACAAAACCACACGCTAAATGCCAGGGCATAAATGTCACCATACCAGGAAAGTTGGAATGCAAATTTCACCACACTTTGATAGCTGGGATATAAATATGACCACACCCTCAAATAGCAGCAATAGTGGAGCTAGTAAAGAACTACATCTCTGTAAAGTAGTAAAGTGCATGTATTAGATTAAATTATCAAGCCATCACATGACAGAGGAGGAACATTCCACTAAAATTAAAACACAGTTTTAAATAGATTTTCTCAGCAGTATATGGGAATGGGAGCATTGTAAAGTGAACATGAACATATATGAAAGAAAGATTAAGTCTCAAACATCTGAAAGTCTGACATTAGAGGAAATATGTCACAGACAAACAGTTTGTATTAACAACAGAAAAGAGATGTTTACACACACAAACATATATATATATATGTACAAATACACACACATATATATATATACATTATATGGGTAACAACTTCATAAAATGCATTTAAAAGCTTCATAAGGTTATCAGCTACCATATGCCATCATATAGCAGGGTTATTTCTGTTAATTTGTAGAATTTATATAAAAATTTATACCACATGTAATAAACAGGCTTTAATTATAAATTACATTTGTTTCTCTGCAGTGTAAACAGCTGCAAGTTGCTGAGTTTTCAGTCTCATATCATAACACAATTTACTTTGTACATTATTACAGAAATAAATATGATCCAGCATACATACATACACACACATATATATATATATATATATATAGTGAGAATTTACAAAAACAGAAAAGACGAAGACGGGTGTGTAAATAACAAACAGATGTATTAGTTTAACGCTCGAGAAGTGAGAAAGTGCTTTACGTTTCGAGCCTGTGCTCTTCAACAAAAAGGAACACAGAAATAAACAAGAGAAGATACAAAAATTTAGAGGCTAGCAATCTATCATGTGTGTGTGTGTGTGTATAAACATGTATGTATATATATATACATACATACACCCCACCTCTACCCCTACCCACAAACCCCAACTCTACCCCCACCCTCAGTCGAACCCACACCCCACCCTAGCTTTCTCAACTCTTACCTCCCCCACCTCCCAACATCACACCACACTACACCATACAATATAAACATCACATCACAACACACCACACACACACACCCATCCCCACATTTTCACACCTACACATACATACACGCACACATCCAGACCACCAGCCCTCTTTCACATGCACATACATACTCTCTTATACACACATGCACCTTCGCGTTGGGGGTCATCTTTACTATGTTATCTCCCCTACATTCCCTCTCGTGTGTAACCCTTCTGTCCGAGTCAGTCGCCATGATAGATCGTTAGCCACTACACACATTTTTTTCTCTCCTTGTTTTTTCTGTGTCCCTTTCTGTAGAAGAGCGTAGGCTCAAAACATAAAAGACTTTTTCTATTCCTGAGCGTTATACTAATAAACCTGTTTGTTTTGTACACCACCTGTCTTCGTCTTTTGTTTTTTCGTAAACTCTCCCTATATACATATATATACATATATATACATATATATATGTGTGTGTGTGTGTGTGTGTGTGTGTGTGTGTGTGTGTGTGTGTGTGTACATATACATATATATCTATTTATATATATATACTCACACACACGCAAAATGGGCTTGTTTTAATGTTTGTGTGTGCCAAAACCACTTACAAGACTGTCAGCCCAGGGTTACAATAGAAAACACTAGCCCAAAGTCCTGCACTCTGGCAGTGAACCCTAAACCATGTAGTTGGGAAGTAAATTTCTTAATCACACAGCTACACAAGTGCCTCACATCAGAATACAAAAATTCATTTAAAGAAAAACACAGATCAAGTCCCATTCCAGAGTTCCAACCACTGAAAGAAAATAAGAAAATTGAAAGCTCTCACTAAATTAAAAAGTAATCACTAACATGAACTGAATATGCTACCATTAACTTCATTCTACTATGAAGATAGTCTTCTGCTACCCACCCTCATGTGAAGTTACGAAATATAAAGCTTTGGTTACATACGAAATTATCAATTTCCAAGAAGTATAAAAATAACATCTAATCAGTTCTGTAGAAAAAAATGAGCTCCAGAGAGCTTCCCCAGAACATTAAAATAGGAAAATGTCTTGTAGAAAAATAATTCAACTAGACACCAATCTTATCCCAAAAATAAACAAATAAAATCAAATCAAAGGACATTTAAAAAAAAAACATGAATTACTCTACTCTGAAATGTTGGACTTATTTTCTCCAAGAACATCAGAGCAAAAAGATTTCTATGAAAAATTTGTTATCTTTATATATAATAGCCAATATAAGTGTTGTTTGTTTGATTTCTTCAGTCACACTTTACATCATATAAAAAGAGTGGGAGAGAAAATATAAGAGATATAGAGAGAGTAAGCATAAGGGATGCAGAATGAATGCACATGCTAGGCATGATGGTAGGAGGAAGTATGAGGATAAATGATACAATAGTAATGGGATGAATATGAATGAGAATGAGAATTTATTTCATTGAATTTTTTTTTTAAGGTAATTTTTTTTTGTGTGTTTTTTGAAAATGAGTATTCATTTCATCATTTTGTATAAGCGCATAAAATGTAATTAAAGTGAAATTATGCTTATTGTGTTTATGTTATAATTCCCAATATTACTCACAGTGGCAAAAGTATACTTTCGAAGTTATCCATCATATAACAAGTAACACTAATTAAATCTTATAATTAACTATTTTCAACCAGCAAGAATTTTACAAAAAACAAAAGCTTTTTTTGGCAAAATTGTCATTTATTATCATAATTTTGGGGGATAATGAATTTCTAGATTGTCTAGAATACACACAAAACCAGTTTGGTACACATAAAACCAGTTTGGTAAGTTAAGACAATAAAAGTATAATTTATAGAACTATGTTATTAAAAACAATGGGACTAACAAAATGCATTTTGCTTCTATGATTATCTGATGTCATATTAAAAGAGGAATTTATAGTTAGTAACTGTAGTTGTTGTAACTGTACAATATCTCACAATATAAAATTAGGTGGGGTCTCCATAATGGCATATGTATAGGATGGGTAAGATTTTTTTGACTAACAGTGACCTGTGCATACAGGATTCCCCTCTCTATGCAGGTTAGGTCAGGCAAAGTGGGGCATGCAACATTCTAGCATATTTCTGCATTCACTATCTGTTTGTATATTCCTGGGCTTTTATAGGTGATCCATTGAGAAGAGTCCCAGTCGGTCCATGTATTCACAAGATACCTCCTCATCTGCTGTGACCATGTGGTAGGAAGTCAACCAACAAGAGCTGTCAATCCAGCCAGATCCTCAGTGAAGAGAACATAGTAAGCAGGGTCTTATTGTGTTCTTTCCATGCCATCGATAATTATTGGTGCAAGAAGAGAAGTGAGTCACCTACTTGGGCAAAAACAACTTCAACTTATCCCCAGTGTCATCACAGGTGTTGCTGCCAGAATGCAACAAGCCAGGACAACCACTGCAAGGAACCTTGTCTGACTCTTCAACAGTTCCACCTATGAACTCACCAAAGAATAAAAGGCAAAGAATAAAAGGCAAAGTTGACCTAGGCATGATATAAACTCAGAATACAGAACAAATACAGCAAGACATTTTCTTTTTCAATGTTCTAAGGATTTGGCTAATTATCACTTGGTTAGTACTATCACTCTAAAACCCTAACCCTAAAACCCTAACCCAAACCCTAAAACCCTAACCCTAAAACCCTAACCCAAATCCTAAAACCCTAACACCCTAACCCTAAAATCTTAAAGCTAAAACCAGTACAAACGTACAAACAATGTCATAAATAACAGTGACAAACGAAATATACACTGCCGATAGTTGATGTTGACAAACAATGGCAGTAATTTTATTCAGCTGAATACATGTCATTGATTGGTTGAAAGTACCGAAATACGAGAACTTTAACATGAAATAACTTTGAAAATATAAACTTTTCTCAACAACACTAAGACTAAAAGATGTTTTATATGACACATTCTACCAGTGTCCGAAGTTTAGTTACAAAAAGTTTATTTCTCGATCTGCTGTTCAAAGGGTAAAGATTCCATTACAGATATATTAATCACTTGGTTAGTACTAACACTAGGTATATATTATGTAGGCAATAATATATTCACCCAAAAAGATTATAACCATATGCGCTCACATGCTTCAATTTTGCATTTGTACATATATTTACTTGACTGCTGACATATACCAATGCTTTCTCCCATAGTTTTTATGCATAGTTTTCTAACATTAATAAAATTATCAGCATTTTTGATGACATAAGTATGATACTATATATATAGAGAGATAGAGAGACAGACAGACAGACAGACAGGCCGACAGACAAACAGATAGACAGACAGAGAGTGAGAGAGAGAAAGAAAGAGCTTAGGCATAGTGATGCTAATAACCAATTGTTAGTGCACAATACTCATATGCTTTAGAATAAAGCATTGAGTACAGAGCATAATATTAATAACTGACAGAGAATAGGAATTACATAACTAACTTCACTACCGTCACCAATAGACAGTGCAAAAAATTCCCCATTTTTCATTATAGTATCTGATTGGGTCCCTGTCTCACAGATGTCATAAAATTATTAACAGAATAAAAAAAATGTCACATATGTTATTGACTTGGGAATAGATTTTGCTCAAAAGAAAACCATTGTTAGAATTAATTTAATGAAAACGTTTTTAATTTGGGTCATCTAAATATATGAATATATTTGTAATTCTTTTCAGAATGCAAATTAAAGCAAAATGAAATGAAAGATATTTCAACATATAATGATAGGTTTTTAATAGAAATATTTAATGAAGAATTAAATGACAGACACTTGGTTCATCTATTCACATCACAACATTCTTAAATAGCATTAATGAACTCGTTATCTGAAAAGTATGACATATTAAATGCATTTTAACTATTCATAATTTGCTTGTGAGCATGGTATGTAAAATGAATTCAAGTTACAGTACACAACCAGTGCCATGTCTTTTGGTCTGACATCACTTCGTCAAACATCTTTTCGTCCACATCTTTTTGTCTGATGATTTTTTTGTCCAATGACTTTTTGTTCAATTTTAAATAAACTCTTTAGAAAACAAGGGGAAATATCTCTAATGATATATTCACAGAACTATAACGAGCCTCGTTATAGGATTGTTATTATCATTCTTTTTCCTTCTCTGTTAACAGTTTTACTTTCTCTTTTTCCTTCCCTTTCTTATGTATGGTGCTGTGTATAGAGAGTGCTGTAAATTTAGTGTACACATTTTTAATTTACCTATCCCAAAATGACAAAGTTCATAGTTTTGACCAAAAACAAAAGAAATGTAGTTGATGAAAGGAATTACATCTACGATTTTCATTTAAGCAATACAAAACTAGGAAAAGAATACTGGAGATGTGAGAAAAGAAGGATGTGTTCAGTGTAAATTCACACAGTAACAAAAAAACAATGAGTCGAAAATTATTTATTTTTCTAGTGAGCACCTTCATCTAGCTGATGTAAATTCATTAAGTGCTAGAAAAGCAGCTGCAGAAATAAAGCATGAAGCGATGGAAAACATAGCAGCACGTTTACATTGCATAAAAGCAGCTATGTTTATGCAGCTAACAGAAAATACTTGCTCTCAACATCCTCATTTGCCCTGTACTTTCAAGGACTATTCAAAGGTGTCAAACAAAAAAATTCTGGATTTCCTGCTAATACAGGGGCTAGAACTGATTTTGAAATACCTGAAGAATATGGTAAATTTGATAATGGCGAACAGTTTCTGAGATATGATTCAGATATCGAGGATCAACAGCACATCAGAAAGTGCTCTTCAGGATATAGCATCATATCATCATTGGGTATGTGATGGAACATGTAGCTGTTTTCCACGGATCTTTGCATTACTGCCGAATAAAACAAAGCAGACATACAAATTATTTTTCGAGTAATTGAAAATTATGCAACCTAATGCATATCCACTTGAACTCATGGCAGATTTCGAAGTTGCAGTTCATAAGGCATTTAATTTATCATTCCCCAACTCATCTACATGTTTGTTTCATTTAAGCCAATTAGTATTTTGAAAGATTACAGATTTAGGCCTCAAAAAAAACAATACCATAAAGACTCTGAATTCTGTCTTAAAATTCAATGTTTTTCAGCATTAGCCTTACTAACCATTGAAGATGTCGAAGAGGCCTATGAAGAATTAGTAGATGATGAAGAAATACCTACTGAATTCGTCACTTACTCAACTTGACTTACATAGGTGTTGTGAGAGAATGTGGCGCTAGACAAAAGAGAGAACCACCTACATTCCTGATAATTGTATGTAATGTTAATCAGCATATCTTTCAAGATCTTCCCAGAATAAATAATGCTGTGGATGGGTTTCATTTCACAATAAAGCTTTCAGCAGGTGGAGCACATTTGAACATATGGAAATTAATCAAAACTCTGAAGGAAGAGGAAAGGTTTGTTCAAGGTAAGATGACTCATATTCTTCAAGGAGATCCATTAAATTCATGTACACAATATCGAAGAATAACCGAATGCCTCAAAAGATTGCTCATTGAATATAGGCCAACAAGAAAAATTGATTCTTTGAAGTGTGTGGCATATAATTTGCATCAATTTTAAGTGATCATAATAAATCATTAGTTATATCTTATTACTTTTTTAAAATGGCTTTTTTTAAATACATTTTGCCATAGTATTTTACTTGAATCCTATCAATAAAATTCTCAATGATTATTTGATTTTGATGTTCACCTTGTTTTCTAAAGTGTTTATTTAAAATTGGACAAAAAGTCATTGGACAAAAAAAAGACATCAGACAAAAAACGTGGACAAAGTGACATCAGACAAAAAGTTGGGTTGCATACACAACTAGTTATGTCATGAAACAGAAGTCAAATAAAATCTTCAAAACATTTTAGAGTTAAAAATATAAAAATAAATTACATTTTATTTACTGACACATAATATTATTTAAGCATACACATTAATATAATTGTCACTGCATACACACAAACACACACACATCCTTTATTTATGTTTACATCTACACTCATACATATGCATCAATTTATGCCCACTTAAATATGGATGTTCTGTTGGAACATACTATACTGTGGTAGATACCATGAGAGAAAATCTAATATTGGCTTTTGGTGCAAAATGCACTCTTATTTATATCACTAGTAATATAAACAACAGTGCACCAAAAGCCAATATGAATTTCTATTGTGATATCTACCACAGTATAGTTTGTTCTTATAGAACATCAATGTTTAAGAGGGCCATAAATATTACCTCTCAGTAATAATACTGTTTATATATATATATATATATATATAATATATATATATATATATATATATATATATATATATATATATATATGAGGCCTTCCCCATTCAGAGTGAGCAGCGATGTTCCCAAATAGGCCTGCCCAGTCACAGATGTGGGACGGAGTTACTGGGTTGTTACCAGGTCCCAGGAAGGCAACCATCTTGCATCTGCTGCCAACATGCAGGCCTGGACTAGGAGCTTCTGGTTTCACCAAAACCTGCTCTCACTATCCTTATCCCATCGCCATTGGACTTTTGTAAAAAAAAAAAAGCAGGGGGTAGTAGTTGAATCAAAAACAAACTAGCCAATGGTGTTTATTTAGAGTGGAGATCTCCTTGCCAAGGGGGTCCATAATCCTTCAGCCATGGTACTACCTGGAGTGACATGCGAGGTCCAGATGGGTTGCAATGGAATGCCACTAGCTTCAATATCATTAGAGTTGTGTCTTTCTAGCCAGTCCATCTGGCATCTCCCTTTTCCACTAGGATCAATCGTTGAGTTCAGAGATCTAGTTTCCTCTGCTTGATCCACTGTTGGAGGTCATAGTTTGGTGTGGTGAGGGACAAGGACAGTGGTCCTGTATCCTTGTTTGCACATATCTTGTTTTTAGTTATGACACCCTCCTCCAAGATCCAGCAAGCTGAACCAAGAAGGGAACCAGTTTAGTCACCAACAACACAACCATGACTGAGAGAAGCAAGTGTACATTGTTACCCATTGAGGAAAAGATCTCAACACCATATATATATATATATATATATACTCTTTTACTCGTTTCAGTCATTTGACTGCGGCCATGCTGGAGCACCGCCTTTAGTCGAGCAACTCGACCCCGGGACTTATTCTTTGTAAGCCCAGTACTTATTCTATCGGTTTCTTTTGCCGAACCGTTAAGTGACGGGGATGTAAACACACCAGCATTGGTTGTCAAGCAATGCTAGGGGGACAAACACAGACACACAAACACACACACGCATATATATATATACATACATATATACGACGGGCTTCTTTCAGTTTCTGTCTATCAAATCCACTCACAAGGCTTTGGTTGGCCCGAGGCTATAGTAGAAGACACTTGCCCAAGATGCCACGCAGTGGGACTGAACCCAGAACCATGTGGTTGGTAAGCAAGCTACTTACCATACAGCCACTCCTGCGCCTATATATATATAAATAAAATAAGGATATTTATAAAATAAATACAGAGAGCAAATCTTAGACTGCATTGTAGGTATTCGACATCTACTTCTAGTGCAGGCTGCTAGTCATATCCAGTGGCCCTTAATTATAATTATATTTTATAATTATATATTTTTTTAAAAGTTTATTTACATATATATATATATATATATATACTTATTAATTATATACACATATCTATTACTGCACACCTATGATGAGGACATCGTCACCATCATCATTTAAAAAATTCACTTTTCCATGCTTGTATGGGTCAGATGGGGTTTGTTGAGACTGATCTTCTATAGCCAGATGCCCTTCCTGTCGCCAACGCTCACATGATGTTGAGACACGGCAAAAAAAGTACATACAAACACACACGTGTGTATATACACATACACACACACGCAATTGTTGTTTTCAGTTTCCATCTACAAAATCCATTCACAAGACTTTGGTTAACTCAGAATTATAGTAGAAAACATTTGCCCGAGGTTTTTATGCAGTTGGACTAAATTTGAGACCACATGGTTGGGTTGGGAAGCAAGTTTCTTAACCACAAAGCCATGCCTGCACCTTCACATGTATACATAAAGTTACATGTGAATTATGTCATATATGTAACCAGTGCCAACTTAAGACATGGGTATAATAAGCATTTGCTCTGAAGAGCCATGTTTTCTAAGTCTTCAGTCTAGGGTCCCCAATATCTAGATGCTCCCAGTAAATTGCACTGCCTAAGAATCTTCTGCAATGTCATCAAAATGTTCCTGCAAGTAACCAGAGACATTCTTCCAACTACCATATTTTCCAACACACAAGTTAAATTCTTCAGAACAAAATTTACAACCAAAAAATGGTAGATAGACTTATACACCAAGACAATTTTGGAGAACCAAAATTTCCAAATGAAATGCAGCAGGCTTTAGAAAGACAGTGATGTTGTTTGAATGTTTACTCTACATGTTTACACTACACACTATGTTGATTTGTATGGCAAAAATACAATATTCTTTTCTACTCTCGACACAAGGCCCGAAATTTTGGGGGAGGGGGCCAGTCAATTAGCTTGACCCCAGTACGCAACTGGTACTTACTTTATTGACCCCGAAAGGATGAAAGGCAAAGCTGACCTCAGCGGAATTTGAACTCTGTACGTAAAGACAGACGGAATACTGCTAAGCATTTTGCCCAGCATGCTAACATTTCTGCCAGTTCGCCGCCTTGCAAAAATACAATATTCACACACTCAATGAAACACAGATTTATAGCAGTCACATGCAAACCAGTATGACTGATAACAAGTACCATGTTTCAGGCAATTGCTTTAGGTACATAAAGGTGTGTGGCTTAGTTGTTAGAGGCAGGGCAGTATAGTGCTTGAGTTTCCCAGGTGTCAGGGTTGATCTCAAAGCTTTTGAAGTGCTTTTCCTGTCCATCTAACATACACACACATACACACACACTCATATATACACTTACACGCACAACACACACATATCTATATATATATATATACACACACTTGTAATGCTAAAAATAAAACAATAAAACAAGCGCACAACAAAAACAAACCCCAAAACACCTGTTTTGCCCTTGAAGTCAATGAAAATGTGAAATACTTACTGAAGAAATATCAGTCTCAAGGAGAGACCAGAATGATTTACAGAACTGAATGTCAGCACTTCTTGCAACGTGAACCACCTGAGAACAAGAAAAAAACAATAACATAAACTACATCTTAGGACAGAGCCAAACAGATTAAGTACACAGTTAATTGTTTATGCATACATGACTGTGTTGACACCAATGATGAAAATGTTGATGATGACAATGATAATAGTGATGATGAATAGAATGACAGTGACAACAATAGCGATTATGATGATAAAGATGATAGTGATGGTGATGACGATGGGAAAGAGGAGGATAATGACAATGATTATGAGGGCAAGGATGACAACAGTAATAGTAACTATGGTGAAGACAGTGAAGAGAAACAAGAGAATGATGATCACAAAGATGATTATGATGTCAATGACGACTATGATGACGATGATAACAATGATGACAACAATAGTGGTGATGACAATGATCATGACAAAGTGGAAAAAAGACAAAGATAACAACTATGATTGTGTTGATGACAATGATGATGACAGTGATGGTAATATTGTAATGATGACAATAATCATCATCATCATCATCATCGTTTAACGTCCGCGCTAAACAACAATAAGAAATTCAATGAAGTTAACAATGCTGATGACAATGATGATTATGATGGTAGAGATGACAATGAGGATAACAGTAGTGACGAGAATAATAACAGGAGTGATGTTCTCCACAGTAATAATGGCTACACACCTGACGTGCTCTCAGTTCTGGATCCAATAAATACTTCCCAGTACTCAGTACAGAGTATGCAAACTTCATAAAATTAGTTGTTTCGTTGTATCCTTCACTGAATGAAGCCAATGCCACAACAACACACAATAATGGCTTCCGCATAGATTCACAAAACTGAAATTTACAATAGTAATAATAACAATAATAATAATAATAATAATAATGGTTTCAAGTTTTGCCACAAGGGCTGCAATTTTGGGGGAGGGGATGAGTTGAGTACATTGACCCCAGTGTTCAACTGGTACTTATTTTACTGACCCCACAAGAATGAAAGGCAAAGTCAACCTCAGAGAAATCTGAACTCAGAACATAGCGATGAGCAAAATACCACTAAGCATTTTGTCCAGCACACTAATGATTCTACCAGCTCACCACCTTAACAACAATAATAATAATAATAATAATTTCTACTATAGGCACAAGGCCTGAAATTTTGGGGAAAGGGACTAGTTGATTACATCAACTTCAGTGTTTCACTGGTACTTAATATTATTGGAATGGTGTAGTTTAATTGAGACAGCTATCATCTTCAAGCAGAGGCAATCATCATGTATATGAGCATATGTATTTTTGCTTATGTTTTTAATTATTTGAAATCTTCCTGTAAGGGAGAAGTTGATTTCTAACAAAGATACAAAGCTCCATCAAGGGGACGTAAATAACAAAAACAATGTCACATGGTGAATTTAAGAAAAGTCTTGCATGTTCTTTCTGTTCCACTTATAGATTGTATTTGTAATGTGCATGTTAACTAGTTGATTTCTGTTTGTGAAAATCCTAACTTTTTCAGATTACATGCATGTGTGTGTGTGTGTGTGTGTGTGTGTGTGTGTGTATAAATATATACACACACATACATTTATTACATTAACGACTCTTACAGGACTACTTCTGATTCCTTGTACATGTATATTATCAACAGCAGCAACAATTAGATACCCATGTTCCATGCTGGTATGGATTGGACCAGTGGCCAGTTATAATGTCAACAAGGAATGTAAACAACATACCACTATTTTGTTCAGATGGTGACAAGTGGACCTGCAAAATGTCATCATTTAAATATACACACAGACATCCACAAACACACCCACACACACAACCACCTACACATATACACCCCCACACACCTCCACATACATGCATATATAAACTCCGAACACATGCATACAGTCCCCACACATATACAGCCTGTACACATGACAAGCTTCTCTCAGTTTCCATTGACCAAATCCACTCACAAAGCAAAGCACTGGCCAGCTTCTTGTTCAAGATGCCCCACAGAAGGACTGAATCTGAATACCCACACACAGTGTCATGCCTACCCCTATGAAACTTATTGCAATAATTACGATCTAAATACATAAAAATGCCATGTAGATCATTGGATTTATGTGACAAATACTGGAAATCAAACTGAGAGAGAATTTTTGTCTTTTCAGTTCTTCAAAGCAATTTTTTTAATGATCTTTAACCCACCCCTCATACCCCACATTTTATTCAAATCAACATTCTGTTCCTCTCCCTTTACCTCAAACCCTTTTATTTCACAAACTGCTATTTTTTATGGAGCTCTCTTTCTTCTCTTTCCCAACTCACTTCAAAGATTTTTATGCTGCATAGCAACAAAACTAGCCACAACCACCCTCTTATTTTTTGATAGTGGAGGCAGAGAGGAGGGTGCTTTGGTTCAAGAAAATAACTAAATTAGGCCAGGACAGAACACAGCAGAATTGTTACATAAAAGGAATAGCAGTAGGAAGAGTGGGAAATAGAATTCATAATTATCTCATAAGAATAAAATAGGCAGACATGTAAAAATTTGTAGCTATATAAAGATTAACAGACATATAATGATTAACAGGCCTATAATAATTAATAACTTAGTAGCTATATAATAATTAACAAAATTATTACTAATATCATTTACATCACCATTGTTTTAATGTCCACTTTCCATATTTGCATGGATCAGATGGAATTTGTCGAAGCAGACTTTCTAGAGTCAGATGCCCTTCCTGTCACCAACCTTCACCTATTTCTGCATATGGTGCTATTTCCCCATAATTGAATATGTTTTTATCAAAGATTGGAAATGAATTTCACCACCTGTATGACAGTGACACTCATTTACATCTATCACATAATGTCAAGACAAGGAGGCACAAAAACATACACATATACATGTATGGTGGCTTCTTTCAATTTCCTTCATTCAAATCACTCACTTTGGTCTGCCCAGGGCTATAATAGAAGACACTTGCCATGGGTGTTGAAACTACATGGTTGGAAAGTAAACTGTTTAACCACATGACCATGACTGAGCCTTATTATAATTAACAAATGTAAAAAATTAACAGATGTATAAAAAATTTAACATGTGTGGTAAATATTAATTGACATCTTTAATTAACTACTGAAATACTGGTTTCAAATTTTAGCACAATGCCATCAATTTCATGGGAGGGTAAGTCGATTACATGAGCCCCAGTACTCAACTAATACTTATTTTATCGACCCTGAAAGGATGAAAGACAAAGTCAACCTCAGTAGATTTTGAACTCAGAATATGCAAACAGACGAAATACCGCTTAGCATTTCACCTGGCATACTAATGATTCTGCCAGCTCACCACCTTATCAACTTCTGAAATATAAAAGCACCTGAACAGTGAAGAAACTTCAAAACTGGAGAATTTAATTTGGGAGGAATTCAAATATTAATGAAATGAAAACTGAAGCACAATTCCCTTTGGTGGCAGGAGTTCCAGTGTTATTTCCCAAATGTATTTTTAGACAAATTGTTTAAATATTTTCATTGTAATGTCAAGAGATTTGGAGTTTAGTTACCACAAAACAATTACTCAGAATTCAAACTGGTTGTTTATAAAATGAAATGGAAAGAGAACCAAAGACTTAATAAAATATACAGATCCAAATATCTAATGTCTTTAATGTGGTTTGCTGTTCCTCTATAATTATAAAGCTGGAAGGGAACACAGCAGTATCTACTGCCTAAGTATTCTATGGTATGCAAAACAAGTTTTATTTTTTTACATGTTCTATTTTTAATTCCTGCCTTTCAAAATATTTCTTGAAATACCAGCACTAGACTGCACATTGATAGAATCATCAGCACGTTGGATAGGCACATGCATGGCTTGGGGTCAAGAAGTTTACTTCCCATCCACATAGTTCCAGGTTCAGTCCCACAATGCAGAATTTTGGGCTATGACCCTTTCTATAACTTTCATCACCTGATCCAACAATTTGATATCGCTATAGTTATTTCAGTCTAAGATGTCACCTTTGCTTTTGTAACAGTTGACTATGGTGCTGCAACACCAGTCATTGGGTATGACTCCCTTGTGTACAGCCTGATTGATTATACAAGTAATGAGACCATAACCCACACCACCAGACGGGTTTCCACACAGTTTCCATCTACTATATTTACTTCTGTAGCCTGAAACTGACCAAAGCCCTGAGTGGATTTGGTAGATAGAAACTGAAAGAACCCTGTCCAAAATAGGGGTAGCTTGTCCTGTTTAGGCTATATTATTAGCATTATCCTGCATTTGAGAATTTTAAATCACTTCTTTAACTTTCTAAGACATCTCAACACTTCTAAAGCAAACTTTGTTTATTTATGTTCATCATAATTTGAATTTAACATATATTATACATATTATATACTAGCAGAGACACCCAGCGTTGCTTGGAATTAAAATGGCATAGTTTGTATATATACACATATTACAGTTATGTTGAAACAGGCGATACGGGAAAGTGCAGCATTGACATCAAGACATTTGTGGAGTAAATTTTAAAGCTAGCACTACAATTTGGACAGAATTATAATTTTTATAAGAATAGGATGGATCATATCTGAAAGCAGCTCCAGAAGTTGTGAAGAATGAATTTGTACATAATCTGTTTCTGAGAGCTATTCTAAAGGACGTGTGGCATGTTAAATGTTGTTTTAATGATTCAGCATTAAGTGCTGCAGCATGCCTTTGCTGATGTTGGGAAACTCTCATCTCCCTTCTATCTTGAGACTATCTGACATTCTGCAGTTTGCCTTTGCTGATCATGAAACTCTCGCCTTTGGTTTTCTGCAATCCTCCTTACTTAATAGGTGTTTCTGGAGAAATTACGTCTTTTTCTTTGGTGGCATATTTTTTTTTAATATTGTAAACAAAAAATTATGAACATATAAAAAAATATACATTAATTTCTATTTTTGTAAGTAGTTGTATGTATGTAGTATGTCTGTATTTTTGCATGCCATGTAAATTAACCAAATATAAGTAAACTGTTTATACTTTGCAACCTTGCAACTGCTGCGATAATTATGAACTGGTAATTGAATGGTAAATGTGTATTTTTATATACCTTGGACCTGCCACATAATTGTCTTTTGTCAAGGGTTTCAACTGCAGCCGTTCTCGTCACATATGTATATGTATGTGTAGATGTGTGTGTGTGTGTTTAATAACATATATAACGAATGCTCAAACACCCACACACTCACAGTCACATACACATTCATATACAAAATGTGATGATACACACACATACACTCTCACATACCCACATACATATAGTAAGAGAGACACATACAGACATACATTCACACATGTCAGTCATCACATATGGATATGTAATATGTGTGTGTGTGTTAAATAATGTACTTAATATGGAAACGCATACACAGTCAGAGACATACACACTTATATACAAAATGTGACATCGTCATCGTTGTGATATAATATGTCTTTTACTATATCATACATATTGAATGCACAAATACACACACACAGACAGATACACACTCATATAAAATGTCCTGTACTATAGAAAGATTATGTCTATGAAATGTTATATTGTTTTAATGGAAATGAAAAAGAAGTTACATATTGACAGTCGTGGAGTGTAATACTATATATTAAGAGAGACACACACACACACATACATTCACACATGTCAGATGTGACATATATATGCATGTGTAGATGTGTGTGTGCATGTGTTGAATAACGTCCCTAATATGGAAACACACGCTCAGATACATACACAGTCATACACACACACACATACACTCACAGACACATAGACACTCAAAAACAAAATGTGATGTTGTCATCGAATGTGGAAACACATACACATTCATACACTCACACACATACACACTTATATGCAAAATGTGACGTTGCTGTCATCGTATAAAATGTCCTGTAGTATATTTGACTTTAGAAAGATTATCTCTATAAAATGTTATAATGTTTTAATCGAAATGAAAAAAAATTACATGTTGGTATTTGTGGGGTGTGATGCTATTACCTTGTAAAATTTGATTTGATTTGGTGGAGCTGTTTGAGAATGCACTGGGAACAGACACACGAAGAATTTTATATGATTAACCAAATAGAAGCACATGTACGAACTACTAATTTAACGGTGAATGTCACAATAATTATTATAGATAAATTTCTTAATATATATATATATATATATATAGATATATATATTAAGCACATGTATTAAATGTTAATTTAAGGGTTAATATGTAACTGTAAATACCTTGCAAACTTGCAACTTCTGTGATAATTATTCACTGATAATTGAACAGTAAATGTATATTTTTATATATCTTGAACTTAGTGTTATCACATTAGAATTAAAAGTGAAAGAATAAACATGAAACAGTATTGACTTTTGACACATAATACCAAATCTGTCTAAAAGATTGCTCCAGGCCCGCATCAGGCAAGAAGTTGAAAATTGTTTTGGTCCATGACACTCCATAGACCCTAAGTAATGCATGTGTAAAAGTTGAATGAAATCAGTTGGGTAGTTCTTGAGGTTTAGGGATTCACACATACAGGCAGACACACACACATTCTTGGTTTTATATATATAAATTTTTATTTTATATATATATATTAATGTTTGTTTGTGTGTGTGTGTGTGTGTGTGTGTGTGTGTGTGTGTGGTGTGTGTGTGTGTGTGTGTGTGTGTGCATATGTGAAAGTTTTTGTTTCCTTGTTTTGACATCACATGATAATTACAAATGTATATCACTGTCATACAAGCAATGTCCTACATTTCCAGTCTTCTGTGAAAATATGTTTGGTCATGGGGGAAGTATTATCTCGCTTGGAAATAAGTGGGTGTTCACAAGAGGAAAGACATCTGACAAGAAAATCTGCCTCAACCAATTACATCTAACTGATGCATGCATGGAAAATGGACATTAAAACAATGATGATGATTGAATGCCTTTTGATGTTTGTTCTGACTCTCTGTGCTATGAGTTGAAATCTCACGACAGTCAACTTTATCATTCATCTCTTCAGGGTCAATAAAAATGTACCAATGTGGATTGATACAATCATAAGAATATCAGACTGGATGTCTTGTATATTTATTCCAGTTCTTGGCATTCTGAGTTCATATCCCACCATGGACCTACACAGGTGGTAGGTTGAATCTATCATTCAGTGTAATACTACCACCTGGTCCTTGAATCCCTTTACAAGAGTCCTCTCTGTTGCCAATATTTGAGTCAGGTTTCCAGGAATAAAAGAATACCTTCTTCCTTCTGTCCCAACTAGTCTTAGAGACCTCCGTAAAGGGTCATAAGCACCACCTTCCTTCCTGACTAAAAATTTTATTTTTTAAATAAAACGATCCAATGTGTGGTTAAGAAGTTCATTTTGTAACCACATGGTTTGGGATTCAATTCCACTGTAGGTACTTAGGGTAAATGTTTTCTACAATATCACTGGGCTAACCAATGCCTTGTGAGTAATTATAGAAGATGGAAACTGTGTGGAAACCCGTCTGGAAGTGTGGGTTATGGTCTCATCACTTGTATAATCAATCAGGCTGTACACAAGGGAGTCATACCCAATGACTGGTGTTGCAGCACCATAGTCAACTGTTACAAAGGCAAAGGTGACATCTTAGACAGAAATAACTACAGAGATATCAAATTGTTGGATCAGGTGATGAAAGTTACAGAAAGGGTCATAGCCCAACTAATTAGGAAGAGAATTAGGCTAGATGAGATGCAGTTTGGTTTTGTGCCAGAGAGAAGCACCAATATTTCCCTATGGCCAGACATATTTTGTAAGAAAATTGGAAATGAAGGATACTGTTTGTATGACAGTAATACTCCTTTATGACAATCATGTGATGCCAAGACATAGGGGTACAAACACATACACACATTATATATATATATATGTGTGTAAACATACACACACACATAAGCTTTCATCAGTTTTTGTTTACCAAATCCCCTTACAAGGCTTTAGTTGGTGAAGGGCGATAGTGGAAGACAATGCCCAAGGTGCCATGTAGTGGGACTGAACCTGAATCCATGTGGTTGGGAGAAAACTTCTTAACTACACAGCCATGACTCTGTGTGTGTGTGTGTGTGTGTGTGTGTGTGTGTGTGTGTGTATTATGTACAAGAAGAGACACAGAGGAGAGAGAGAGTGAAAGAGAGTGAAGAAGAGGGGAGAGAGAAAGAAAGGGGGAAGGGAAGAGAGAGATGTGTTTATGTGGATATCTCTAACTCAATAATCTCCTTTGCTACTACAGCACACCAACTGTATGTAGGACCATAGTAATAATAGTAATTAACTATTACATTTACTAATTAGACTGTGTGGAGGAAAGAAGAACTTAGTTTTGTTGTACCATTCTCTCTCTTCTACAACAGACCAACTTCACATTATTAGACACTGTTATTCCATCAGAACATGAAGCAAAGCTTAGAGGTACTTGCCAAAGTGGAACCATTTCAAAGATATTTGGTTGATTATATTTAGTACAGCACTGATGATTTGAAAGTATTTTTGGCAAAGGTGAGGATGGGGTGGGGGAGATGGAAGTGGTGATAAAGCAAATGAGCAGGTGTACTACTATTTTCAGATGAATCAGATTCCAATTATGAAACTCAAGACAATTCCATATCCTTGTTAAAACAGTACTTTACCTTAAATTATTTTTACTCCATCTCTAGAATATAGAAGCTTACAAGGTAGGTGTGTATATGTGTCTGTGCATGTATGTATGAGTGTGTTTTTGCCTCCCACATTGCCAGGAAGAACCATCACCATAACAGGTTAGATGTCCAGTCAGGCATGCCAAATCATCAATGTCCAAACTGTTGCACCTAGTTGTCTCATTCTTTAGTCTGGATTGGTGCCCCAAAAGGATGGAAGACAAAGCTGACTTTAGTGTGATTTGAACTCACACTACAGGGCTTGTTTGGGGAGAGGCTATCAAAAAGAAAGTAAAAAACAGGGGAAACAAAAAACACCAAAGATAGATTTGGCCTCCAGTGGTCGGCTGCTGCTGGCATTGTTCTCTGATGTTGTTGTTTGAGATTCAGTCACATAAAGAGACACCACATTTGGTACACTTTGTACTTTACTATCTTAAAAAGGAGACACTGGATAACATGGTCCTGGGTTTGTGCACTGAAGGAAAAGATGGGATGGTCACAGCTGGAATGCCTTTGATCATACAACTATTTGACTAAAGGCATTCCAGTTGTGACCAACAGGACTAACTTAGAGTTAAGCAATAACAACAGCAACAATCAGGAATAAGGAAAGAAACAAAATCAATATTTACCTGGAATCCAAGGCAACGTCCATAAAAACAATCTTGACTAAGAGAATCAAATTCTTTCAAAAGTCTAAAGGCAACAGGGTCTTTGAGGACATCTTTATCAATGAACAAGGAATCTTTTGGACAATAATTCATTAGCTGACATGAGAAGTACAAACAGGCACGGAGCTGTCCAAGAACAGTAACGTAAGATTCTAGTTCTCTTGTATAATGGACAATACGAAAGAGAACACAGTTTCTGTTTATCATGATATATCGACTCAGCTGCAACAAGTGGAGACAACATTTCTGTATTATCATGAGTAAACTTCGGTAACCATTTGCAGGAATTTCAGGTGAGATATCATAGCTGGCCAAATGAGGTAGAAGTATACCAAGCTGCAAGTAAAATAAAATATAAACTGTTTGAATAAAATAACTTAGTAATATATGTTTTAAGAAATGTTTCCCGCATTCAGGGTTTGGCCAGTACCATGGGAAATAGAGATAAAAGGGATAATTACACTGTGTAACATGATTTTTGTCCTTCGGTAGCGACTGTTATTTCCTATTTGCTTATCCCTAGAATGTATGGAAAATGGCTAATATTTCCTTCAAACTTTGCTTTTATTACAATATTTATTCAAACTCCAAAGTATCCCTCAACAAATGGCTATGATGCCCCCTCCACCACTACTCCTGTTCATGATCAGAGATGCACATACTGTTAGCCACTGAGGGACATGCTCAAGTGGTTAAGGACAAGCAACTGACAAACAAATCTATGGTATTGAGCAGAATATTTGCTATAACAATATTTCTGCTTCAGCAATACAGTGCTGAATCTGTCTGAAACAGGGGCAGGTTGACAATGTTGGCTTGCTGTGAAGCAAAAAGAAGGGTATCTGACTGTAGAAAAATCAATCTCAACAAATTTCATCTGACTTATACAAGCATGGAACAGTGAATGTTAAAATGATGATGGCGGTAGTGATGATGATGACAATAGTGGTGGTGATGATATGCATCGACCCCAGTACTTATTATTTTAAGCTTGGTACTTATTCTATCGGTCTCCTTTGCTAAACTGCTAAGTTACAAGAATGTAAACACACCAGCACAGGTTGTCAAGTAGTGTTGAGTGACAAACACAGACACAAAGACAGACAGACAGACAGACAGACACACACACACACACACACACACACACACACACACACACACATACATACATACATATATATATATAATGATAGACTTCTTTCACTTTCTGTCTCCCAAATCCACTCACAAGACTTTGGTCAACCTAAGGCTATAGTAGAAGACAACTGCCCAAGATGCCATACAGTGAGGCTGAACCCTGAACCATGTAGTTGGAAAGCAAGCTTCTTACCACTCAGTCATGCATGCACCTATATATTTACAGTAAAAAAAAAATAAATAAACACCAAATGAGAAAAAAATAAAGCTTTCTATAACACAGAATAAATTAATAAATTCTGTAAAATAAAAATTTCTAATATAACCCCTAATCTCTGATTTGAGGATCTTGTATTAAATCAATTGACTACTTGTACAGCATTTGCAATCTTTGTTAAGAAGGATTAAAGTTAACCAGACTCTTATTTCTGTCCTCAGAAACCAGGAAGACTGTAGGAAGTTAGAAAATTATTCAGCTTATTATTATTATTCAGGTTATATGCAGGTGATAATAGCAGCGAGATTAGCTTATCTCTTTTGTACAAGCTAATCTTCTTAAAAATGTTAATATAAAGGGACAATATAGATAATATGTAACAGTATTTTACAGTGAAATTAAAGTAAAATATTTTAAGCAACAAAAAGTATAATTACAAAAATAAAGTTCACTTGTGAGCTGTGACCTTATAAAGTATTTATTTTTCAAAGGAAATACTAGCGAGTCAAATTAAAGGGCTCACTACAGCTCAGACATTTATATATATACACATAAAAGCTTAGCATTATTTGTAATTCTAAGACTGAAACTAGTAAATGAATTAGAATATAAATGTGTGAGTGTGTGTGTTTATGTATGTATATATACATGAGTGTGTGTACACGTGCATATGTATGTGTGTGTGAGTGTAGAATGTATATGTAAGAGTGTATGTGTATATATGTGTGTGTATATGTGAATGTGTGTCTATGTATGTATGTGTGTGTATATATATATATATATATATATATATATATATAAATACATGTGTGTGTGTCTGTATATATATAAATGGGTGTATGTGTCTGTCTGTCTGTATGTATGTATATATATGAATATATGTACATGCCGCCATTGCCACCACCACCACCACCTCTTCAATTGTGTATAGCTACTTAAATGTTGGATAAAAATGACAACTTCCTTACCAGAAGTCAACGAGACAACAGCCATAATGACAAGTACCACTAAGCCAATTATATTTCAAAACCAAAACATTAATAACTATACGTTTCTAGTTCTTCTTGTTGTTGCTGCTGTAATTGTTGTTATTTTAAAGTAAAAAAATAGCGGAAGTAAATGATAACATTCATTAGGAGCTCAACTGAATTCCGCAACAAAAGCAGATTATTATTTTTAATGCGTTTGACTTGAAAGTAATCTACTTAGTGGTGACACCTAACTCACTCTCATCTCACTTATATCAATAAGTGATTTAGTGTTAACATATTCAACATAGGGAGGAGTGAAAAATGAGATACAGATAAACAAATATGTTGCAAGATAGTTAAACAGACTGTTCTGTTAAAAAAAAAGAAAAAAGAAAGGTGCAGGAGTGGCTGTGTGGTAAGTAGCTTGCTTAACAACCGCATGGTTCAGGGTTCAGTCCCACTGCATGGCACCTTGGGCAAGTGTCTTCTACTATAGTTTCAGGCCGACCAGAGCCTTATGAGTGGATTTGGTAGACGGAAACTGAAAGAAGCCCGTCATATATATGTATATGTATATATATATGTGTGTGTGTTTTGTTTGTGTGCCTGTGTTTGTCCCCCACCCCACCCCAACATTGCTTGACAACCGATGCTGGTGTAACTTAGCAATTCGGCAAAAGAGACCGATAGAATAAGTACTAGGCTTACAAAGAATAAATCCTGGGGTCGATTTCCTTGACTAAAGGCGGTGCTCCAGCATGGCCGCAGTCAAATGACTGAAACAAGTAAAAGAGTAAGACAGATAGATAGTCAAATAGATTAGTTAGCAACAGCTGCATAGTTTTATGTTAGCTTTTTTCCAAGCTGGCATGGGTTAGATGTGACTTTGTAAAGAAGTGTTCTACAGTTGGATGCTCTTCATGATGTTAGTCTTTACTTGTTCACGTGTAGGGTACAATATTCCTACCAAGCTGCCAGATATAAACAAACATTATTACTGCCTAAATAGGGTCAATTGCAAAAGCATGCAGACAAACAAATACACTCAGTAACAACACAAAGTGGTCAACTGGTAGAGTCATTAGAATATTAGATACAATGCCTTGTGGTATTTGTCTGACACTCAGCACTCCAGATTCAAATTCCATTGACGTCACTTTCGTCATTCATTTTTGTGTGGCTGATAAAAAAAAAGTGCCAATCGAAGATGGTGAAGTGCTGGAATCATTTAGAACAGGGGTTGGCATACTTATTATATTACTGGCCTTTTCATAGCATCATTGAAAACTTATTGATACCTCTACCACCATTATGCAAGTTTCTAAAATAAAATTAAAAAGTACAATTGATTGGCACAGGTGTGGTTGTGTGGTAAGAAGCTTGCTTCCCAACCACATAGTTCTGGGTTCAACACCACTGCATGGCACCTTGGGCAAGTGTCTTCTGCTATAGTCTTGGGCTGACCAAAGCCTTGTGAGTGGATTTGGTAAACGGAAACTGAAAGAAGCCCATCATATATATATATGTGTGTGTGTGTATAAATATATGTTTGTGTAACTGTGTTTGTCGCCCCACCATTGCTTGACAACCAATGTTGGTGCGTTTACATCCCCATAGCTTAACGGTTCGGCAAAAGAGATCAATAGAATAAGTACTAGACTAACAAAGAATAAGCCCTGGGGTCAATTTGTTCAACTAAAGGCAGTGATCCAGCATGGCCACAGCAAATGACTGAAACAAGTAAAAGAATTAAAGATTTTTAAAATTCCAAATTTTGGCACAAGGCCAGCAAGCATGGGGGAGGGAGTTAAGCCAATTATATCAATCCCAATACTCAACTGGCACTTATTTCATCAACCTCAAAAGGATGAAACTCAAAGTCGACCTCAGCAGAATTTGAACTCAGAATGTAAAGACAAACAAAATGCTACTAAGCATTTTGCCCAGCACAGTAATGATTCTGCCAGCTTGCCACCTTCATTAAAAAGTATAAATAAGAAAAAAATTTCTAGATGTAAAACAATAATTCCTTCCCTTTTGCGCCATAACTGCTTTTTAAGGAAGACTCGCATGTATGGGTCTTCATCAAAGAAAATCTTACACATACATGTGTAGATGCATGGTCAACACTGACTAACAGAGAACTCCAACACAAAAAAAAACAAAAAAATATATATAGGACAAACCTCTGAATAGTTTTCAGCTATCAAACTTCATTCATAAGGCATTAGTCAACGCAAAGCCATAACAGAAGATAACCCAAGATATCATACAGTGGGATGGAACTTGAAATCATGTGGCAGTAAAAGCCAATTCTAAACCACACAACAATGCCTGTACCTGTAAGCCATACATACATCTATAGCTATGTCTGTGCCTTGTGTTGGTGTACACATATTTAATGCAAAGAGCATTAAAATGCTGCCCAGAAATAAGCATGTGGTGTAGGTGGAAGCATGGCTGTGTGGTTAAGAAGTTTACATTCTAACCATATGGTCCCAGGTTCAATCCCACTGTGCAGCATCATGGACAAGAGTCTTCTATAGAGTCAGGCTGACCAGAGCCTTGAGAGTGGATTTAATAGACTGAGACTGAAAAGAAGCCTATTGTGTGTGAGCGGGGGGTATATACATACATATATATATATATATGAGTGTGTGTGCATATATACACATACACACCTGCATGTGAGTGTGTATGTATGTATGAGTTTCTGAGTACCCTTATCTTAACATCATGTGATGATTGTAAATAAGCATCACTGTCATACAAGCGAGGTTGTTTGTTTCCAGTCTTCTGTGAAAACCATGTCTAGCCATGGAGGGCATATTAGCTTGCTTAGGAATGGGTGAGTGTTGATGACAGGAAGAGCATTTGGGTGTAGAAAATTTGACTAATAAATGTGTCTGACCCATGCAAATATGGGAAGATAGACGTTGAATGAGGAAGGATGGTGATAAGTAAACAGTAAAGTTAGCATCAACATATTTAATACATAGAACATTAAAAATATATAACTAGGAATGTGGTGAGAAAAAAATTATATTAGTCAGTTTTCATCTGTCTGACAAAAAGGGAAGACAACTTCAGACATGTTTCAGTATTACTATAACCTCATAAGCTAAGTATATCCTTTACTGTACTAGTCAAAATAATAACAAAAGAACCATTATATACAAGATTATACATTGGCTGATGTAGGAAAATAAAATTATTTATGGAATGATTAAATCCAAAATAGACATAACTCAATTTTACTTGCCATTACAACATCAAAAGGAGATAGTAAATAACATGTACTGATTATTCAATATATAATGAGATAATAACTTTGCTGAGTACAGTAAAAAGGTTAAATTACATTTAATTAGTCAATGTTCTTCCATGCTATATAATTCTGTGTTGGGACCCAACAGTAACTGAAGATGTTTTCTATATGATGGCAAGAGTTGGTTTTAATTTTTAGCAAAAAGTAAAACATCACAGAAATAAAGTGAAGAATTGTATGAACCAAGGCTTCTTATGGCGAGATCTAACATACAGTGTGAAATAACTGGCTATCATTAAAAGAGAAGAAACAATGCAAGGGCTGTACCTAAAGCCCTTCTTTAAGTATGGTCATGTGACCTGGAACATCTACAGACAAGTATGAAAATTTATCAATGCTGCAGAGATGTGGTTCCTTAGGCAAATGCTGAAGGTGTCCTACCAGGATAGAGCAACAAATATTGAAGGTCTCAGATGATCATAAACTCCCAGAAAACTCCTTAACATAAGGGGCAACAGGTTAAGTTCAGCTAACACCATATGAGAAGACAAACTTAAGTGACAAGTGGAAAACTAAAAAGAAGCCAGGAAGGATAAATAAAGAAGATATGTGATGGCCTTACCATCTACCAAATTTCACTTACAAGGGATAGTAGAAGCTTCCCATATTACGGAATGTCCTCTGAACAGGCCCCAAACATTTCTAGAACAATAATCATTTTATAGAATGTTCAAAAAAGTTCATGCAGTTTGTGTAGTTCACCATATAGGTTACCTTATTGCTACTGACATTGATCAGTAGGTTTTATTAAATACCTACTTTAAGGTTCACAAATGACAAACAAGCATCATCATCATTGTTTTAATGTCTACTTTTCTATGCTAGCATGCATACATCAAATGAGACTACAGTTGGGAAGAATTTTCTGAAGATAGAGGCCCTTCCTGTTGCCAGCGTTCAGATGTTCCAGAGCAAGGCAATAATTATCCCAGTCTATCAAACAATGAACAGCCCACACATGCTTTCACAGAGGACTGCAAAAAAATAACACAGTTTTGTGTGAATGGAGATCTTTTATTTACAATCAGTGTACAGCAAATACTGAGACAAAAAGAATATGCACATAGTCTACACTTCCCCCACACACACATACATACAAGCTTCTTCCAGTTTCCATCTAGCAAATTTCCTTCATAAGGTATCATTCAACCAGTGACTATAATAGAAGACACCAGCCACTGGTGTCCACAAAGTGGGAGTGAACCACAAACCACATTGTTCCAAAACAAAGCTCTTAACCACACAGCCAACTCTAGAGAAGATACTCATTCACAATGGTTATTAGAAAATGAGCTGTGCTATTAGAAAACAATGTTTCCAAATCAGTGAGTACAATTAAACAGGTAATAAGTTAATTAACTAACAGGGTAACCAATTATATAATACAATGATTAATTATTGAATAAATTGATTATCTACTTATATAACTGAATATGTAATAAAAGTACAGATAAATTGACAATGACCTTGCATAGAAGAGAACATCAGCTGATAAAAGACATAAGATATATGTAATGGTGATGACAGTGGTGAGACATTGACATTATCAGTGAGTGCAAGAAAGGGGTTATAATGAACTAGGCTAGATATACATAAAGGGTTCACAGAACTAGGTTAGAGATATCAAACACAGACAGAAAAATATTTGTCAAATTAATATCAGGACACATGAGCTCTATTTAATGGACTTTTACTTCAGAAGATCAAGAAGTAGGTAAGAAGATCACAGGTTGGAGTGTCTGTATTATAATTATATATTTTATATCAGGATCAGTAAACAATAGTGCCACTGGTTTGTGGTTCATTACATTTATGATAAGGAAAATGAGGGTGTTTTTAATTTGGTGCAGAACTGACACCGTAAAGGAATTTATTAGAAAATCAATGATTTTTTTTTTAGTTTTTCACATACTTCACTTATATACATAATATCAACATCCTCCCTATCATCATTTGTCCACTTTCCCCTGCTTGCATTGATCAAATGGAGTTTATTGAAGTAGATTTTCAAACGCCCTTCTGGTTGCCAACCTGTGCCTCTTTCCAAGAAAGGTAATATTTCCTCATTGAAAAACATGCTTTTGCACAATATTCAAAATGAATGACACTGTTTGTAGGACACTAATACTCATTTACAACTATTATGTGATGCCAAGACAAGGAGGCACAACTACACACGTGCACACACACACACACAGCAGGCTTCTTACTGTTTTCCTCATAAGGCTTTGGTCAGCATGGAGTTATTGTAGAAGACACTTGTTCAAAGGGCCATGCGGTGAGACCGTACCTGAAACCACATGGTTGGGAAGCAAACTTCTTAACCACTAAGTCATGCTTGTGAAAGGTATTCACATACTAAAGAGAGTAAACTGACAGAATCATTACAGTTGCAAATAAAACACTTTGTGGTATTTATACCAGTCTTCTACAATCTGAGTTCAAATCCTACCAAGGTAAACATTGCTTTTCAACTGTCCAGAATTGATAAAATTGTACTAGCCAGATTCTAAGGGTTGATGTAATCAACCAGCCTCCATACATCAAAATTGCTGGTCTAACATCTTATTTAGAAACAATTAAACTGATTAGTAGGATCATTAGAACATGAGAAAATATAACTTGCAGTATTTGTTCCAGCTCTTTAAATTCTGAGTTCAAATCCTGTGATGATCAACTTTGCCTTTCATTCCTCTGGGGTTGATAAAATACCAGTCAATTTAATCAACTAACCTCCCTCTCTCTTCAAAATTTTAGGCCATGTACCTATGTTAAAAATAATTTTTATCAGCCAACTAATCAACCAATTAATTAATGAATTACTTGGTTCATTAGAGTCCTTTTTTTCACCATCTACAATCCTATCAATGATGTGCCTTTATCTGCTTCACTTGTACCACAATCTAAATTCTCTGTGGTCTTCCTTCAGTATTTATAGCCTTTGGAGTTTGTGTGTGTGTGTGTGTGTGTGTGTGTGTGTGTGTGTGTGTGTTGTGTGTGTGTGTGTGTGTGTGTGTGTGTGTGTATGTGTGTGTGTTGCTTCAATTGGAAGGGAGGTGGTCAAGGTCAGTTAGTCTCCCTCTCCCCATATACATACAAAGCCCTACATAGCACCAACATACATACACACATGCAGATTAATGTCAGTGGCAAAAATTCAACACAAAATGGAAAACACTCAGAAGGGCCAAATCGTACAAAAACGGGATTATACAATGTGACATCAACATAGCAGTGAAGAGCCCCATACTCTAAAATATACAAACTTCTCATATGTACTTAAACATAAGATCAGAAATTTTTTGCAAATGCAAACATATCAGAAAACACTGGCTACAATACTGAAACACCACCACCTCCACATCTACCACAGACTACAAAACCTACCACCACCTCCACAACTTCCAACAGACCAGACACAACAATATACAGTGTGTGTGTGTGTGTGTGTGTGTGTGTATGTATTTGTGAGTGAGTGATAGAGAGACCTTGTGTGTTGCTTATTTCTCTGTGCCTGGTTCCACAGTCCTGAAGTTCTAACGTTTTTTTAAGGGATATTTAATTTACATATATATGTATATACACTCGAACATGACATACATGTATCTATCTATCTATCTATCTATATATATATATATATATATATATGTGTGTGTGTGTGTGTGTGTGTGTACCAATACACATGCACCCACAATGTATGTGCTCTTCAAACTGCCACAAAGTGGGTTTTCTGTATGCATGGGACTCAAACCCACACCTCTATATATTTATGATGTGTGCTACCATTACACCAACATACCCACTCGCTTCTTCCTGTTAGATTTAAAAACTATAATTTCATAGTGTTGTTTTTGTAAACAAACACAAGCATGTGCATTTTCTACAATGATTTGAGAAGCAATGCTTCTCAAATCATTGTATGCTGGGTTTCAACAGTTTCTGTCAATAGAATTAACTCATTTTTAGGATTAGAGTTATAGAGGAAGACGCTAGCCCCAGAAAACTTGCCATGAAACAGAGCCCATAATCACATGGTTCTAAAGTGGTTATCTTATCCATATATCCAAACCTCTCCCTATGAAATAATTTAGTAAACATTTTGATAGAAATTACACAAAACATATTAAATACTTTGAGAGACCAAAATCAAGTTCCTAGCTATTACTTATAATTCTGCTTAGCTTTACAATTTCATAACTTCATCTTTCATCCCTTGTAAATATGTACATATACATACATATACACTACTCACACATATGCATAATCCCCTTTGAAAAATAAATGAAAATAGGCTTCCTGAATGATAATCCTCTTTGTAAATGCTTACTAATAAGTAGTAATTCTAGTTTTCAAAAAAAAAGCTTCCTTCATTATCAGGTTCAGTGAACTTAATAAAACAACTGCAGAGGTCTTTAAACAGCTGCATATTCATAGATATCTAGAGAGTATACTTAAAACCCCCTGGAGGCAGGAATACAAATATTGCTCTGCTTAAAGAGTATGAAACAAAAATCCAAAGGTATTTTTATCCTTAATTAAATGTTAATTACAATACAAAATCCATCAATATTTGATGGATTAACATTTTTCGTTATGAATTTCATTTAAATTTTACTTAATCCTTTTGGAATGAGGTCACACACATACTTTTGCTCAAACATTGGATAGAAAGGGAAGATGGTTTAACATTTTAAATATAATTTAAATCATATGGAATTAATCCTAACATATAACTTTGCTAAAATATATTGATCGGCATAAGTATAGCTGTGTGCTAAGAAGTTTGCTTCTCAGCCACATGGTCCCAGATTCAAATCCCCCTCCCCACCATGTGGTACTTTGGGCTCACCAAAGCCTTGCAAGTGGATTTGATAGACAGAAACCAAAAGAAGCCCGTCACTTGTGTGTGTGTGTGTGTGTGTGTCTTTGTTTCTGCTTGCCTCCCACCACTGCTTGACAACCAGCAGTTTGGCAAAACAGACTGAGAGAAATAAGTACCAGGCTTAAAAAGAAAATAAGTACTGAGGTCAATTAGTTTGACAAAAAATTCTTCAAGGCATTGCCTAATAACTGAAACATGATAAAAGATAGGAAAAACAATGAATATTATTTAAATTTAATCAGTGTTAGTAAAAGTGAGGCAAAAGCACCAACCCACCAGTGAGTGGGTAATAATATTTTGGTGCAATGAGGGTCATTTCAAGATAAGACATAAGCTACAAGTGGATAAAACTTGCAATAAAATCTTAAGACTTCTACCCAGCCAAAATCCCTGTTCTTCTGTCCCTACTCAATTCTACTCACTCCATACCTTAAGGAACCATCCTGGCATCTCATTCCCACTAAATTTATCTCTTTCCAGCTCTACTCTGCTTACTACCATCTTTATGGCAAGAAATCTGTTCTGTTCTGGCCGCTCTTCTGATACTTTAACCCCTTATATATTTACAGGACCATCTCCCTCACTACTATAGTCCCACACAGTTGAAGTGAATCTTAGTCTTGCAAAGTTTGTGGTGACCTCATTCATGCTGTTGCTTAGAAAGATGCACTCAGTACATCTTATAAAGTGATCAGTATTAAGAAGGGCAATCAGCTGTAGCAAAAGCAGACACTGGAGCATGATGTAGTTTTTGGACCCGTCGGATTTTGTGAAGCTGCTTAACCCATGCAAGCATGGAACATGGACATTAAATGAGGGAATTGATAACTTCTTTTGAATATAGACATGCTGTATACTAACTTTGTCTTTTCATGGTGAGACATGTTTTTTTTTTTTTTAATTAAAGTGAAGTATGGGGCCAAAAAGATTGACAAGCACTGATCTTAACCCTTTAACATTCAAGGTTCTTTGTCAAATGTAATACTTATTTATTCACATCATTTTTGATTAATCATGCATTATCATGTAGCTTCAAGATTTTGATGGTGTATTTATATGTTTTTCGAATGACATTGTAGGATTGGTATGAGAAGTTAGATCTGGTCAGTTTTAATATAAAACAGGTAGAATATTTGGGCAGCATATGGCCAAATTAAATGCTAAAGGGTTAATCTTTACGGAATTAGATCTCATATATAGTCTTGCTAAAACATTGGATATGAAACCATAACAACAACAAAGAAAAGAGAGTAATAAGTATTTCATGAAATCCATTTATAAAACCAATCAATATATCTTAAGAATTACTTCAGATTCAACAGAAATGGTATCAGAACCATTGACATTTTCAAGCCATTCTCAATACTAGCCATATCATCAGACAAATAAAAATATTTCACTTCTATTCATATACAATCTACTTCCTCTAGTCTAGAATTTAATTTCAATTACTGACAAATGACATAAAATCTCAGATGTATGAAGAAACAAGAATGAGATTAGATGATATCTAAGCTTTTCCCAGAGATAAAAATTTGTTTAATGATCACCCACAAGCAAATATGGCTTGGTAGCTTGTGCCATGCTTTCATTATTTGTTTGCAGTTTTAGGTACAAATATAGTCACAAGCAGGCATAAACCCTCTCTCAGCCCTCTCAAGCTTGACCTAGCAGAATGTCAAAGGTTTCATAACTTAAGAGAGTGAGAAAAGGCTGCACCAGCACAAGGTTAGTAATTCATTTATAACTGAGTAGACTGGGGCAACATGAAACAAAGTTCCATGCTCAAGAATGCAACATACACCCTGGTCCAGGAATTGATCCCACAACCTTACACCATGAACCCAAAACCCTAATTACAAGGCCGCATACCTACATACTTCCTAGAGATATCAGAAATATAAAATGAAATAACAACCACCAGGAATCAAAATCAAGTAACAAGACTCACAAGATTCTCTGTTCTACAGTCTTTTTTCTTCAAGGTTTACACATCAAACATAGCCCCACAGTCTTGAATATCGTTTTGAATAGAAACTATTAGAAAGGTATGGCTGTGTGTTAAGAAGTTTGTTTCCAGACCACTTGGTTCTGGATTCAGTCCCACTGCATGACACTTAAGGCAAATGTCTTCTACTATAGCCTTGGGCCAACCAAAGCCTTGTGAATGGATTTGGTAGATGGAAACTGAAACAGCCCATCATATATATATATTTGTGTGTGTGCATGTGTGTTTGTGTCTGTCCCCCCACCACCACTTGACAACTGGTGTTGAGATGTTTACACCCCCATAACTTAGTGTTTCAGTAAAAGAGACCAATAGCCCATCATAAATATATTTGTGTGTGTGTGTGTGTGTGTCTATCCTCCACCACCACTTGACAACTGGGGTTGGGGTGTTTACATCCCTATAGCATTAGTACCAGGCTTTAAAGAAAAATAAGTACTACAGTCAATTCGTTTGACTAAAAATTCTTCAAAGCGGTGCCCCAGCATGGCCGCAGTCTAATGACTAAAACAAGTAAATGATAAATGATAAAAATAAAAGATACCAACAAGAGGAAAGGTAAAGCTGATCTTGACTAGATTTGAACCAAGAGAGCAGAAGGTTGGAACAAACACTAGGAGGCCTTCTATCCAAGACTATCTTGACTGCTAATTTGCTGCTTTAGCACTTTTTTACCATCTTTCTCTTGAAATACACAGCCTTTGTTCCAATTAATTCGGAAAAGGATCTTTTTTTTCTTTTACTTGTTTCAGTCATTAGACAATGGCCATGCTGGGTACTGCCTTGAATAATTTTTAGTTAAATAAATCAACCCCAGTATTTTTTTTTTAAGCATGGTACTTATTTTAAGCTCTTTTACCAAACCGCTAAGTCAACACACCAAAGTCAAACAGCAGTGAGGGACAAACACAAACACATATGTATATTTCAGTTTCCATCTATCAAATCCACTCACAAGGCTTTGGTCAGCTCGAGGCTATAGTAGAAGACATTTCCCTAAAGTTCCCATGCAGTGGGATTGAACCCAGAACCATGTGGTCTGGAAGCAAATTTCTTACCTGCACCTATATATCAGAATTTGTTTAAAATAACTTTTGTTGTTATTAAGCTGTTACTTATGAGAAGTTTTAATTCAGATTACTTTAAAAAAGAATGTTTTTATCATAGAATCAGGGGTAGACTCAAGTGGGTAGATATCCAAAGGGTTATATAAAAAATGCAAGAAAACTAGGTCAAGTTATTTGCATATAAGTTTATTACAATCATTAAAATAGCTGTGACTATGAATATTCAGCTGATTAATTATTTAGTTAATACTGGTGGATGGATGGATAGCAGAATACTCCCCAATTTACCAACATGAAATATATTCCCACAAGGAATCACTCTAATTGACTGCTTGAAATAACAGCCAAACATCCCTTAAATCAGACCCATCATCAAAAAGAAAAAAAAAACTGTGTGAAAGATTCACAGGTCAATGCAGTCCCAGATATACAGGCTTGTCATGACTGAAACATCTTTTATCAAGATTTACTCAGGGCTAATGAGCAGCAACAACTATAAGAAGCTGCTGAAATTAAACCAAAATCTTGAAGTGTTCCTAGGTTATTTGTTTTGTTTTTGTTTTTTCTGCTTATCAAATTACAATTACTTTATTTCATTTATCAAAAAAGATAATGATTCTATAAAAGTAAATTTTTAAAATGGTAAAAAAAGAAAAAGAACTCTTAATTGTATAAAAATGTATTTCTCTCATTCTTCTAAAGTTTGCTGGGTGTTTTTTTGTTTACTTATCTTAAGTACACATATTTCTCTTAAGAAAATTTATGTCAGTTTTTGTTTTTTTTTATAAAAACTTCATTGATTATTTCTATGAAATCAATACTCCATGGGAAATTAATTGTAACATAATAATTGATATCATACATTAGTCACACATACCTAACAGCTGTTTATCCTTGTGTGCAGGTGTATGTGTGTGCATGTATATGAGTGTGTATGTGCCTATGTGTACATATATGCATGTGTAGAGTACTGTGTTTAATATTCTATATTCCCTAAGTTATGACAACAAAAATTAGTTGTAAAAGTAGCACTGATTTCTTTTCATTGAGCACAAAGCCATTTCTACAGTACAGAATGGCAGTACAATATAATTAATAAATCAAACTGCTTATTACTAGTAATTATTTAATAAAATCTGAAGGCTGACTGATTAAGGGCATCAATATTCATTTCCCCATGTTAGATATGAGATTGATAAATCTGTAACCTAATAATATGTAGTCATTGATTCTCAACCAATTAATCTTGTGAGCAGAATTAAAGTTCTTGATCTGACATAATTAATTCCTCTCAGTTACTTCTTGGTTTGTCTCTCCCATAGAAACCTACCATAATTATTTCACCCAATATTTATCACCTATTCTCATTACATGTAAAGGTACAGTATGACTGAATGGTTAACAAGTTTGCTTTGCAATCTCAAGGTCCCCGGTTTGATCTATGTGGCAGGTGGAGCAAATATCATTTTCTATAGCCTGGAGTTGACCTAGTGAAACTGGGAAGATGAAAGTTGCTGGATTGTACCTATAATTGTACCTGTCAGATGGATTGTACCCATAATTCAAAGATACACTTGTCATACACACTATATGCTAATTCTGCCTGGGAATTACATTAAAGGTACACATGTCTGTGGAATATTTAGCCATTTATATAGTACTATGCTAATTCAGTTGAATCCTCATTGCCATAGCTAACAGAGAACCGTCCTTATTATATCCCTTATTACTATCGTTTCTAAACACACCAACCATTTTTTTTCAGCTCAGAAATTCTGTCAACACACTAGCTCACTTAGCCATCAAATGCAACATTATCTAATAGCTTACACTACACTGCTGTTAATTGTTTTAGGTACCTGTGTAGTTGTGAGCAGACATAGGCACTCTCTTGGCCCTTTCACCCTTGCTGCAGTAAAAGCATCAAGGATGTGACTATTAGAGGGAAGGAGAGTTGTGCTTGCTGTCAGCTGGTATTCATTTACAAGTAAGCATACAACAGGAAAGACTGCAACAACACAAAACAAAGTGCCTTGCTCAAGAGCAGAACATTCTACCTGGTCTGGGAATCAAATCTGCGCCCTTATGATTGTGAGCCCAATGCCTTCACTCACATATCAAATTTCTAAATCCAAGTCTCTATTTGGTTTGTTTTTAGTTTAGCAACATCAGAGAGAGAGAGAGTAAAAGTTAGTGAAAGAATGAGAGATTCTTTGTCACCATTAAAAGAAACAGCTATTTCAACTTCTAGTCCATTCTTAAATAGAGGTATGGTATCTACATACAGAGCTACTTTCAGTCCAAGTTATTTTACAAAAACAATTTACTAGCAACATTAACACAGACTGCCATTTCCTAACAACATGAACATTGTGTCATTTAAACAATTCATAGACTTCTTGGTGGTCTACAATAGAAACTATCCACTATGCTTATAAAATCAAAAACAATGCAAAACCCATGACTTGAAGAAACGTTTTTTCATGCTCAGCTCAGAACTGTCAAAGAATGGAATAAACTATCCATATCAGATGCAAGCTATGAAGAAACTGCATCCTTCAAAAGGCCCATGCTTCCCAAAATTTGCCAACACAACTCTTGATATACTTATGCACCTTTTCCTCTTGATGGCTTCTTTACTGTTCACTTTTGTCTTTTGTGTTTTATTCTGTGTACTGAGCATGTACTTCTAACTTTCATTACTGTCGTTCTTTACTTGACTTATGTTATCCACTTTCTGACCCTCTTTTAACCTTTTTCTAATGTGCTGTAGTGCACTGAGCCCTGTATACAATAAGCTCATTATTATTATTTATTATATCATTACACATCTTGTAAATTTAAACTTCTGCTTTGTTGATCAAGTTCTCATTGCACTCTTTTTGTACCCACACCTTTCACTGAGCATATCCCCTTCATTTCCCACCTGCTTCTCCATATATTAAGCAAGACTACTTCCAAGATTATCATGGATTTGTATTCTCTCAATTACAGACTTTTATACTGTATTATAAGCCATGTTCAGATTTTTTTTACTAAGCATCACGTAAAACTAGTCTTTCAGCCTAATACTGCAATGAGAATCAAATTATTGACCCAAATATAACTAGTCTCAAGAGCATGCTCAAATAACCTGAATTCATATAAAGGAAGAAATAAAGCAGAAATCTGGTTTTCAAGCAGCACACAAAAGCACCCAGCACACTGTAAAATTGTTGTTATTAGGAAGGGCATCCCCCCTCGTATACAAGTTACAAATATTTTATTCATTGAAAAAAGAACTTTACGAAAGTAAAGAGTAAAAGCAAAATGGTTTTAAAAGATTAAAACAGAAAATGAGATCACGAAATAAAATAAAAAGCCTTACACACTTCCTCAATTATACATCTCGCCAGGAGACACTGGAGAAAATATGCAAGAGAATGCATACGTAGGGGTACTGAAATAAACCCTTTCGTTACCCTATTCCTGTTGAAATACACTGTCTTTGTTTCAATAAATTTCAAAAATAATGAAGATAAGCTGATGCATCGAACATAAATAAAGATATTTAAATGAGAAATTTTAATTTAAATTACTTTAAAATAGGAAGTTTGTATCATAAAAGGAAGGGCAGTATCGCGCGAGTCGGTATCAAAAGAGTAAATATTATCTTGTCAAATGAGAAGGATGTCATATCAAATAAACCAAAACACTAAACAGTGGTTGTAAATTGTTAGGAAATGGTAAGTTGTTGCTTCGCTCTACAATAAAAGCTGATACAAAAAACACTTTGGTAATTTAAGAAGAATGAGTGGATTATTAGGGCGTACACATTACTGTTTTGTACCAAACCAGGGCTGTTTTGAACAAAAATAAAATAGGGTAAATATAAATAAACGAGAGGGAAACACTTGTTAATTTAATAATTTGTGGATTTAATAATTCTTGTGCATAGTTTTACGTGTTGCTTTCTAAATTTATACTTATACAACTCTAATTAGGTGTAATTAATTGGGTATTAACACATAAAGCGCGACGGATCACGATCGTAACCGTCAGGCACAGGTCAAGTCACGATCGTGGCCCAGATAGATGCATTTAATTTATGGGCGTTTGTTGGGGGTCTAATGTCACACGAACGCTCCGATACCCGCCAGAATGCAAAAGGACTAATAGTTCAACTAATGACTTTTCAGATTATGTAAAACTTGCCCCCCCATTATATACTAAGAAGATATTTTAACTATTTTTTGTTTTGGTTTTTTTTTGTGTGCATTCTCATAAAATGTGCTCAGCAGACCATAAGCTTGGTTATATATTACATCGACTGAAACACAAGATGAAAAGTTGTACCAACAAACAGAGCGTAAAAGTCTGAGTCACTACCACCGTCAGAATGGTATGTTCTGAACTAAACGAAAATGGGAAATTAAAATTTAAGTTTTTTGTTTATTTATTTATTTATTCGGTTTTCTTTTAACAAACCGAGGTTGTATGATACATTTGTCAAGTGAATGAGCCGTTTACATACATAATTGACATTTTATCAAAATAAATAGCTTGATATTTTCTTGTTCATACATAAATATCTTTGTATAATTGAAAACAAGAATGATGATCGCATATTTGAGACGAACCAAACATTTGTTATGATGAATGTATTTCTATTTCCCTACTTTGTCCGAGGTTTTACGATTCCGAAGTGATATAAAACAAAAATAAACTTCTTCGGATAAATATAAGCGATAGAAAATGGGGAGTACCGACACAAGTATGTTCCCACCCCACCCGACTTTGTTCCGCATAACTTCCAGAAAAATGGATATTTTTAAAATCAAGTTTTCTAAAAATACGCTTCAGATCATGTAAATGTCAATTATATCGGAATTTGTGAAGACTTTTTGCCAAGGGTGGGGTGATGAGCTCCGGAAAATTCATACGAGCCGGCTTTGTTTCCTCATATCTTTCAGAAAAACTGGTATTTTATTTTTTTTATGAAAATTTCTACAACTGCCTTTTAGAGTGTGTAGGTTACGATTATATCGAGATATGATATGAAAAAAATAAATCTGGTGGGCTCGAATACATACATACTGACACACATCACAATTTCTAAATTGCAAGTTTCCTTTTGTAGATACGTGATGTGTCAGTATGTATCTGTACGAACCCACCATTTTCATTATTATCATTATTATTAAATTCTGATATAATCGCCATCTACACACTCTAAAAGGCAGTTGAAGAAAATTTCATTAAAAATTGCCCATTTTTCTGAAAGTTATGAGGAAACAAACCGACTCACGTGAATTTTCCGAAACTCCTCACCCTACATTCGGAAAATTGATTTTTCACCACAAATTCCGATATAATCGGAACCTACACCATCTGATGCGTATTTGTAGAAAATTTCATTAAAAAAATATCCATTTTTTCTGGAAGTTTTGAGGCAACAAAGTTGGGTCCACACATGTATAGGTATACCGAAAATGAGAGTTGTGGAATGCATACTTTGAATTATTTTAGACACAACCATAAGCGAAATAGTTACAGTTGAAAATTGAGACCCGATCGGCGACTTAATGTAAATAGAACTTCAACGTTTCGTTGCTGATCACAAAATTATTACTTATCATAAAAGAAAGAAATCGGACACAAGATCACAAGCATTAAAGACACAGCATTAAAATTACTCTACTGCTTTATGACTGATTCGAACTCAGAACAGTGGGATAACTAACTAGATCGTCCACAATTACCCTAAATTTGCTCTAAAGCATTGACGGTATCTTTAATTTTGACGCCCGTCTGTTTAACCTAAATCTCAGATGTCAAAATATTAGAAAAAAAAGTCAGAAGATAAACAAGCGGTGAAGATGTTTCTGCGTGGATGACATCACTTGCATGATCGTAACCTGAGATGGGACACACACGCTTGAGAGAAGCTTCAATGTGATTGTTCGCCATACTAGAAATAATAACTAGATTTCCAGAAAATCACGCCTAATATCTAAATAAATGTTATTTATCCAAAAATAAACTAAAAAGTGATTCATGGTACTTGAAAAAAAAATGGTAGAATTACGACAGGAATGCTTCTGGAATGGAACTTGAAGAGATCCTGTTGCCGTACGCCACAAAATCGGTGATCATTATGTGTATACAGGTTTGTATGCTTCTCAGTGTAGAAGTAACTATATGTGTGTGTGTGTGTCTTTGTGCGTGTGTGTGTGTGTATTTTAATATGTGTATGCTGCTCTGCCGTTCCTGTTATATATATAATTCATGTTATCGGATTAGAAATCTAAAACTCGATATTTACTCCCATACCCATCACATATTTTGTTGTGTATCTAACTGCAAACAAGTTGGCACCTGACTGAAATTACCATGGCACCATATCTAATTCTTTGATTTTAAATACATATAAAGTACACGGGCCACTTTAAAGAGACTTTTGCAAAGACCACAGTTATTTCTTTTAAAGCATTAATGATGTTGTTTATGTTGCCAAATCTTCGTGATTGTGACAAGGAAAGAAATATAGACAAAAGATTTTAAAAGAAAGAAGGTGGAAAAAAATCAATTGTTCTACCTGTGGTTCGATCCCTTTGTTGATATGTTCGCAGAGTAATGAAAAAGCTACTTGAAGTCGTGCATGATAGCTCTGTTTGCCATTTCGGAAATATTCCAAATTACTTAAAGAACAAGACTTCAGTTCTCTGAAGATAGAATAGAGAACACGCTTCATTATTTTATCCGGATCCAAAACCTGGGTGTCACCAATATTGTTGGTGCCAGTTGGAGAGATCGATCCACAGTTGTCAGAATCGGTAATAGAAATGTTCAATGGAGATGTGAACTGCCGAGATGATAGGTCGGCGGTAGTAAAAGGTTGTTTGAACTCGCTGTTCCCTTGCTGGATTTTCGACAAATGATAGCAGTGTGAAGGAGCAGGCGAATGTTGTCGCCTGTCGACTGTGTTTAATGGTGGCGGTGGTTTACTGCTTACACTTACACATAACTTGACATCATCAGCCATTGTCTCACGGCTATTTATAAATACTGGACAGGGAGAGGAAGAGAAAGAGATAAAGAGAGAGGGGAAAGATTAAAAGAGAGAGAGACGCACTTACGAAGGCAAGCCAAGTGGGGATGAAAGTGTGTAGGCGAAACAAGAGAGGTGGAGGAAAGAGGGAATAAAACGCGAGAGAAAGTATAGAGGGTAAAAGAAAAAGACAGAATGCGTAAAGAGGGAAAAAGAAAAATTAGAGAGAAAGAGATGTGTAAGAAGAGTGAAGAGAGGATTAGATAGAGAGAGATAGAGTAGAAAAGGCGTGAAGAAAGAAAAAGGAGGCGATGAGAGGAAGAAAATAGAAGGAAGGAATAAATAAAAGTAAATGGGAGTAAAAAATAGAATTTTAGGGGGCAAAATATAAAAGTTGTTAAAGTAATTGAGATGGATAAATAGCAAGGAGAAAAAAAACAGATTGAGAGATAAATAGAGGACGAATCGGAGAGTGTGTTGATTAGAAGAGCGAAAAAGAAACCATTTTAGATTAATAGATATATGTATATAGAAGAAGGCTTTCTGTAACTTTGTTAATAATTTTAAATCATATGCAACAGAAGTTTAACAATAAAAAAAAATTATTCAATCACAAAAAAATTCGGTCAATAATATGTTTACAAATAAATGCCACAGCCTTAGTAGGACCGCACTGAATAGAAATGACGTAATAAAGTACAATGAAAAGCCGGGCTCGTCTTTTACATACACACACATACCACATATGTATATATACGTGTGTGAGTGCATAGATAGATAGTCATGTATATATGTGTGTGTGTGATTTATATATAGGTGTGGCTGTATGGTTAATAAATTTACTTCCCAACTACATAGTTTGAGGTTCAGTCTCACGGCGCAGCACTTTGGACAAGTGTCTTTTGCTACAACTTAAGGTTGACCAAAGCCATGTGAATAGATCTGGTGAATAGAAACTGAAAGAAGTCTCATCCTCATCATCATTTAACATCCATTTTCTGTTTTAGCATGGGTTTGACATTTTGACTGGGTCCAGTGAGCTGCAGAGATAACAAGGTAAGCATAAGAGAGGATACAGACTGTGGATCAGTGGGGGAAGGAGAGGGTTGGTCGTTTCATAAATGTGTGAGGGGTGAATAACAGGTGGTTAGCAACGGGAGTAGGGGAAAATGTAGTAAGTGATGAACAAGGATGGAGATGTGGTTGATAGAAAATAACCAGTTTGAAGAGGATTTCAGGTGAGAGATTTGGAAGTGGCTCAGGAAGAATGATAGATGAAAACGTAGGGGGATGATGTGAAGGGAAGAAGATACATAGTGCACAAGGATAGCTATAGTGTGTAGAGCATGATGTATGAGAGAGCATTGAGAATGATAGCAACTGTAAGCATAGAAAGGAAGTGATTGGTGAAAATAAAGCAAGAAGAGAAGAGGTTAATATAATTGAGGAATGGAAGTTGTTCTAGAGCAGGGTGAAGGAGGTAACTGGTAGTGATTACAGTTCATTTCTTTATTTGGTAGTGATTACAGTTGTTGAGTAGTGCCATAGAGGAGTGATACAGGGCTGGAATGAGATGTAGGGAATGCTCGATGAGGTACAATGGGTATAGGAGCAGGAGTGAGCACATACAAACATTAAAAAATTGCTTTAAGAATATCATAAATGCAGACTGGACGGGTTTTCTTGAGCACAGTAAATATCCAATCATCTTCGTCCTTTGTCATATCTTCCATGACCTCAGTATCTTGAAATCAGCCTTCACTACTACATCTCATGTCTTCCAGGCCTCCCTCTTCCTCTTCCACAATTTCCATCCACTTAACAACTGGTACTTCTTTATACAGCTGTCCTCCATCATATGCATTAAATGACCAAACCAGCACAGTCTTCTCTCTTGCATGCTACATCTGACATTTCTTATACCTAATTATTCTCTCAACAACTTAGTACCTTATCATACATTCACACTGATATTGCACATCAAACAGAGCACACTAGCTTCATTCTCTCTAATTTTGTCATATCCTCTGCATTCAGAGCCCACATCTTACTGCCATGTAGCATTGCTGTTCATATACAAGCATCATACAATCTGCCTTTCACTTTGAGAAAAAGACAATCCCTATAGCTCTCTGAACTTTCACCAGCCTATTCTTATTGTAGCAACAATACTCTCAAAATATCTTCTACTGTTTATTAAGCCACCTAGTTAACAGGAACTATGTGCCATTCTAGGGAGCCTCCAGGCCATACTTGCCAAGATAACTTTAAGGCCCTTCAATTTCAGGTTTCACTTCTACACCTGCAATTTATTTTCTAATTCTGTTACAGATTCCACTCACAGAATAAGGTCATCAGTGTATAATAGTTCTCAAGGACAGCCAGTTTTAAATTCCTGTGTTATGACCTTAGGACAATGATGAATAGGAGGGGACTGAACCTGAGTGAACTGTACCTTAAATTCATCATGGTACTTATGGCTGACACTCACCTTACTGGCGGCAACCCTGTACATGGCTTGTATGGCTTTCACAAGCCTTTTGTCAACTCCTAGTTTCCTCAGATCACAGAGAGGACACCTGTTCCAGATCAATGAATACCAAGTACTGTGGCTTATTTTTAGCTAAATACTTCTCCTGCAGTTGTCTTACTAAGCAGATGGCATTAGTAGTACTAATCCCTAACACAAAACCAAACTGCATCTTACCTAGTCTATTTCTGTTCCTAAGTAATTGGGCTATAACTCTCTTTGTAACTTTCATGACCTGGTTTATACCTCTGTAATAATTTCTATCTAATGTATCTTCTTTAGCTATGTAATAGCTGACTATAATGGTGCCATACAGTCGCTGTATATGACTCCTTGTACAGACTGATTAACTATATGGACTAGGACATATCCTACTTCACCAGATATTTTAAGCATCTCATGGGTAAATCCTGATAGATTAGGGATTTTCCTTCTCTTCATATTCATAATTGCCTCGTCCATCATACAGCTATCAACTAGACTAGACAGTTCCTCTGTTGAGATTCCCAGACACTCTCCATGTTTAATAGCCTTTCACAGTAGCACTTCCATGCCTCTTTCTTTACAGAATCAATTAGTGCAAGTATAGCATTATCCATCCATACACACTTCTCTACCACAGTATGTATTGGCAGTTTGCTTTACTATAGCATCTAGTGGTGATTTACTGTTCTTGATAAAACACATCAAGCTAAATAAAATTGCTGTCATCCATATATATACAGGCTTTTCCTTTACAGGTGGACAGTTCCTTGACTGACCAGCACCTGGTAAACCATGCCAGAATGGAAAAGGACATTAAATGATGATGATATGTGTGAGTGTGTACATGTGTGTGTGAGTGTATGTGTGTCTCCTTGTCTTGACATCACATGATTGTTGTAAATGAATCCCATTCATTTCCAAAATTCTACATAAACATCTCTGGCCTTGGGGTAATATTACTTTACTTGGAAACAGGTAAGAGTTGGTAACAAGAAGGGCATCCAGCCATAGATAATCTACCTAAATAAACTCCGTCTGACCCATACATGCATAGAAAAGTGGACAATAAAATGATGATGTAAGAAAAAGAAACGATAAATCTGTTCCATCTATTATGGGGGCACCCTTTCTCTTTGCAAGCTACAAGGTAACCCTAACAGTGCTGATGTCACAAAAGCATCCAGTACATTTTGTAAGGGATTAGTAAATTGAATTTAGAAATGCAGAATGTGAGAGGATTCTTTAGTCCAGGGGCAGCTAGGAAAACTCTATTGTATGGGTGCCATCAAGAATTATTTGTGAGCAGATGGTACTATATATATACTTATATGAGTTTTATGGGATTTCTTTCCATAAATTCACAACACATCATATACAAATATTATTTTCATATTCACAATTTTACGCCTGTAAACTATCAGCAAAATATGAAGAATCTATCTTCATTGATTGATTGATTGATTCTAGTTTCAGCTTATGAGCTGTGGCCATGCTGGGGCACCGCCATTTAGAAATCTTTTTTTGGAAACCTCCAAATTAAAGGACGAATCTAATTCAACTTTTTTACACACACACACACATGTATATGTATATATATATATATATATTATATATATATATATATATATTATATATATATATATATATATATTTCGTTTTTATATTTGGTTTGCAAGATTCTTTATGTGAATTCGTTTGTTGAAGCATATTTTATATGGGGAGAGTCATTCTCGTTTCTTCAAGCACCTGAAGGACCCAACACTCAGACAAGTACAAGAGCACATCCTCGTCAATGAAACATCCCCAGTACTAAATAGGAAATATACATAGAAGGTGTCATACCCCAATTCCCACAGTTTATATAGTCACACAAACCCAAACCTATACACAGACACACACAAACAGGCACACACAAGGAAACAGAGGTACACACACACATACATATATACAGACACATATACACACACACATACAAACGTACAAACATAAACACAAATGCACGCAAACATGAACACACAAGCACGTGGATATGAAGAATACATACAAGCATGCACATACGCATACACATATATATATGCATACACACACATACATGCATACACACATACAAACATACAGATGCACACACACACATATGCATGCATAAATACATGCATTCACACATACAAATGTGCAGACAAGCATACATATATATATATATATGCATACACACACATACATACATATGTGTATGTGCATGCACACAAACAAACAAACAAAACAAAGAATAGTTCCAATAATGGACAGAGTCAGCAACTATTGAAAAGGCTGCAAGACGCAATGAAAATTTAAGTAAAAATAAATAAGTTAATGAGTGGAAATCAGACCAGTAATTTCCCCAGACACAATAATATATATATATATATGCATACACACGCACACTCACTCATACATATATACAAACATATATTTATATGCACACATAGACACTCCTACACATACGCACACACACACACATATATATATATATATATATATATATATATATATATATATATATATATATATATATTATTATTATCATTATTATTATTATTATTATTATTATTATTACCATCTGCTTCCTGTTAAGCTTACAACCATTTCTGATACAAGCTACATTGTTTACTTGGCAAATATCCTAAAAAAGTTGTTTGTTACAAAACAAAAGACAATCTGTAAAGATATTGTTCTGTGTATAGTCTAGTTTATATTCTCACTACACACAGGCACACACACACATCATTTTTGTTTCTCATTTTATAGATGTTATAATTAAGTGGCACCACCTAATAAAAGGGCATATTTGATAATGCAATGCTAGATGTAATATTTATGAATAAAAGACAGAATGGTCATGACTGGAACATCTTTGATCCACTAACTGCTAAATTAAGGCTAGGCTGACCTTGGCTATACAACAACAACAACCAGAAGTAAGCATCAAATTCCTGTCACTGTCATAAGAGAATGTTGTATAGAACTAAACAAATCCCTCAGTCACCTAGGCTTCTCTTGTATTTCAAAACCAGTGAAAGATCACCTCTGTAATTCTTATACATATGATGGACAGTACATTATGCACCATCAAAATACCAATTTGTTTTACTGTTCTCCATCATCATTTATGAAATAATAAAACCAGTAGTTCACAGACAACTGCAAAGCTATCTGCTTAACAATCAACTCATTTCTGAAAGAAATTTGGCTTTTGACCAAACTATAATTGCATAGCACAGTAGAACTTTTGACTATCTTTTGCCAGACATGAAACAGTTCCTTTGACAAAAGGTCAGGGGGTAAGTGTCAGAGCACAAGACATAAAAGAGATTTTTGAAAGAATTTGCTGCAATGGGTTCTGCACCAAACTCAAATCTAAGGGAGCATGTGGAAACTGCACTATGGTAAATCCAACACTGGAAAAAAAAACCTCTGTAATACCCCACTCTTTCCTTTAGGGTTCTAACCATTTTCTTTTTTTGATGATGGAACTTTTGACAGAATTTGATGTGCCAAACTTGAATCCTTGGGTGTAGAGGAAAACTGCATCATGGACATTAAAGACGATTTAAGAGTTTGATACAATAGACACTATGTCATATTCAAATCCAAATTTTCAGAAAGTTAAAATACCTTTGAAACTACCATAATGGAAGATCCATCAAGGTCACATTGATTGTTACCCATCAATGCAACAGTCCCAAAAGGCTCAATACTTAGGTTAATTTCTGCTTTCAGTCTTCACAGGTCACCTGGTCGACTCTTGCCTCTACACTGATGACTTCACACTGAACCAGTAATATTGATTTCAAATTTTGATACAAGGCCAGCAATTTCAGTGGGGGTGGATATGTAAGTCAATTACATCAACCCCAAAGTTCAATTGGTGCTTATTTTGTCAACTCTGCAAGGATGAAAGGCAAAGTTAACCTTGATGGAATTTGAACTTAGAACTCAGTTGGATAAAATGCTGCTAAGCATTTTACCCACTGTGAAAATGATTCTGCCATCTCACCAACCTGTTTGTACAAGTAATATCAATTTCGAATTTTGGCACAATGCCAGCACTTGGGGGGGGGGAGTAAGTCGTTTACATTGACCCCAGTACTCAACTGCTACTTATTTCTTCAACCCCAGAAGGATGAACAGCAAAGTCAACCTTTGCAGAATTTAAACTTAGAAAATAAAGACAGAAGAAATGCTACTAAACATTTTGCCCAGCATGTTAACAATTTTGCTTGCCTACCACCTTGTTTGTACATGTAATGTCAGCAAGAGAAAACAATGTTGTAGGAACTAGCTTAAAATATTACTCGTCTTCATCTGACTAAGGCTTTGTAACCTGGATAAACAGGTTATTTGTATTTTAGTTTGACTGATTTAGGCTGCTTGTTTTTCCTATAATCGACCAAGTCCCTTTTGTTGCAGTATCAACTCCATTCATTTCAATGATCATAAGAGCTTTCTTTTGGATCATAGTGAGTTGATTGAGTATAAAGTGTGCAGCATTCATCCAACAGACTGGCATACTCCAGACTGTTTCTGATCTCAGCTTTGTAAACAGTGGATTTTTCTTCCTTATGTGACTTACTTGCAGTTTTATACAACACTACAAGCCTCTTACAAAAAAGGTCTCTGAATTAATAGTTCTCCATAAAATGAAAGACACCATTTACAAATGCTTGTACATCCATGCTTGTGTATGGCTTCTCAATTACCGTACTTTTGATGAGCTTTTTGCATTTGTGTATTAGAATTCAGATCAAACTTCTCAAGGTTGTTACAAGAGCCATCTCAGACCATGAGATACAGGCTTCCAAAGCCTGAATACACAAAAAAATAACTTATTGTTTTTATCATTCAAAATACATTACCGCTGTGGCTGCCTGGAACAATGATGCTATTGTTCACAAAACATGACATACTCAATGGGATGATGATGGTGATAGCAGCGACAACCATGACATACTATAAATAAGTATAGACAGGCGTAATTTATACTGAGTCCTGATAAACATCCAAAAGAATGTAAATAGTACATGTGATAAATCATATATTTCATCATCATCATTATTATCATTATCATTTAACATCTAGCTTACATACTGGTATTGGATGGATGGTTTGATAGGGACCCAACAAGCTGGAGGGGACTGTGTCAAATTCCAACATCTATTTTGGCTGGATGCCCTTTTTCTCTCCTACCATTTTACAGAGTGTATTGGGTGCTTTATTTCATGGCACCAACACTAGGGAGGTTACCAAGTAACTTGCAAGACAAAGAAAAAGGTACTCGGTGGGAGTATAGTAGCTGGATGTCTTTTATCTTTTACTTCTTTCAGTAATTAGATTGTGGCCATGCTGGGGCACCTCCTTCAAGTATTTTTAGTCAAACTAATCGACCCCAGTACTTATTTTTTTAAGCCAGGTGCCTATTCTGTTGGTCTCTTTTACCAAACTGCTAAGTTATGGTGACAGAAACACACCAACACTGGCTGATAAGCAGTGATGAGGGACAAATACAGACATGAAGACACACACATGCATATATAAATTTGTGCATATACAATGTGCTTCTTACAGTTTTCTTCTACCATATCCACTCACAAGGCTTTGGTTGGCTTGAGGCCATAGTAGAAGACATTTGCTCAAGATTCCATGCAGGAAGACTGAACCTGGAACCATGTAGTTGGGAGCAAACAATTACCACACAGGCACGCCTTTTCTACAGATTGAGCAGGACCATCTACCTGAAGGGATTTGTGATTTGTCTGCCTTCCTACTTACTAAGACTTTGGTTTTTGCTAGATTGACTCTAAGGCCCTTCAATTCTAGACCTTGCCTCCACACCTGAAACTTCTTCTCTAGTTCTGGTAGTGACTCGGCTATTAGAGCAAGGTCATCAGCATAAAGGAGCTCCCAGCAAAGAACCCACCCTACCTAGTTGTGTTTTTCCAATATACAATGAAATCCATTTTGTTGCAGTATCGAGTCTATTCACCCCTATGATTGTATGAGATTTCTTTTGAATCCTAGTGAGTTGATTAAGTATACTGTGTGTGGCAGTCATCCATTACAGACTAGTATACTCCAAAATGTTTCTGATTTCAGCTTTGTAAATGGTGGATTTTCCTTCCTTGTGTGGCTTGCCTGCAATTTTATATAACACTACAAGCCTATTAGAACATAAATCATTGAGTTAATAGTCCTCCTTAAAATGCACACAAGCCACAACCTTTCAAAACTAAAAGCAATGCTACTACCATAGTATGAAAGACACCATTTTCAAAGGCTAGTATATCCATGCCTATGTATGGATTCTCAACAACCATACTTTTCCTATATTCAAGAGATGAGGAATTATTTACATTTGACAGATATTTGTCCTCATCTTGTATGTTGTTAACACAATGTTTTGGCTGATATACCCTCCAGCCTTCATCAGATGTCTTGGGGAAATTTCGAACCTGGGTTCTCATTTCTAAAGTATTTTTTGATATTATTATTATTATTATCATTATTATTCAGGTCACTGCCTGAAATTCACTATGCCATATGCCTACGGGCATATGGCGTAGTGGTGAAGAGCGCGGGCTACTAACACCAAGATTCCGAGTTCAATTTCAGGCAGTGACCTGAATAATAATGATGATAATAATAATAATATCAAAAATACCTTAGGAATGAGAACCCAGGTTTGAAATTTCCCCAAGACACCTGATGAAGGCTGGAGGGTATATCAGCCAAAATGTTGTGTTAACAACAAACAAGATGAGATAAATATCCTTCAAATGTAAATAATGAACCATACTTTTGACAAGAGCGTTCTGCAATTTTGTTATGACTTGGGACAGTTCCCTGTCCTAAGTTACAGCAAAATCAAAAAAATACTGTAAAAATAAATGAGGATTTTGTATCATCCATAAAGTGTAGACTCTTGTCATGAATGTATAAAACCCTCAAAGTCACTGTAAAAATTTGCCCTCACAATCACTGATTCACCTTTCTGGGTTCAACCCCACCTGGTAGCACCTCATGTAAATATATCTTCTATAACTTTAGATTGACCAAAGCCTTGTGTGTGGATTTGGTAGACAGAAACTGAAAGAAACCCATTGCGTGTGTTTGTGTCTGCGTTTGTCCCCACCACCACTTGACAACTGGTGTTGGTGTGTTTAAATCCCTGTAACTTAGTGGTTTATCAAAACAAGATCAATAGAATAAGTGTCAGGCTTAAAAATAAGTGCTAGGGTTGATTCATCCAACTAAAAGTTCTTCAAGGGGTGCCCCAGCATGACCACAGTTTAATGACTGAAACAAGAAAAAGATAAAAGATACCATAGCTAAACATATCATTGTTTTAAAGTCCATGATTGAATGAGGCAGATGGAATTTGTGGGGGTAGATTTCCTATAGTGGGATGCCCTCCTTGTAGCCAAGCCTCACCTGTTTCCCTTGAAAAGTGGAAATGAGCGACATAGCTTGCATGATGAAAATGCTCGTTCACAGGTTCGCACGCACATGCATACAATGGGATTTGGTTAGCCAGGGCTATAGCAGTAGATACTTTCCAAAAGTGCCATACAGTGGAACCAAACCCAAAACCATATGGTTAGGAAACAAGCTTCTCAACCACACAGTCGCACCTACACATGCCCGTGCACACTCACACACACACTAGTAAGAGAGAGATAGAGAACAATTGTGACTGATGACCTAATTTAATTTGTTTACCTCTTAAAATTCAGTTTAAATGTTTTGTTTCTCTTGATATAGAATAATTAATTATAAATAATAAAAAGAGAGAGAAAACTATGTGAATGAGAAAGCTTGATGGGCAAAGATCCCACATTGATTCAACCAATTATATCTCATTAATAAGGTGACTAATTACAATCATTGACTAATCAAGATCACATCACCAGTTATTCATTCAACAGTAACATGACCTTGTATATATTACACAACTATTAATTTTATCTCTCCTTTATCTATCATAATACATAACATTTCATATTCACTGCTACACATTCACAGTTGAAACAGTCAATGTTGTTTTCAACTTATTGACTTAAAAACTAGTGTTTTCCTCATATCAATGAAACACGTGAGGGTAATAAATCTAATGTAAAAGAGAGATAACAGATATATATTCCATTTTATTCTTTCCAGTCATTAGATTACAGCTATGTTGGGAGTTGGTGACAGCAGTGGGAGGTACTGCCTAGAAGGGTTTTAGTCAAATAATTCAATTCCAGTACATATTTTAAGCTCACTACTTATTGAATTAGTGTCTTTTGTTGAACTGCTAAGCTAAAGAGACTCTAAACATCCTAGCACTATCTGTTAAGCACCATTTTCAAGCAATGAAGATCAAATGTTCACATGATAGTTCTAGAAAATTCCTGCAGCAATGGGTTTATAAGAAGCCATTTTGGTGCGATTAAGCCAGAGAGAATTCAGACTCACCTCACTCAGTCCTAAACAAATTCTGCTCTCAAAAGCTGTTTTCACTGCTTCGTACTCAAACCAGTGTGATTTTCCCAATAGCTATTTTCACAGCAATATACCAACTCAGAGATGATGAAGAATCAATGCCATACATTTTGCAGCAATGTGCAGATCAGTTTATTCATTAAGATTTTCTACTCCTGTAAATATAATGTTCTTATGATTTGATGCTGTCTGTTTTTCATGAAGCTTTGTACAAATTGTAACAATAAATGTATCTATAAACTGCCACCAAGACTTGTCATAAACTCTTGCTGCACATACATACATTCATACACACATACATATATACATACAAACATACATGCATGCATACATACATGCATGCATACATACGTACATACATACATGCATGCATGCATGCATGCATGCATACATACATACATGCATGCATACATACATGCATACATACATACATACATACATACATACATACATACATACATACATACATACATACATACATACATGCATGCATGCATGCATGCATGCATGCATGAGGACATCTATTGATCATTGAAAAGGAGTTTGCAAACCCAGTATCTAAGATACACTTCCAGCTTCATACCTATTGTTATTGGAGCAACAGGATACATACCAACCTGTCTAGAGCAAAGTATGGCTGAATTTGGGTTCTTGGAGAGAAAACACAAATCCTTATTTCGTACACTACAAATGATCACAGTATCTGGAAAACCTGCAAGACCTTATTTCTTTATTGCCCACAAGGGGCTAAACATAGAAGGGACAAACAAGGACAGACAAAGGGATTAAGTTGATTACATCGACCCCAGTGCGTAACTGGTACTTAATTTATCAACCCTGAAAGAATGAAAGGCAAAGTCGACCTCGGCGGAATTTGAACTCAGAACGTAAAGACAGACAAAATGCCGCTAAACATTTCGACCGGCCTGCTAACATTTCTGCCACCTCACTGCCTTCTTGTCCTGCAAGACCTTCTTAAGATAATATAAAGGATGATGAACAAGACAAGATTCTTTCCTTCACAATCTTGTTGCCAAGTAGGTGGCCAGTCAAAATTTATTCTAAATTAATACATACACACATACAGTGTCAAATTTTACTTTGTAAAAGTTAATATGTACTCAACTAAAATTGATGAACAATCAATTCTTCAATTTAATGTTAGATCATTTTTATATATAAGTTGATATAAAAACAAACATACATACATACACAGACAGATAGATGTGATGGGTTTGTACACAATTTCCATCTAAATTTACTCACATGGTATGTAAATGTGTGTGTGTGTGTGTCCTCACCATGGCATTGTGTGATAGTTGTAAACAATTGGCACTCCATCATTTATCACAAGCGTTTCACTTGATCTGATTAACAGAATGGCCTGCTTGTAAAATGAACATGCAAGTGGCTGAGTTCTCCACAGAAACATGTACCCTCTATATAGTTCTCAGGGAGATTCAGCACGATTTAGAATGTGACAAAGTTGGCCCTCTGAATTACAGGTACAACTCATATTTGCCAGCTAAGTGGACTGGAGCAGTGTGAAATAAAGTGCCTTGCTTAAGAACACAATGCATACCAGAAATCAAACCTCTGACCTTATGATCATGAGTCAAGTACACCAACCACTAAGCCATGCACCTTCACAGTTGTAAAAAAATTGTCAACATCAACCTGTTTCATTTGTTTCCAATTATTTCAATCATGGAAACATGCCCAGCCATGTTGGCTTGCTGTAAGGTGACAGGAAGGACATCTGGCCATAGAAAATCTGCATCAGCAAATTCCATCTGACCCATGCAATCACGGAAAAGAGGATTTAAAATGATGAAAAGTTACCTGGAGACCCTGCCAGTACTGATGCCACTCAAAAAGCACTCAGCCCACACTTTAAAGTGGTTGACATTTGGAAGGGCATCTAGCTGTAAAAACCATGCCAAACTGACCTCACCTATGCCTGTGCCATATAAAAAGCACTCAGTCCACTCTGCTGGGTGGTTGATGTTAGGAAGGGCATCCAGCTGTAAAAACCTTGCCAAAACAGACACAGAAATCTGGTGCAGGCTCCTGCCTGGCCAGTTTCTGTCAAACCATCCAACCCATGTCAGCATGGAAGACAGATGTTACACAACGAGGATGATGATGAATGTGATAAACCCTTTTTTTTCACATTAAATTCTCATATAATCATAATCTCCACCATTTGAAAGGTATTTGTAGAAAATTTCATTCATAGATTACTGATTTTTCTTAAAGTTATGAGATAACACATTGATGGTGTGTGAATTATTTGAAACTCCTCTCCCCAACACTGAAAAAATTTTCACAACAGATATAATATAATCATAATTTATCCCCAGCTAAAATGTATTTGTAGAAAATATCATTAGAATATATCCTGGGTGGAAGACACCTTCTGTGATCATGCCCAATTATTCCTATATTCTTTTACTTGACTCAGTCATTTGACTGCAGCTTTGCTGGAGCACCACCGTCTATTGATTCAACAACCAACAAATATGAAAAGATACTGGAATCAACATAATTTGGCTGACACTAGATTAAACTTACAATTTAGAGAAATGCTTTTGATGATATGTTTGTGAAAAGTAGCAACATGAAGCATATCAGAGAGAGAAATGACAAAGAAGGAACCCTAGCTTCCAGTGAATTAAAATTAGTTGTCTATAGAAGATATATTAAATAATAAAATAAATTTGAAAAGCACATTTTGATAAAAGATATATAAATATTAGAATTGAATTTTTTAAGAAGTTTCTACAGTGTACATCTAATAGTTGCTTTCTTTTTGTAAAAGTTACATACTCATAACTAATTAATAAACAGTTTTCTTCATTATAGTATATAGATTATTATTATTATTATTGTTATTATTATCATTATTATTATTATTATTATTATTATTATTATTATTATTATTATTATTATCATTATTATTATTATTATTATTATTATTATTATTATTATTATTATTATTATTCTATCATTATTATTCTATGTTTGACTTTTGCTTTACATTTGCACAAGCTGGCTCCAAGTCTCACCCAGAGACCTCAAGAGACAACAAGTTGAAAGTTCATGTTGGTATTATGCCTAGGGTGCCATATATTTGGTTTTGTACGTCTAAAAAACCATATGAAAATTATGTTTGTTTTAAAACTTGAGATTACATAGAAAGTATTTTGTGTAGGATATGAGCAGTTCCCATGAGCACTATCTTTTGAATTTCTGCCATTTTGGGGTTTCCTGGTATCTGAGTTAGGTAGCAGTCAGCCCCTTTTGCTATCATTCCCAGGGCACCTATGACAACAGGTATTGTTTTAGTCTTCAGGTTCCACATTTTGCTGATTTCTATTTCAATATCTTTGTATTTGCTCAGTCTCTGGTAGGTCTTGACAGATACATTTATATCAATTGGGACAGTCATATCAATGAGGAGGCATGTTTTTTGTCTGAAGTCTTTCAATATGATGTCTGGCCTATTCAGTTTGAATGGTGAAGTTCCAGAGGTGTGAGATGTGGTCATTTTCAAGCACTGGAGGTGGTTTGTGTTCCCACCAGTTTTTATCACAGTGAATATATTGTGCAGCTCTATCATGCCTGTTGAGATACTCTGCACTTGGAGACAACATGATCAATGGTTTCCTTTTGTTGTTTACATACATGACATGTTGGGCTACTGCCATTCTTTAATATGTTGGCCTAGCAGTTCCTTGTAGGTAGGCATTGATCTTGAGCTGCTATGATAAACCCTTCTGTTTCAGATTTTAAACCAGAGGCCATTAGCCATTGATGGGTCAGGGCTTTGTCAACATCTGCATTATTCGCTCTCTTAGAGTAATTGCCATTGAGAGGTTTTTCTTGCCATTTATCATTCAGAATATCTAAGGCAGCAGTTTTAGCACGGGTTTTCATGCGCTTAGCTTTTTCTGTGCTTGTTTCTTGTATGTCTAATTCCGAAATTTGTTGTATTCGGAATTCACTTAGATATTCCTTTGCCTGTTTTGTTACTGAGTATGACGCTTTCTTGTTTTCATGTTTTGAGACAAGTTTTAACATCCAGTCCTCAAAGTTTTTCAGGTAGGTGTCTAGGCCAATTGTAGAAATCTTCATTGTTATTGCTAGTCATAAAAGTTCACTTTTATGGCAGATAAAGTCATTTTATATCTGCCTTAGGGTGGTGCATTCTATGCATTGTCAACAGTTTTCGTATTTTTCTCTCAAGATTACATATTTCAGTAATTGACCAGTTAACGATATTGAAACTAAGTCACGACTGGTATGGCTAAAGCATTGATCGCTTTGATCCTATTTCTCACATTCAGCTCTGTCTTGAGCATTGCTCTTACTCTGCGATAACATTCTCTCCTGATCCTTTCCTTCATCACTGAATGCCTTATTCCATCCCCTTCAATTACTTGTAGCTCTCCGCTGGGTCTAACTCCTTTATGACATTCTGCTGGTCAAGGTAAACGTTAGATGTTTCTGTCATTTTTCCTTTGATAAAGGTAGCTTTTGCACATTTATCAAGGCCAAATTGCATTATTATTATTATTATTATTTGCATTATTACTATCAAGGTGCATTATTATTATCAATCATTATTATTATCAAGATGGCAAGCTGACCAAATCATTAGCATGCCATGATGGTATTTCATCAGTTTTTATATTCTGAGTTCAAATTCCACTTAAGTCAACTTTGCCTTTCATCCTTTTGAGCTTGATAAAAAAAAGTACCAGTCAAGTACTGGGTTCAATGTAATCAGCTTGCCCCTTTCTCTCAAAATTATTGGTCTCAGTTTTTAAGGTGGTGACTCAGCAAAACTGATAGTATGCCAAACACATTGCTAAGCAGCATTTCATACATTTGTTGGTATAACATCTGTTGGTATAGCATTTCATACATTTTTACATTCTGAGCTCAAATTCCATTGAGGTCAGCTTTGCCTTTTATACTTTTGGGGTCAATGAAATGAGTACCAGTCAGGCCTTGTGCTTATAGTACAAAAACATCATCATTATCATCATCATCATCACCACCACCACCAGCATCATCATCATCATTATTGTTAAGGCAGTGAGTTGGCAGAATCCTTAGCATGCCAGGTGAAATGCATAGTGGCATTTTACTCGTCCTTACATTCTGAGTTCAAATTCCACCAAGGTTAACTTTGCCTGTTCATCCTTTCAGGGTCAATAAATTAAGTACCAATAAAACACTGAGATCAATGTAATCAACTAGTTCCCTCCTCCAAAATTTCAGGCCTTATGCCTTTAGTAGAAGGGATTATTATTATTGTTCAGGGTTATTCAGGGTTTTCTCATTGCTTTACTATTATATAAACATAAAGCATTACCATTTTCTTTTAACCTTTTAAATCATGTACACATACACATATACATTGACACACACACATGTGCACGCATGCACACACATACACACACACACACACACACACACACAGAACACACGCACAAATTTATGTCAATCTGAAATTGCTAGTGAGATTCACATATAACCAGTTTTCATACAATCAAAGAGTTGAATAACTCAAACTTGTATTTCTAAATGTAGGACAAAACATAAAAATGTTGTATGTGTATGTTAGTAATATAAAACATAAAGCATTACCATTTTCTTTTAACCTTTTAAATCAGTGGTTCTCAACAGGGTCCATATAAGATTTTTGAGGGTCCACTCAAATTAAATAACCATCATAGTATTTTAAGGGCCTCTGAAATCATTTTGCTTTAGATGTATGTATTGGTATGTATTGCAAGAAACAGATTTATTTCTCCAACATTTTACATAGTTCAACCTACAGAAGTTAATGTGTGAAACACAAAATAGGAATTTTGGAAGAAGTTTCTATAAAACTAGTTTATAAATATGGAATGGCTATGGGGTCCACCAGAATAAAATAATAATCAAAAGGGTTCATAGATAAAAACTGGTGGAGAACCCCTGTTTTTAATGCAAAGGGTACTCAATAAATGGTTTACATAGTGGGAGATGGACAATATCAAAACCAATTCTGATTGTTATACCATTCTTTTTTTTTTTTTAATTTTAAAATTTCAATTTTAACTCTTTGCTCCTCCTGTGTATCACAGTGAGAGAGATGACATATTTCCCTGGCATCCATGCATCATATATAATACATATTTCCAATTTATTTTTTCAACCACCAGAGTAACTTGAGACTTATGAAAGGAAGCCTTTATGTTACTCAGAACATATGGAACAAGAACTAACTAAAAATTTGAAAATAAGCATGACCATTTTGGACAAACTCATGAAAATGCTTTGGACTGGCAAAGAGTTAAAGCTATATTCTTACAGTTTCTGATCTTAAAGTGAAAGCAAAAATATGGACTCTAGCAACGCCTTGGCAGATGTGTGGAATAGGTATCCCCTCCCGTCTTTTCATTTTCCTTCCCAAAAAATTCTTCAGATTCCTATGTTTCAACAACAGAGATTACAAATTTGAGAAAATAAAAGGGAACACCACTGTTTCTTTTGTTTTTATTTAAAAAATTCAGACATTAAGATTCTGAAAAATATGAAATTGGTGGCAGGTGACAAATACGGACACAAAGACATATGCATAGACATAATATATACACATATACATATGATGTGCTTCCACACAGTTTCCATCTACTAAATTCATTCACAAGGCATCAGTTAGGCTGTTGGTATAATAGAAAGCCCATACCAAAGTGCCATACCAGAGGACTAAACCCAAAACAACATGGTTGCAAACTGAGCTTCTCAACCACAAAGTGAGCTTTTTAACCATTCCTAGATTACAGAAATTTTCTTCTTTCATTTTATAATCATAAACTGAAAGAACAGCATTTAAAATATAATTTTTCATTTCTTTTTTTTCGATATGTCCAAGCATAAATGGAAAATTGTAGCTACACGATCTAGGGCTTTTTGTGATATAAATAAACACAGATAAATCTAACCAACAACTGAAACCCTTTCATAGACTTGAACTGTCAGAAGTCTGTTTGCATTCTATAATGTTCATGATAATCTCACAAGGTATTGACCTGGCATGGCTAGTCAAATGACTGAAACAAGTTAAAGATAGAAGTTAATAATAATAACCAATATAATTGTTGGTTGGTTAGCTGATTCCTCCGATGACACTTTACATCATTTAGAGAGAAGGAAAGAGAGAGTAAAAGAAAGATATAGAGAGAGTAAACATAAGAAGTGCAGGATATGTGCACATACAAGGTTTGGTGACAGGCAATGATTACTTTCTGAAAATTATATACTTTTTAACGAAATTTTACAGAGATTTATGATGGACTAGATTGCAATTTATCTTTTATCTTCTATTGCTTCAGTCATTGGACTGTGGCCATGCTGTGACACTATCTTAAAAGGGTTCAGTCAAACAAATCAACCTCAGTAATTAATTCTTCTTTTCAAGCTTGGTACTTATTCTATCAGTCTTTTTTTCTTGAACCACCAAGTTATAGGGACATGAAGAAACCAACATTGGTTGTCAAGCAGTGGTAGGAGACAAAAACACAAACATAATGATAATCATACACATAGATATAAGCATATTTATACATAGTTCAAATTTACAGAAAACAAAAGATGAAGACAGGTGAACGAACAATTTGTAGGTGTATTAGTTTAACACCCAGGAAGAATGGGAAAGTCTTTGACATTTCAAGCCTTATGCTCTTCAACAGAAAGGATTAAGAGGGGGAAAAAAATGGAGGGAGACAAAAAAAGGGTCAGGATTAAGAGTTCAATATGATGAAATGGTCCGTAACACATATACACATACATACATACATATGTATATGTATATATATATATATATATATATATATATATATATATATATATATATGAGTGTGTGTGTGTATACATATACATATACACGTATGCCTTATACACACACAATGGGCTTCTTTCAGTTTATGTCTACTAAATCCACTCACAAAGCTTTGTTCAACCTGAGACTGTTGTTGAAAAAACTTGCCCATGGTGCCACACAGTAAGGCTGAACTGAACCCAGGACTGCATGGTTGAGAATCAAACTTACTACACAGCTACACCCATAAAAATTTAGAAAAAATGACACATGTTTATGATAAATATGCAAATGAATATTTTAGTTTTTTAAATTTTATTTTAAGGCAATAAATATCTTTCTTTTGAAAATAAGGATTCATTTAATCATTTTGTCTAAGTACCAAAAAGTTTTATAAAAGTTAAATTATAATTATTGTATGTATGTTAATTTCCTGTCACCCATAGTGACAATAGTACATTTCCAAAGTTACCAGTCATATGACTAGTAAGAGTCTAATATTACAATATAACCCCCTTTTTTAATTTCAAATACCAAAAAAAAAATGTAAAACAACATTGAAAGATTAGTATTATAGAAAACTATTAAAACATGTTCCACAATATTCTGTCTGTGTATTAAAAGTGTTGCAACTTGTAAAATTCTCACATTTAATATCTTTGACGTTAAAAAGGTCAAAATTTCTGAACATGGTACTTCATCTGTAAAGTGCACCTAACTTCGTTGTAGACGACCTACTTTCCAAAGCAGTCCAGCCTGTTTATTAGTTATAGAGTTGCTGCTTACAGAAATAGCTAAGTTTGAACTAAATGTAATATTATTTACCAGCTAAGATTTAACTCAATCTATAGCAGAATCACTAGTGCCAAACAAAATGTCTCGCAGAATGAGGAATAGATTACAAGTTCAATAACCTCTGAAATTGGTAATTTAAATTTAATGAAATATAAGGGATTGATGCGGTCAACTAGAGATTTCTCCAAAAGTTTGTAGCATAACACTTAAGACAAAAATCAATAGTTACAAAAACTATCACAAAAAGTAACAATTTACTAATTGATTTACAAAGAGAATTAGCAAAAAATTACATTCTTTAAACTTATATCCAGATTAGTGGAAAAGATACAAATAAAGTTGTGTTTTTTTTTTGCTTTGTTTTTTTTCAGTTAAATTTTTTCTTCACTCCATTCTGTTTACAGTTTAAGGTTGTTTTCAAGTCTTTAACGCTTACATAGACAGCATACCTAAATCACAACAGATATGAGATAAAAGGCAATGGCTTCTCAACTATGGGTATATGTGGACAGATCATTGTACCCAGGACACGTCTAATAGTAGGGAGCTGGTTTGAAAGTCCCAGAGTGTTGAGAAGTGTAAAACCACCTCATAGCCACTGTTGTTCTTTGGTCTACTCTAACCCAGAGTAGTAACACTTGTCAGGGTTCCAGCTATCAGTTATACAGCATGTGAGCATCAAAACTAGGGTACATTGAAGTACTAAACTCATTGAATCAATGGCAGATATCACTAGATGCTGAGTGGATGAACAAAAAACAAACTGTCAAAGGCAAGGATAAACCAGTTCAGTAAGTGAACTACCACTATCATCTGTTGTTGTGGCATGCACAGATGAGATATCCAGCAAGTAAAAGTCTAATGTGACTAAAACCTGAGCCAGACATTCATATCACATCGTTCATTTGGGACAGTTGGTGTGGAAGAGGAGCATTGGCAAGTCATTTGAACAGATAATGATGATGATGATGATATAGATATACAGTTGTGTGGGTAAAGAAATTTGCTTCATAACCACAATATGGTGTTCTAGAATGTCTGTGTGTGTAACAGTAACACCATCAGCAATGTGAGAGCAATATTTTGCTGTGGACTTGACTCAAGCTTTGTAGAGTATCAATGATTATTGGTGACTGAAGTGTATTTTGGCCCCAAGAAGGGCCAATTATCAGGATGTGATCCTAGCTATGCTAAGGATGTAGTTTCACCGAGAGTGATCTTTATTGATAGTGATATGTAACAATTGAAGCAATTTTGAAGTCTCTACTTGACTGAAGCTCGTGTTTGACAGGGAGTGTGGTGTAATAACATTTTCTCAATATGAGTCACATTTGTGTTTTCTTGCTGTTTAAAGAAACAATGTATGTCTATCCACATAGGAGGATACTTTTGTTATCTCTGTTGATGGAATCAGTGTTTGGTGCATGGTACTTAGGTTATGAGTGGACAATACCTGGTTAACTGTTAGGGAGGAATGAAGGGTAGTATCATAATAATAATAATAATGAAATTATTGTATACAGTGCTCAGGTGCACCACAACTTGTCAGAAAGGGCATATAAAGTACATGCAGTAATGTAGAAATGTCTGGAAAGTGAACAGTGTATGAGTCAGATACATGCTTGTGTGTGTATGGAGGGGAGAAAATCAAGTGTAGTGTTGGCGAATCTCAGGAAGCATGAAAGTTTTGAAGGATGCAGTGCTCCGACAACTAACAACCGATGCCGGCAGTTTGTTCCATGCTTCAGCAACTCTCAGCGTGAAAAAATGTTTCCTGAAGTCATGGGAGCTGTGCTGTTTTCTTACTTTGTAAATATGTCCACGGGTGTTAGATGGGTTTAGTTTGAAGAGGTGCTCAGAGTTATTGTTTGTGCGATGGTTGATAATTTTATGGGTGTCTGCCAAGTCAGCTGCCAGACGTCGGAGTTTCAATGAGTCCATGCCCAGGGAAGTAAGGCGTTCAGGATATGGCAAATGCCTGATGGAGGGTATTCTTTTGGTTGCACGTCGCTGAACAGCTTCCAGACGATTGATGTCCTGGGCAAGATAGGGGTTCCAGACCGGTGATGCAAACTCCAGGTGAGGTCTTACCATAGCTATATAAAGCCGCAGATAGATAGCGGGAGAGCGGCTCACAAAGGATTTGGTGAGTGATGCCAAGACACCCTCAGCCTTCTTGACAATTTTAGCGATGTGTAAGAGTGGGCATTGTTGGATGTGGTAGTGACTAAGTTATTGATGTATTGAAGGAAGAGAGTGAGGAACAAAACTGAACTGTGGAGCATGCCAAAGTTGATAGAACGAGGAACAGAAAGAGCTTTGTGAATATACACTGCAATAGTGTGATCTGAGTGGAAGCTATTAATCCAAGAGATGAGAAGCAGGTAGAGCCCACAGGAAGAAAGCTTCAATAAAGATTCACATGTCAAGTAGAGGTAAAAGTTCATTGATATTGATGGTTATAACATTGCTTTTGCCAAATTCCTCCAAGACAAAAACCAACTACTGAGAGACCGGAGAGGAGGTTATCAGTAGATCTAACTTTATGGAAACTACATCAGAGAACAAGAGAGAGAGAGAGAGAGGACCTTATAAATGGATGACACCATTACTTTAGTGATATTAGAAGTGAGTGGAATAGACTAATAAATGGTAAGGTCAGATATGTTGCTTTTTTGAGGATTGGAATACACTGTAGTGTGTTTCCAAAGATTGGGGTAGATCCTGCTAAAGAGGGGAGTTTGAAGAATGTAGGAGAAAGTTCTTGGGTACTAAACACACACATACGTAGACATATACATAGATACACACACACTCACATATGTATATACACACAAACATATACATACACACATCATTCGTACACACACACATACACATACGCACACATACACATATACATAGACAAAGACACATGTGCGCACATGCACACACACACACACACACACACACACACACACACACATGCACAAATTTTATGTCCATCTGAAATTTCATAGATTGCTTGTGAGATTCACATATAACCAGTTTTCATACAATCAAAGAGTTGAATGACTCAAACTTGTATTTCTAAATGTGGGATAAAACATAAAAATGTTGTATGCACATGTTAGTAATACAAAACATTTCCTCTGACGTAGCTAGATCATGTTAATAGTATTATACAAAGCTGTCTGCTGTACAGCAACAAAGACTTTTCGATACTTGATCACAGAAATTATGAATATTTAACAACAACTTTTAGATTCTTTTACCCTTTTGATTCAGTCATTGGACAATGACCCAGCTGGAGCACTGTCTTGAAGGGTCTAGTCAAACAAATCAACCACAAGTCTTATTTGCTTGTAAGCCTGGGAGCTTTCTTTTGTGGAACAACTAAGTTACAGGAATATAAGAAAACTAACACCATTGTCAAGAGGTGTGGATACAAATACAATGCACATACCTATACACACATATCTATCTGTTATCTATCTATCTATCTATCTATCTATCTATCTATCTATCTACCGACCTACCTACCTATCTCTCTCTATATATATATTTATATATATAATATAAATAAAAAAAATATTATATATATACATGCATATTACATACATATATGTACATACATATATATATACATACATACATACATATATATGTATGTATATATATATGCATATATGGGTACAGGACGTCACAAACGTACACTATGAAATACGAAATATGAAAACAACATGAAATACAAAGACAAATTTGGGTATGCAAACAATGAGAGAAACTAATGGAAAACAAGACAAGTAACATAAAGATTGATTCTTCATCGGTTGTCAGTTGTCCATCTACTCCTCATTTTGTGCATTGAATATGAGACTTCAAAGGCAGTTGCTCCGCGAACCAAAATAAAATTTGGGATTTGCAGAGGGTCAAAGTTGGTCACAAAAACAGGACAGTGGAGGCATACAACAAACCAAACGAAAACAGAGTGGGATGTTAGGCTAGATGAGGTAAAGTAGCGAACACTGGAGGAATATTGTCTTTGACAAGAGAAAAGATAGAAGAAGAGACAGATAAGAATGCGCGTCGTCTGCACAACAGACTGGAGGAAAAGAGAGATGATCACATGAGGAAAAGAAAGATGGATGATGGTCACATGTGAGCAATGAGAGAGAGTAGAGGAGAAAGAGGGAGAGAGAGAAAATGGTGAAGGGGAGAAAAAAGAATTAGAGAAAGGAAGAGAGAAAACAAAAGGGAGAGAGAGAACAGTACAGGGTAGAGTCGCATCAAAATTATTAAGATAAACTTACTTGGAAATGGATGGGTGGCATTCAATCATATAATAATATAAATACATGTAGTCTCTATGACCAACAAGTATAATTTTTGTTTTTAATTTTCCCAGCGAGATTAAACTGAAAATGCCAAAATAAAGCATTTAATACATTATACAAGCTTAAGAGAACAACTCAAATACAACATCAAAGTTTTAAATATTATTATTATAAAGAGACTGTATCGACATTATTGGCTATTATCTCAACACATTTTTGTTATAAACATTGAATGGAGGATGGATGGATGAATGACATTACAAAAAGTGCTGTTAGTTTCCTGTAGCTTTAATTTTTTTTTTCCTAATAAACTAAATAATATGAACACAAGAACTGATATAGTTCTATATTTGTGAGGTGAGGAATTATGTACATTATTTACATTTGACAGATATTTGTCCTCATCTTGTATTGTTGTTAACACAACGTTTTGGCTGATGTACTCTTCAGCCTTTATCAGGTGTCCTGGGGGAATTTCAAACCTGGGTTCCCATTCCTAACGTATTTTCCAGTGTTATTATTATTATTATTATTATTCAGGTCCACTGCCTGGAATCAAACTCGGAATCTTGGGGTTAGTATACATCTATATACTTAGTATATTTATATATATAAATCACCCTGATCACCCCGACTGACCAGTCTGTCAGGCGTCCATTTGACACCGCTGGTCACAGCATGCTGTCCACTCCTCTCTGGATCATGCCTTTCTCATCCACGTGATCCCAATCGTCCTCCTGAAATCGTAACTCCACTGTCGTGGAGGCCTTCCGGGTGGTCGTTTCCGCTCGCACGGGTACCACTCGACAACTGCACGGGTCCACTGATTATTGGTGAGCCAGGCGACGTGTCCAGCCCATCTAAACTTGCTGCGTGTATACTCTGTGATGATATCCCTCATGCCGGACTTCTTTCTGATGATCTCGCTACTGATGTGCTCTTTCAACGAGATACCAAGCATTGACCTTTCCATGGCTCTTTGAGCCGTTACCAGTCTCTGCTCTTCTCTGTTTGTGGTAGCCCATGTTTCACTACCATATGACATTGCAGGTAGAACTGTACTGTTGATGAGGTTGGCGCGGGTGGTCCTGTCCAACCTTCCCTTGAGCACATCCCTTATGCCATTAAACACCTTCCATTGGTCCTTACTCTTCGTGAGATCTCCTTTTCGATATTTCGGCACATATTCACTTCCTGTCCTAGGTAAACATATTCCTTTACCTCCTATATTTCATCACTGCCGATCACCATTGGACCTGTTGGTACATTGTCTGACCGCATGAACTTCGTTTTCATGAGGTTCATCTTGAGACCTACTGCAGAGCTTTTGATGTCGAGCTCCGTCAGCATGGTCTGAAGCTGATCTGTGATTTCAGCGATGGGTACGATGTCATCAGCTAAATGGAGGTGGGTGAGAAGCTCACCATTGATGTTGACACCGCTTTACCAGTCGATGCCTCTGATGATCTGTTCGAGACATGTGGTGAAAAGTTTTGGGGAGATCGTATCTCCTTGGTTCACTCCCTTCTCGACTGGCACTCGTACGGGTGATGACAGTAGAGCTATGTCAGTGGTGCATCCGGAATTTGCCTCCCTGAGCAGTTGCACATATTGCGCCTTGACTCCTTGCCTCTGCAGCAAGTTCAGCACTGCATTGGTTTCGACGCTATCGAAGGCCTTCTCATAGTCTACAAATGCAACGCAAAGAGGCAGCTTGTACTCATTCACTCGCTCAAGCAGTTGTGTTAGAGTAAATATATGGTCCATCATGCTGTAGTTCTTCTGGAAGCCGGCTTGTTCCCTCAGTTGTTGTTCATCGAGATGACATGATAACCTGTTCAGAATTATCTTCGTGAACAGCTTGTACACGTGAGACAGCAGGCATATGGGTCGGTAGTTTTTTAGATCTTCTCTATCACCCTTCTTATATAGCAGGATGGTATTTGACTCTTTCCACTGCGAGGGAATTCTTCCCTCATCTAGATAGTGTGTAAATTGCTCAGCAAGGATTTTCCAGAGCTGCTCTCTGCCTGACTTTAGCACCTCTGATGTTATACCGTCTTTCCCTGTGCCTTTCCGTTTTTCATCAAGCTGATGGCTCTTTCAACCTCACTGACAAGGATAGGTGGCACATTTTCTTCCTGTTGGAGTGGTGGTAATGGCTGGACATTTCTGGTAGACTTAAAGAGCTTGGTGTAGAAGTCTTCGCAAACTTTTTCCATCTCGTTCTTATCGTTGACTGGTATTCCATCTGTATTCTTCAGGGCCATCACCTCCGATCTATATAGTACCATGTCCCTCTTGCATTTCTTGAGGCTCTTCTTTTCCTCAGCGGCCTTCAAGAGCTTCTCCATTCGGTATACCTCAAGGTCTTTCTTTAGTTGCTGACGAATCACTCTGCTGAGAATGGAATATTCAAGGTGATCTTCAATAGTCTTCTTCATATTTTTCCTCTTCTCAAGTAACTTCGTAGTTTCTTCCGAGATTCTTCCCTTCTTTTCTCTTAGACATACTCCCTTAGCCTTCCTTAAACACTCCTTCAGTTTCCCTATCAGTGAGTTGTAGTCATCATCTATGTCATCTCTTTGGCACCAGTTTTCCTGCACGATGGCTTCCTGCAGCTTTGCCTCGTTGTAGACTCGGACACGTTTTCCCTTTGACACCAAATACAGCGCCATCTTCTCCCTCTTCCCGTCGATGACGACCCTCGCCCTCACCAGACGCTTGCTTCGGTGCTTAGAGTTTGGCGATATCCAGGTCCATCTCTTCCTGAATAGGCTGTTTCTGATGTAGAGCCGCCTCACCTCTGCCATGGTAGCCAAATGTTCTCCTCTCTTGTTTCTCTCTCCCATGCTGAATCTCCCGACGTACTACTCTCCTTGTCGTCCATGTCCAACCTTTGCGTTGAAGTCTCCCATCACGACAGTGTAAGTGGACTTCACAGCCAGCCCTTTGTCTAATTGTTGATAGAATTCTTCCACCTCATCGTTGTCACTGGCACTTATGGGAGCATAGGTCTGGACAATCTTGAGGGTGGCCTTCCCTGAGAGGTTCACATTCATTACACCAATCCGTGATGATATGAACTGGCAAGAAGCGACCCTCGAAGCCCATTCCTTACTTATGATGAATCTGATACCTTCAGACTGATCTAGCACCTTCTGCTCTCCCTAATCTCACAATGCATCCATCTTGCCATCGTATACTCACTTCCTTCTTACAGCGTGTCTTGCACAGCCCTAACACGTCGCACCTGATCTTCTTCCTCTCCTCCATTAGGTGGTTCAGTTCTTGCCACCCTGCCAAGGACTTGCAATTGTAGGTGCATATGGCACGGTTAGTCCTGTTCCATGATAGCCCTCAGGAACCTGTGATTCTTGGCAGCCTCTCATCACTCGGGTTGCACTCCGCTGTCATGAAGTGGCCCGATTGACGTGCAGGGTACTGAGGCCCTTTTCCTTTTCTCTTCATTCTTCATGCTGTTTTAGCCATAAGATGACGCCATCCCACTGGCTAGGTGGGCAGGCCGGCATTTCATTGGATGGCCGTTGACTGTTCAGGAGTTCATCCGCCCTTTGTTGGGTCTTATTTTTCATCCCACAGGGAGTCCAACAGCACCCTCCTCACCAAGCAAACCTGGTGGGGTTGTCAGTTTAGTCGCCGACGTCCCGACCATGCAACAGGTTGTACTGGATTACATGTTACCAGTAGCACTCTAGAGCGACCTGACAGGTTGACATATATATAGAAAGAGAGAGAGAGAGAGAGGAGAGAGAGAGAGAGAGAGAGAGAGAGAGAGAGAGAGAGAGAGATCTGGCCACCAGGTATATCTTGTTTGGTTGTCTCATTTTGATAAGAAAGCAACATTCTACCAGTGGTGGTTCTGAGAGATTCAAACTGTGAGGTGGACCAAACTTGTAAGCAGAACTCAGTTTTGCATGGACACCACATCGGTGGTGTTCCTGTGGTGCCTCTTAAAACTTTGTAGAGACTCTGGTAGTGCAGGATGGCAATTTGCATCAACTCCAAAGTCATTTGCACAATACAAACAGCCATTAACCACAAACAAGGTTTCTATCATGAAGCAGTGGTTGAAGCATTTCCAGATCCCTCTCTGCTCCACCTGCATGGCCCATGACTCAGTAATTCATTGCATGCAAAATGGTGTAAGGCAAGGTTGTCCCCTTGTATCTACACTTTTAGCCATCTTTTCCATTATAATACTCATAAGGATTACAGAATATCTCAATGAGGAGGACAATCTTTACATCTTGTAACTCAGAGATCGTAACCGGTTCAACTCGAGATGACAACAGCTAAACACCAAGATTCAGGAGTAACTCATCCAGCAGCTACTCTTTGTTGATGATGCTGTACTTGTTTCTCAAACATAATCATCACTGCAGTAAATAAGCATTGTACTTTACAGAGGCTGCTGCATCCTTTGGACTTGTAGTCAGGTTGATAAATGCAGAAGTTCTTGACCAGCTCACATTCCAACAAGATTACTGCCCTTCTTGCATTACTGGTGAGACAAAGCTGAAAACAGTCCACAAATTTCTCTACCTGGAGTGCATCATCTCATCAAATGCCATGATCAACAAAGAAGTAAACAACAGACAAGCAACAGCAAACAGTAGATTCAGCAAACTATACAAGCATCTGAGGCAAAGATACAAAGGTCAGCAAGTACAGAGCCATTGCATTGACCACCTTCCTTTACTCATTAGTTATCTACCATTTCCACCTTTGATTCCTTAATTGTTTCCATCAATATTCTTCTGATCATTCTCAACACATCTACTGGAGTAACTTAATTACTACATTGAAGTCATCAAACAGGTGGAACCAACATCAAGGCCATGCTTTTAAAGTCACAACTGTACTGGATGGGGCATGTTTCCAGAATGAGATAGTATGCCCTGCTTATGGTTGTGCAAAATGACTAACTCTCCATTTATCATCATGGTGAATGTTTCCAAAGAAAAGATGTAAAGTCTTTGGAAAAATTCCTTGATATATGTAGCCCAGATCAGAGTTTGTAGTCTTTTTTTGTGCCCAATCTCGAAGCCTGGTGACACAACATTCACCAGTCTACGTTCTACTACAAGAAATCACTAGCAAATTATTGGCTCTCCTTCATAACAGAATGAAGCTTCTTATGTCTCTCGTGGTTTTCATTGAGTTTTAGCATCCAGTCAATAGATGCTTCCAAATATTTTGCTAGTACAGTTATAGTGGTTTTGTAAGAGATTTCAAACTGGATCAAGCCTCAGCCTTCTTGAGGTCTGGGAAGGTAAAGACGACCTGCATCTGCCTTTGGCTGGTGCATCTTTTTGCAAGTCAGCAGCTTGTGGATTTTCCTGTCAATCTTCCTTATTTCACTGATATTCCAGTTCAACACATTGAAACTGTAAATTACAACTGGAACTGCTAAGGAATTTATAGTTAACACCTTGTTACATGCATTTAACTTGGGTTTTAGGACTGCTTGAACTCTCCTGTAACACTCCTTCCCGATCTTCTTTTTCATGCTTGCATGCTGAATGCCCGAGCCCTCATTTATTCTGAGCTATTTGTAAGTTTGTTCCTGCTTGAGTTCTTTTATAACTGTGTCAACATCTAACACTGCTGAATGTGAGGTTTTCAAATTCTCTTTCTGGAAAGTGGCCTTGGCACATTCATCAAAACCAAAATCCATCCCGATGTCATCACTGAATATTTTCACAATACATAATAGTCCTTCAAGGTCATTATCCTCTTTGCCATAGTGTTTTAAGTCATCCATATAAAATAGATGACTTATTTTCTTGTTGCCAATTTTATATCCATACCCTGTTCTATTAAGTTCACTTGTAAGGAGTATTAGGGCTATGCAAAAAATTAAAGGTGAAAATAAGTCACCTTGGAAAATGCCGCAGTTGATAGTAATATTGTTTGTGGTCAGCACTCCGTTGGAGTGATATAATTGGAGAGTGGTATAATCATCATTCATATTATTAAGGTACCAAGCTGGCACAATTCTTAGAGCACTGGAAAAAGTGCTTTGCATCATTTGCTCTGGTTCTTTACCTTTTGAATTCAAATCCCACTGACAGTGTTTCATCCTGTTGAGCTTGATAAACTAAAGTACCAGTCAAGCACTTGGGTTGATAATATCAATTTGCCTCTCCCCTCAAAACTGTTGGATTTGTGCTAAAATTAGAAAGAATTATCATTATTATAATTATTAATATAATGCTATTTAAACAAGACTGCAAGCTGTCAGAATCGGTAGCCTGCTGGACAAAATGCTTGGCAGTATTTCGTTCATCTTTACATTCTGAGTTTAAATTCCACCAAGGTCGACTTTGCCTTTCATCTTTTCGGGATGGATAAAATACCCCCTCTCTTGAACTTACTGGCCTTGTACCAGATTTGAAACCAAAATAATACAATAGACTCATAAAAGCCAAATTATCAATTGCTAATCACTTGAAATGGCTGAAAGTAATAGTATGACAAGGTCTTTTTTATCGCTTGAGGCCTGAAAGTGTCACATCATGTTTGTCGGTCTATAAAATAAAATAAAAAAACTAGAAGGAAAGTCACGGAAGAAATCACCCGTCATAACCAAAGAAAAAAAAAGAAAATATATTTTTTAGTTTATGAGAGTTATGTCCCCTGGATTGGGACCCGAAAGGACCACATTAGTATTTCAAGATATTTGTTTGTAAGGTGAGATTGGAGTTTGGACAAGAGAGGGGTAGGGTAGAAGTGTAGCGGAGGGTAGAGCAGAGAGGATGGGGAAGTTATAGGAAAAGACAAAAAGAGAGAGAGGTACATATATGCATATACACTCTCATCTATATGCATGGGTACCTTCATGAGAGTAGATATATCTTAGCAAATTGGCCAACTACACCATAATTATAAACGTTGGCTTCCCCCAACACATCGGTGTTTCCCCCACTTCTCTGCTATATGAGATATTGATTTCAAATTTTGGCACATGGCCATCAATTTCGGAGGAGGGGTTAAATCAATTACATTGACCCCAGAGTTCAACTGATACTTATTTTATCGATCCCGAAAGGATAAAAGACTAAGTTAATCTCAGAAGAATTTAAACTGAGAACATAAAGACGGATATGATACCGCTAAGCATTTCACCTGGTGTATACTAACGATTCTACCCACTCGCCACCTTCTTTGATCGTATATGAGATATTGATACAAGACTTGCAACATCCAATTTGTATATATAACAATGATAAACTAATTATGTGTGTGTGTGTGTGTGTATATGTATATATATATACACAGTTTCAACTCAAAATTACAATAAAGCAAGAAGTGTCTAGATTACCCACTGCACCAAAATAACAGCTTTGGCACAAATACAATTGTTCAAGCTAAGAAAGTAAATCCTTTCCAAATCATAAGACAATTTGAAAGTGGACATCTTCAGTTTTCATTGAATTTACCATATGAGAAAAACATATCCTCCATGATGAAATGCTGCTAATGCTTATAGCTGTGATGTATGCACTTTCAATATCTACTCAGTGTTAAGTAGCCTCGACCATTAAGAGATACATGGAAATATCTCATAGCCATTAATAACTCATTAGGTCACCAACTAATGCTTCATTCTGCTAGGCTGAGTCCAGAGTAAAATCAGCTTAGCAGGCCAGTTATTTAGAAGTTATTCAGAACAGCAATCACAAGTATATAAGAGTAGTGAAATAACACAAATGAAAATTGAAGCCATGGTGCAAATTTGGCCTACCAGGATCTTATCACTTTATAGCATACACACACATATATATATATCCCCTATTATATTGGGAAGTACCATTGTACCAAAAAGAACAAATACAAAAAAACAATAACACGAGGACGTGGCATATAGTACCCTCTTTTGTTTAAACAGATCGATTTCTTCTGAAAATTTCATTCCAGGTTCCTTACAAAAGCCTTGAGATCCATAGACAAGATGCGACACTTTGAAGGCTCCAGTGACAAAGAGCCCATACCGTACTATTTATTCCTTTCAGCCGTTTCTAATTATTGCAGTACACGTATATACTAGTTGTACAGTTAAGAAGCTCGCCTTATGAAATTTTCTTCATCATCAAAGCCGGCCAACCCATTATTAACAGCATTAATGAGCGGAATTGTTTTTGCCTTCACAAATTGGCGTACACTTTCTCTAGATTTAAATAACATCTAATTCTTCTACCAGTAATCTTTTAGCATTCATCTATATAGGACGGTACTATTGGTCCTTACAATTTATAATTTATAACTTTGTGTCTCCATGTATGTGTTCTACATTGATTGTTTCTGTCCCGACTGGAAAAATATACAAAAATATATGGTTATTCTGATATATGCATGATATTCGGAACCCCATAGAGTCTTTTATCGGTGTAAGGTGTATATGCGCATCATATCTTAGGGCACTAGTTTGAGTTTTTGCTATACCAATATGTAATATGTAAGAGTCTATAATTAGTATAAGTTGTTTATCTCAATGAGCATATAAGGTGTGTGTTTTTTTTGTTTTTTTTATCTCTGTGCCTTCCTTAATTTGTATTCCATTTTATTTATCTATTTATCTATACATGGATATATATATATATATATATATATATCTATACAATATGTTACTTTACTCGGTAGTCAAGATAAAACTCTGAGTTTCAGATGCCGAAGTGGAAATCCACAACACCATCTCTTTGGTTATCTGGCTATTTGAAAACGCTATGAAAAAATACCGTTAAATAAAGGGAAATTACTGTGTTATAACTCTGCTTGCCTGCGTACTTATACATCGCTCGCATTTTTCATCATAAAAATTATATAAAAATACATAAAAAATATATAAAAATATATAAAATCTTCTTGGGACATAACATAGAAAGCATGTTCTATCTGTTTTCTTTAGGGGACCAAAAACGTAACAGAAATTTAGTCACATGTGGGCATGATCCGAAAAGTTCTGTCCTTGTATTTAGACATGTAGTAGGGTCTAAGCTGCTTTTCCAGATAAGCCATCTCTCCATGTCGCATAGACCACACCTTCCGCTGCTGTTGGTATAGGGCTTACATCTGGCCAAAATCTTCCATTGTATGTTATAATCGACACCTTTATCTCTTAAAGACCAAATATGATTAGATAATTGTGTCGCTTTTCTTTTGTTCCAGTGCCTAAAGCTCAAAGTGTGGTTATTGAACCTGGCCTTGAAATTACCCTCTGTAAGGCCCACGTATTTCTTCGTCGAAACGGTGTCTTTAGTGGTTATAGAGTTTACGGTAGCTTCATATATGATGGTCTTGGACATGCAAGCTCCATTTAATGGGCACGATTCTTTATTCCTGCATGAACAGCTGTTTTCTTGTGTTTTTTGTATGTTTTTTCTTAATGTAAGCGTTATTAATAATATTATGAATGATAATAATGGTAACATTTATTGTATTGACAAAGATAATGATGCTAATTCAATGACACTTTAGAAATTAGTACTATTGCCTATGTATATTTGCATCTAGGTACTAATATGTGTATGTTTATTATCACAATATTAAGTCGAAAAACTGAGACGTTGAATGTGGAACATATATATGTTTACTAATTTATATTATTTATTTATATCATTATGTATATGTATATTTTTATATGTATAGGAGTGTGAGTATATGCACTCATATGTATATGTATATGTTGTATTATGGGTATGTACCCACACCCAAGTGGATATATATGTAGACTGATTTATATTACATAATCTCCGAAGAGGCCGTATGATATTTTTGTAAATGTCTCATTTATATCTATATATTGACCTACCATAAAAGGCTAATATTGGTAAAATGAGACATACTTATCTACATGGCAGAAACAGCTGTAAGATGTAATCTATACTTATATTTATATTTACTTATATTTATATTCTCTTATATATATATATATATTCTACTTATTATACATCATTACTCTTTTATGTACACTTTTTTATGTTCATTCCTTTATGTACACTGATTTGTTCTGCTTTTTATATGTAACCCTACAGTCTCTTATGTGGTGGTTTAATAAAGTATGTGATTGAGTATTATTGTGTAATTGGTATTTGATTTAGATGTATTTCTCCATTTTCTTATTTTGTATATATATATATATATATATATATATATACAAGTACATTATACATATTTTTATATAATCGAAATCGATCAATGGAAATTGCAGATGTGTTACCAGTGCCGGTGGCATGTAAGGGAACCTTCCGTTTCGTGACCGTTACCAGCGCCACCCCGACTGGCCTCGTGCCGGTGGCACGTAAAAAGCACCATCTGTTCGTGTCTGTTGCCAGCTTCACCTGGCCCCCGTGCCGGTGGCACATAAAAAGCACCATCCATTCGTGGCCGTTTGCCAGCTCTGTCTGGCACCTGTGCGGGTGGCACGTAAAAAGCACCCACTACACTCACGGAGTGGTTGACATTAGGAAGGGCATCCAGCCGTAGAAACACTGCCAGATTTGACTGGGCCTGATGAAGCCTTCTGGCTTCACAGACCCCAGTAGAACTGTCCAACCCATGCTAGCATGGAAAACGGACGCTAAACGATGATGATGATACATGTGTGTATGTATATTATATATACATATATATGTGTGTGTATATTTAAAATGTGAATGCGTGTGTACCGTTGGGGATTTTTTTCCTCTGTCTTCCCTTCTCCTTATGTTTCCGACGAAGAGCTGCACTCGAAACGTTAAACCCTCCTTCTTTCCTGAATGTCCTCGCGTTGTTGTGTTTTTTTGTGCTTTCTTAATAATAATAATAATAATAATAATAATAATAAACATTGTGTACAGTGCTCAGGTGCACTACAACTCATCTAAAGTGTATATATAATCAGGTGTAGTTTCGACGGATTTCGGAAAGCATGAGGGCCTTAAAGGATGTAGTGTCATGGCAGTCAACAACTGACGCAGGCAGTTTATTCCATGCTTCAGCAACTCTGAGCGTGAAGAAATGTTTCCGAAAGTCATGGAAGCTGTGTTGTTTTCTGACTTTGTAGGCATGTCCACGTGTGTTAGACACATGGAGATCAAAAAGGTGTTCAGTGTTGTTATTGTTATTCTTGTTTGGATTAACTTTATATATGTATATATATATATATATATATATATATATCTTTATATATAAAAGAGAGGTTGTGTGTCTGTCTCCTATGATTTAGATTCCTAACTATTCCCACATTTTGCGGTGCAGTTTAACCAAAACCGGGTATCTTATAGTCGTGATTCATATCGAGCCCTTCTGGGTATTAGCGCGCGTCTACGATGAGTCTACGATTTAAAAAAAAATTACCATCATTTTTTTCCATTTTAATGCATTTTTTCGGTATTATATAAGGGAAATAACTCTCTAAAAATGTCTACGATGAGTCAACGATTTAAAAAAAAATTTTCCATCATTTTTTTTCCATTTTTTTTGCTATTTTTTGGCTATAACTCTCTAAAAATGCTTATATAGTTATTTCCCTTACAAGCCCGAGCAACGCCGGGCGATACTGCTAGTATATATATATATATATATATATATATATATATATATATATATATATACATCGGTCATTGGACTGCGGTCATGCTGAGACAGCAACTTGAAAAGTTTTGTCGAACAGATCGATCCCAGTACTTACTTTTTATGTCTGCTACTTATTCCATCGGTTTATACGAATTTAAGTAATTGTCAGTTTCGTTCGATTAAAAAAGTAAATAAAAATTAAGGGGGAGATAACTAGTAAAAAAAAGGAAAGGGATGAATCAATCTTATAGGAATCGTGGAAAAGCTAGAGACAATATTCTTCAGTGGTTGGCACAGCGTCGACTAATTATGAATAATGTACACCTGTGAAAATTGGATTTCCCCCATGTGGTCTTACTACACGTAGTAACGTTACTGATGGAAGATTATGGCACCGCAAGCGTTGTTAAAGGAGCAAATCTGTTACTGCTCATATTTCGCCAGTGTTTATATGTAAAAAGTAGTAAAAGTTATCTCCTCCTTAGTTTTTCTTTACTTTTTAAAATCTAACCAAACTGAACAATTACTTGCGTACATGTGGGTGTGTGCATGTGTGTGTATTTCTCTCTCTCTCTCTCTTTCTCTATGTATACATATATATATATATGTATGTGTGTGTGTATAGAGAGAAAGAGAAATACAGGCACACACCCATAAGTACGCACGCGCGCACACTTCACATTTACAAACACTTACACACACACACACAATCACAATCACACATTGCACATACACAAACACACTCACCGCACACATTACCCTCACACACACATACATATAAACAATGATATGGAACAAACTTCTTTCGAAGGAGTGTCCATGAAATCGTTTTCTTTAATCTACTTCACATAAATTTTATTTTATTTTACAATTTTACTTCGCCATTATATAAAGACACTGTCTTATAACTGTCTTCCTTTTTCTAATATTTCAGAAAATACTCTCTAATGGCGACCGAGGAGGAAGTTTTTAAGCCGTCCTCCATTCGACCTGCAAGAAATAGTAGTCAGCTACCTTTTAGTCATATGCTGTTGTCTTAATAAATGAAGGCTGCATTTGGATAATGTTGTAATAAGTATGTAAGAAAAAATAGTCGAACTTATTTTTTGTATGATTTTGGTCTGGAGGAAAGTGTAATGTCTATGACTAGAAATGTTGATACCAAATAAGTGCAATAATTTATTTCGGCATTCCTATAGAATGCAGTCAGAAATTATCTAGTACGACAAAAACTACTTTTTTTTTATCTGGATGTTTTCAGAGTCGTAGATTATGAACGTAGAAAATTATTGGTGGAAATGATAATTCTTCAAAATTATCCATCCATCTGAATGGCACGCCTTACGAAAAATTACCTCGAATTTTTTTAGTAGTGTGGTTAGCCCGATGATGAGTCAAAAGGGTTGCTCATGCCAATCCATTTAATAATACATGATGCCGAGGGGGAAACTGGTAGTCCTCTATAAAAAGTTAAAGGGTGCCTCCAAAACACATGCGGCATTACCGAGGATCGCCATCCTTCAGGACAATGCCTTTTCCGTTTTGACTGCTGGGACCATGAGGTAGCCTGAATTATAGGAAATTGTACGTTTGACTCCTTAATGTAAAGGGTATTCTTTCAATATAACTCGATAAAATCAAAACACTTTACTTCGGGTATTTCCGTGGAAGCAAATGAGTTCGATTCTGTTTTCTGCTTGGAAATTTGCGGATTTTACATACACACATGAAACCGGTAAGAACAAATATGCAAGGCTTTTTTTCTTCGAGTCTAAAATGAAACATTGCTGGCATAATTTTGTTATATCTATACTCCACAACCCACGGAAATACCTAAAGTGAAATGCCCAATCCTGTTGAGCTATATCGAAGGAATGCCATGTAAAGTTACCTCTATCAACCCATTGCTCTCTTCTGTACATGTATTTCCTCCAGCTCTTCACATGTTGTAAATTCTAAATTACATATTTCAATGGCATACTCTCTGATTTTATTATCAGACATATCGTAAGCACATAACTGCGAGGCTAAGGAACTGTAATAGCCAGGTACACTCACGTTAGAAGCCACAGGTGGAATAAAAATTAAAATTACTGACATTTTACAGTATTTCAGTGTCTTCTTTCATTCAGTTACGGATACAATCACCTTTCTATATCCACCGAGGCATTAAGAACAAATTATGATGGAACAAATGAATCGCCAACGGTGAAACAGCTTCAAGCCAAAGAGTAAAAAAAAAAGAAAAACAGAGGAGTCCTTCAAACCTCTTCCTATAATCCCTGGGGATAATCCCACTGGTTCCAAAATAGATATTCATCTTAATAACTGCAGGGGAAAACAGACAAAGATGGATTTCCATGAGATAATGTTCTGGGAGTAATGTTTCGATCTTTGTACATGTAGCGTACCCTTAGTGAAATTCATCCTCTCTCTCTATGACATATATAACATAAATGCGGACGTAGCAGATAACAGCTAACCTTCGGCCGCTTGGGCCTTGTTGTGTCCACTACTCTGATTGGTTGGTCTTGGCACAATTTGTTTCTTGCTGTATTATGCGCCACTGTGCAACCCAGCCAATCACAACCTTACGATAAGGTCCCATGACACAGTCTTCTAAATTCTCTGCTGGAGCCTATAATTTGCTATAGAAGCTTCGGCAATTCACTGTATCTCGTCTTTGGTTCTAGTCCTTCTAAGGACTAACCTCTGACCACAGAGCACCCAGCAACACAGCCAGTTCCAGCGACAGTCAGCGACAGACAACACTTGCAGCATTTTCGGACCTCCACCATCGTCGCTTTCATCTTATCAACGCCAACAACTTCTCTATGTACACAGCAACAACTACGCTTTAGTTTAACTTCACGCTGTTTGTGAATACTTCACGATGGTTAACAGCAAGCTCAACCTGTGAGAATTTCCTGTATCAAGTAACCCGGCACAGCATAGTAGTAGTAACCGGTTCTGCAATTGTCGCCTCAACTTCTTGTACAGAGCTCCAACTATTGTGTATTTTACTACGAACTGATATTCATCTTCAACTTGTGTCTGAACATTCATCTAGCGTCCTATTGTAAACACTTTCTATGCTCTGTATTATATCTTACATGCATACACCCTTGTTTGTACACACATATGCACTATTGTATACATGACGGTCTGTCTATTATTATTGTTATTATATGTACTTATGACGCACACACGTACTCACACTCTGCTACCCACATGTTAACATCTAAATAAAACCTTTCTCTTAAACATACTATGATTGTGTCATCTCTCTATTCCTTCTGGTACTCTTATTCATTTATCCATATTTTGGCTTTTATTGTAAGGTGACCATGTGGTGTTTAAAGGAGTCATTCATTCATTTGTCACCTCTTATTTCGCATGGTCGTTCTACATACATATAAAATGGCGATTGACAAAGCGAAACATAGTGAAAGTAAAATAATTGTTAATGACAAGTACAAGAACTTGTATCTCTTTTTGAGTTATTTTACGTCTTTTATGCGACTTTCTGGCAATCTTTCCAACTTAGTGCATAAAAGATGGCAGTCAGAGTGAAACAAACGGCACCGATTGGAAGTGAAAGGTAAACAAATTATCGATTATATTTAGTACAAATCGGTACTGTATGTAAGTGCATGTGTGAAGTGTTCTTTTGAAATTTGTATATATATAATATGGCGGATAAAGAAAAATACGCTTTAAACATTTGGTGACAATGAGACAAATTGTCATGCTGGGTAGATCTGTACCTATGTGCAATACGTTTAGCTACGTTTGTTCATTTATGTGAGTGTGCATGTGCGCACACGTACGTTACAGAGAATGCTGGATTTGTATCTTTTATCTTTTACTTGTTTCAGTCATTAGACTGCGACCATGTATTTATTTTCTTTTTAAACCTTATAATTGTAGTAGCTGTCGTTGGCTGTTGAAGTGCGTGTTATTAAATGGAAAAAACAGTTAGTACGAATCACCATAAGACATTTTTGTGTATAAATGTATTGTTTATTTTGTGTTCACCTTTTGTGGTAGAAGCATGTTGTATGATACAAAAACAGGTGTGTTTACATACAAAGAAAGTTTTGATTTTTTCTTTTGCACTGAAAGAAGTAACATATATTTGTACTACAGTATGTATGTAATGCGACCAGTCATTTTTTGTGATAAAATATCTTCGATTACAAACCATATATCTTGTGTTGAGGTGAATAGACTTGTGAGTCGCATGTGAGAAATTGCACATGGAGCTGCAGAGAAGACATGTACCTTTGATCGAAACCTGATAGGAACTGAGAGTTTTCTACAGTATCAAAGCGAGGCTAGCGTATCAAAGCAAGGCCAGATGCCTCATCAATATATTCGTCTGCTGTGTAGGTCGACTCACATATTACTATGTAATATGAAGCTTTGCTACATACTTATTCTATTGGTCTCTCTTGCCGAACTGCTTGCTTAGGGTTATGTAAACACTATCACCAGTTGTTAAGCTGTGGTAGAGGACGTATGTGTGTGTGTGTGTGTGTATATATATATATACACGCGAGGCTGAACTAAAAAGGGTGGCTATGAAGGAGTAATGCTAGAGCTGTGAAATCTTGCATGCATTATTTCAACTCATATCAATAATCGCAATGTTTCTTTCCTGGTAAACTGACATCTGACTGTTCAAAGAAGGCTTCAAAACTAACAAGTTGCAACGTCACTTGAAAATCAACAAAATTTGGTTTTACAGTGTTATCAAGTACCTGCAGAAAGAGGGTTCAGCCCCCAACAACATTCATACTGACATGGTTGTTACATTGGGGATGATGCTTCAGTTTTATCAACAGTGCAAAAATGAGCATCTGAATACAGGAGGAGATAAGAGAATCTTGAAGATGACCCAACATCTGGTCTTCCTGCAATTGCCACCATCGAGGAAAACATTGATTGTGTTTACACATGCTGATGGATGACAGGCAATTGACTATAAATCAAATGCCCAAAGCTATTAGGATATCCCATAAAATTGGCATGACAAAGGTTTCTACTTGGTGGGTGCTACATCTTCTGACACCTGATCAAAGGTTGATCACATCACAGCAAAAGCTGACATTGTTTCAGGCAAATCCAGCTGGTTTCTTTAAATGTTTTCTAACTCAGGATGGGTGCTGGGTTCATCACTTTGAGCCAGAGTCAAAGAGACTATTCATTCAATGGAAACACCCCTCCTTACCTGCTCCAAAGAATCCAAGGTCATTTCACCTGCAGAGAAAGTAACAGCCTCAGTTTTTTGGAATGCAAAACGTATTGTGGATATCTTCAAAAAAGCCATGCCATCAATGGAGAGTACTTTGCAAACTTGCTGAGGCAATTACAAAAGGCTATCAAGACCAAATGTCCAAGAAAACTGATGAAAGGGTTTTGTTTCACCAGAACAATTCTCCAGCACACAAGTCCCTGGTTTCAATGGCAATTGTGTGAGACTGTGACTTTCAACTGGTTGATCACCATTCCGATTCTCCTGATTTGGCCCTATCTGACTATCATCTGTTTCCCAACATGAAAAAGCACTTGGCTGGGAACCAGTATCATAATGAGATTGATGCCATATCTGCTTTTTTGAGCAAGATAACAAAAGCTTCTTCACCTAAGGAATCCAAACACTGCAACACCGATGGAAGAAATGTGTGGATCACAAGGAGGACTATGTTGGAAAATAAACCTCATTTGGTCACATTCCATGAGAGTACGCTGGTCAGCCTGTCAACTTTTCAGCTGACCCTTGTATATATACGACAGGCTTCTTTCAATTTCTGTCTACCAAATCCACTCACAAGGTTTTGATCAGCCAGAGGATATAGTAGAAGATATTTGCCCAAGTTTCCATGCAGTAGGACTGAACTCAGAACCATGTGATTTGGGAGCAAACTTCTTACCACACAGGCATACCTGCACTTATATGTATACCAAAGTTGATCTTGTAGTTTGTTTTTGCCTATCTTCTGCCATAAAAACATTTAGTTTGATTAATCTTAATAAACAAAAACACCAAAACAAAATAAATCAACCGCATTTTATATGATAAATGCTTTATTATTATTTGTAAACAATTTTCGCTGGTTATGATCATTTGTTTACATTTCAGTTAATTTAGTTCATTTCACTTTGTCCATCATATATGTGCAAAGTTTGAAAGCTTGTTAAGTCTTTCAATAAATCCATGATAACTTTCAGATAATTATCAACACCTCCATTAACAACTCCCCTAAAATAGAAGATTATAAAAAAACAACACTTTATCTGTGAACACGTTATCTTTTATCTTTTGCTAGGAAAATGTCATGATCAGTTAATTTTGTAAACAAAAAATTCTAGAACGAAACTCTACTGGTAAACCCTAATTAGGCAAAGCAGAGTTATTCCCCTTAAATCGATTCCATTTATGTCCATGACCCCTACTGAAGACATTTGAAGGCAGTAGCATTTTCCTAATCGGCAAATGGGGAATTCCATGTTTCTAACAGGAATTTCTTCTGATGAGGGCACTAACTAAACATCTCTGTGTGGGACTTTTATGGCATATACATACATAGATAACACAGACACAAAGACACTTCCTGTCCCTCTATTTGTTGTTTTTCCTGTCTGCTTTTGTATTGTCTATCTGTCTGGATGTTTTATTGTCCTCTATTGCGTTTTGTTCCATTTATAAATAAATATTCAAAATGTGACCACATGTGTGCCGTTGGCGATTTTTTTCCTCCGTCTTCCCTTCTTTGGATCTTTCCTTTTCCTATGTTTCTGACGAAGAGCTCCACTCGAAACGTTAAACCCTCCTTCTTTCCTGAGCGTCCAGTAATACTATACTTGTTCCATGTCTTCGCATTGTTGTGTTTTCATATTTGGATTAGGTGTGGAAACAAGGATTAGAATCGAAGGGCCTCAGAGTCAATCTAGCTAAAACCAAAGTCGTAATCAGTAGGAAGGTAGACAAATCACAAACACCTTCAGGTAGATGGCCCTGCTCGATCTGTAGAAAAGGTGTAGGTAGAAACTCTATAAGATGCACCAAGTGTAAGCTATGGACACATAAGAGATGCAGCAATGTCAAAGGAAGGCTAACTAGGAAGATGGTTTTTGTATGTGGCAGATGCTCAGGAACAATAAACACTGAAAATGCTCTGAGACCAACTTCCATCACTTTCCAGGGAGAAAAACTAGAAATAGTTGATAGTTTCCGTTACCTAGGTGACCAAGTCAGCAGCGGGGGCGGGTGTGCTGAAAGTGTAACTGCTAGAGTAGATAAGCTTGGGCAAAGTTCAGAGAGCTCTTACCTCTACTGGTGACAAAAGGCCTCTCGCACAGAGTGAAAGCAGACTGTATGATGCGTGTGTACGAACAGCCATGCTACATGGCAGTGAAACATGGGCCGTGACTGCTGAGGATATGCGTAAGCTCGCTAGAAATGAAGCCAGTATGCTCCGATGGATGTGTAATGCCGGTACTCACACTCGGCAGAGTGTAAGTACCTTGAGAGAAAAGCTGGACCTAAGAAGCATCAGTTGTGGTGTGCAAGAGAGACGTTTGCGTTGGTATGGTCATGTGGCGAGAATGGATGAAGATAGTTGTGTGAAAAAGTGCCATACCCTAGCGGTTGAGGGAACCTGTGGAAGAGGCAGACCCAGGAAAACCTGGGACGAGGTGGTGAAGCACGACCTTCGAACTTTAGGTCTCACTGAGGAAATGACTAGAGACCGAGACCTCTGGAAGTGTGCTGTGCGCGAGAAGACCCGCAGGACAAGAGTCCATAACCCGTGGCCTTCTACATGGGATGGAGCCAGCCTATGTATGCATACCTTCCCTTCTTGGGACACAAAACTCTACTTGTGAAGACGTGATGAGGCAAGTGAGGATCAGAATCGAAATCGATCAATGGAAATTGCGGATGTGCTACCAGTGCCGGTGGCATGTCAAAACTCTGCTTGTGAAGACCCGTTGAGGCAAGTGACGATCAGAATCGAAATCGATCAATGGAAATCGATCAATGGAAATTGCAGATGTGTTACCAGTGCCGGTGGCATGTAAGAGAACTTTCCGTTTCGCGACCGTTGCCAGCACCGCCCCGTTTCGTGTCCGTTGCCAGCCTCGCCTGGCCCTCGTGCCGGTGGCACATAAAAAGCACCATCCGTTCGTGGCCGTTTGCCAGCTCTGTCTGGCACCAGTGCGGGTGGCACGTAAAAAGCACCCACTACACTCACGGAGTGGTTGGCCTTAGGAAGGGCATCCAGCTGTAGAAACACTGCCAGATTTGACTGGGCCTGATGAAGCCTTCTGGCTTCACAGACCCCAGTAGAACCGTCCAACCCATGCTAGCATGGAAAACGGACGCTAAACGATGATGATGATGATGATGATGTATGCATGGCTTCTGTGCCGGTGGCACGTAAAAAGCACCATCCGAACGTGGCCAATGCTGGCACCGCCTTGACTCGCTTCCGTGCCGGTGGCACGTTAAAAGCACCAACTGATCGTGGCTGCTGCCAGACTCCCCTGGCACGTAAAAAGCACCCACTACACTCGCGGAGTGGTTGTTGTTAGGAAGGGCATCCAGCTGTAGAAACACTGCCAGATCAGACTGGAGCCTGGTGCAGCCTCCTGGCTTCCCAGACCCCGGTCAAACCGTCCAACCCGTGCTAGCGCGGAAAACGGACGTTAAACGATGATGATGATGATGATATATATATATATGCATACTTATGTATATGCCATAAAAGTCCTACACATCTTGATGCTGAGGCCTAAAATGTCTCAAAAGTTTTTTTTAAAAATACATAACATTACAACCACAAGAGTACAATCTCCTTAAATCCAATATATTAATTTTAAATATTCCATTTTATTTTAAATAAATTTATATATAATGATTTCTTACATTCGTACAAGGACCAGAAATTTTATCTAGAGAGATGTAGATGTGGTTGCATAGATAAGAACTTTGGCTCACAATCATGTGGTTTTTGGTTCAGTCACACTGCGCAACATGTAGAGTATGTGTTTTCTACTATAGAAGTAAACTAACCAAGTTCTAATGAATAGGTTTAGGAGATAGAAATAGAAAAAGAAGTCGGTCATATAAATTTATTATATAGGTTACACATATTACCACTAGCTGAATAGTGTGTTATTGCTGGGCAATTTTTACAATAGAATGTCTTTTATAAATTTTAGTTTATTTCATGTCAGACCATTCCTTCCCCAACAACTAGGCCTCTTGATCAGGACAAATTTCTGCAATTTTTCGCAAAAAACTTTGTTGAGGAATTTTTTGCCTTTTTAAATTTATTTACATGTCTGTTCAACTATTTCATATGACTTTATTTGTTAAAACTTTTTAAAACTTCAGAAATTCTTACAACTTTGGTCGTCATAATGCTTTGTTATCATTTGTTTAATAAAAATTCCTCCTTGTAATGATTTTGTGATAGACAGCTGTCATGCAGGAAATGCCAGCTTCCAAATCCTGTTTTCTGAATGGGTAAAATTGATTAAAATTTAAACCTCAGTAACATTTTCCTGCAATTTTTCTGGAACAAATAAATAACAAAATCAGATTTAACATAGAAAATTATTTCAATATACCAAATTTGAAAATTTTGACGTAATTTTAAAATTTTACATGTGATAGCAATAGGGAAAACCTTACAAAAGTAGAGAGACAGACAATTACAGGACAATGTGACATCGTGCACTCATCCCAAACATTACCCTCTCAGGAGTGGTTGGCATTAGGAAAGGCATCCAGCCATATAAATCATGCCAAATCAGACTGGAGGCTGGTGCAGCCCCTCAGCTTGCCAGCCCTGGTCAAACCATCCAACCCATGTCAGCATAGACAACGAATGTTAAATGATGATGATAATGATACATACATACATACATACTACATACATACATACATATATATATGAGCACCCCCTCCCCCCCCGTCCAATGGACGGTGCTGAGTTGTCAAACATTTAAACCAAATTTTCTCAGAACAACTTGTCTGACCATCCCATAGGCCTCCCCTTTGAGAAACACTGATTTAAACTAAATTTGAGACACCAGCAAAAGATGGATTTTGACTGATGTACTTGCACATACAAATGCACATTCCCACGGCTTTATCGATCACATTCTCACTTGGAATCAATTTTTGTAATTTTTTCAAGACTTATATACGCCCTGATACTGTCGGTATCTACATATCAAATTTGAGCACAATCGGATGAAGGATGCCTGAGATCCTAGAAGACACACACACAGACAGACAGAATGGATTTTATATGATATATATATATATATTAGAAGGAGAGGGAGAGATAGATAGATAAGATAGATAGATAGATAAATAGATAGATGGATAGGGAGAGAGAGAGAGATGGATGGATGGATTGATAGATGGATAAATGAATGTATGTATATGTGCATGTATGTACATATGTATATGTGCATATGTCTGTCTCCTTTTCTTGACATTGCCCAATACATGTAAATGAGCGTTGCATTATACAAACGATCTCCATTTCTAATCTTCTATGAAAATCTGTCCAGCCGAGAACATGGAAACAAGTGACAGTTGATAACAGGAAGAGCATCCAGCAGTAAAAATCTGCCAAAAGAAGTCCCATCTGACCCATGTAATCATGAAAATAAGAAAGATGGTGATTATGGAAGAACAGCCAATTACACCAAACACAATGAGGAGCCAAAATTTCAGGCCCCAGAAGTATAAAATGCAAAGTCGACCCCAAGTAGATTTGAATAGTAAATTGAGTTCAAACTTGAAAAGAATCTCCATTATCTAGTAAACTATCCATAAATAATTTTATTATCTAATGATAGATAATTAAAAAATGGTGATATATTTTCTGATATGTGTACTGTCAAAACGTTACCCATGAGACAAAGGATCTATTTTGGGCTGTTTTGTCAGCTAAGAAATGATAAAGTTTACCACTGAACTTGATAATAAAGTAATGGGAATAAATATAACATCACACATACACAGACACATGCACATACATACATATGTAGTGTGTGTATACATATACATATATATATATATATATATAATATATATATATATATATATATATATATATATATATATATATATATAGGTGCAGGAGTGGCTGTGTGGTAAGAAACTTCCCAACCACATGGTTCTGGGTTCAGTCCCACTGTGTGGCACCTTAGGCAAGTGTCTTCAACAATAGCCTCAGGCCAGTGGATTTTGTTAACAGAAACTGGAAGAAGCCCATCGTATATCTGTGTATTATATATCTATATGTGTGTGTCTTTGTGTCTATGTTTGTTCCCCTATTACAGCTTGACAACCAGTGTTGGTGTGTTTATGTTCCTGTAACTTAGTAGTTCAGCAAAAGACATCAATAGGCTTTAAAAATAAGTACTGGGGTCAATTCAATCAACTAATGGCCACACTCTGACTGAAACAAATATAAGATAAAATATATATATATATATATTGGATAGGATAAGAAAACATATATATGTATATACATATATACATATATATATATATATATATATATATATATAGATAGATAGATAGATAGATAGATAGATAGATGGATAGATAGATAGATTGGAAAACATTTTGTTTACAATTGTCACATTATGTAAGTGTACATACACATACACACACACACAAACACATAGTATATATATATATATATATATATAGGATAAGAAAACATATATATATATTGATAGGAAAACATTTTGTTTACAATAGACACAATATACTGATATTGAGTGCACGCGCGCGCACACACACACACCGAAACTTATACAGATATACATATATAGCATCATCATCATCATCAGCAGCAGCAGCAGCATCATCATTTTAAAAGCCACATTTCCATGGTGGCATGGATCAGATTTCATTGAGACAGATTTTCTACCTTTTCTGTCAGCAACCCTTAATTGCTTCCAAAGCAGGTAATATTTCCCCATGACGAGACATACTTTCAAAAAAAACTGGAAATGAAGCACACTGCTTGTACGACATCGACAATCCTCTACAACTATCATACCATGTTCGGATGATGCTTTTTATGTGCCACCAGTATGGGGAGCCAGTCAAGCGGCACTGGCAACGACCCATGCATGAACGGTGCTTATTGCACCGGCCACAACTGGCATTAGCCACAACTACAGTTTCCATGATTGATTGTGATTTGATTTTTGATTTTAGCTGACTCAATAGGTCTCCTCAAGCATGGTGTGTTGCCTGATGATTCAAAGGTACTTTTTAAATGAGCTGGTTATGTGACACTGGTATAGGCTATGGCTGTGATCTCACTTTACTTGTTGGGTCTTCTCAATCACAGCATATCTGCAGAGGTCTCGGTCTTTTGTCATTGCCTCTGTGAGGCCCAACATTCGAAGGTCATGCTTCACCACCTCGTTCTATGTCTTTCTAGGTCTCCCTCTTCCACAGATTCCTTCCACTGTTAGGAAGTGACACTTCTTCACACAGCTCTCCTCATCCATACACAAACATGACCATACCAGTGCAGTCGTCCCTCTTGCACACCATATCTGATGCTTCTCATATCCAACATTTCTTTTAGTGCACTTACATGCTGTTGTGTGTGCACACTGACATTACACATCCAACGGATCATACTAGCTTCATTTCTTTCAAGCCTACACATGTCTTCAGCAGTCACAGCCCATGTTTTGCTGCCATGTAGCATGGCAGTTTATACACATGCATCATACAATCTACCTTTCACTCTGAGTGAGAGGCACTTTGTCACCAGTAGAGGTAGGAGCTTTCTGAACTTTGCCCAGCCTATTATTATTCTAATGGCAACCCTCTCCAAGCATCCACCCCCACTACAGACTTGGTCCCCTAGGTAGCAGAAGCTATCAACTACTTCTATCAAATAGCTTACATTGGGTACATCTTATGGAGTTTCTACCTACACTTTTTTTACAAATTAACAGGGCCACCTACCTGAAGGGGTGTGTGATGTGTTCACCTTCCTACTTACTAGAACTTTGGACTTTGTGACATTGACTCTTATACCCTTCGACTCTAAACCTTGCTTCCACACCTGGAATTTCTTCTTTAGTTCTGGTAGTGATTCTGCTACACACACACAAACACATATAGTATATATATATATATATATACATATATATACTATATGTGTTTGTGTATGTGTATGCGTGTATGTGCATGTGTGTATGTGTGTGTGCACTTAATATCAGTATTGAAACAATTGTATTTATAAGTCAATATATATATTGTTACAGAGGTGAATAAACGGGAAAACACTATGTCCTAGTTCCGTTGGTTGGAGTCGAACTGGCAGGGAAAAAGAATAATGGTTTTTGTCTTGTCAATGGTAAGGGAAATTAACGAGTTTAGAAAGTACCTCTGACCCTTACACAGTCAGGGAAAGTTGAAAAAAAATTAAAATGCCACCCTTTAAAATGCGACAAACTGGTGTTAGAGAGGCAGACAGCTAGGGCCAGAAAAGAGTTTGATTGGGACAGCAAGTTGATGCAGACAGCCAGCCAGGAGATGACAGTTGGCAAGAGGCGAGGAAGACAGGCAGAGAATATAAGAAATTGACAGGCGAGAAGTAGAAAGAAGATGACATGCGAAGAAGCTGGACTGCTATAACGGGTTCGGAAACATTCGGTATTGTTGTTTATGTTTCAATTTGTGTTTGGACTTTAATGTTGAATTATGATGTTTGAAAAAGAGACTCTGTAAAAAGAAAAAAATGAACTTGTAAATGTTTGAAGAAAATTGAGAACTCTCTCTCTCTGTCTCTAAAAGAGGAGAGAGAAAAGAACATTAAGGAAAGAGAAAGACTTTGTTGTGATTCTGTATTGTGTTGCATGTCAACCAATTAATTGTTTTTAACTCGGTATTACGTTTGATTGATTTTGTAAAGTTACAAATTGTTAAATGTCTGTTAACCTTGTTTTTAAATGTATTTGAAATGTTTCAATTGATGTTGTAAAATTATATAAATTGTTAAATGTAAGCAACTGCCTCCGCTGTCTCTCTCCTTTGTTGTTGCTGTCTCCGGTTACTGGTTTGCGTTCGCTGCACACCCCCGCTTTCTGTGGTGGATTTCCGTTTGACTGAGCGTAGACGTCATCGCCAACTTAGGGTCCTGAGTTGAGTTGACCGGCACATCGTAACAATATATAT
>NC_043001.1:73358147-73380707 GCF_006345805.1 Octopus sinensis
GTGCGAGCAGGCAGTTTGCAGTTGATGGATGGAGCCAGCAGCAATGGACAAGAGGATGAAACCGGCAGCCTCATGCCAGGGACTGAGGCCAGTCCTGAAGTCCCACAGCGGTGCCCTCCTCACTGGTTGGCTGATTACAAGACAAGTTAAGGTGCATGGTCAGGGTTGAGGAGAGGGTGTGGACAGGTTAGTTGAATGATCTTCAGATTAGGTGGGGGGACGTGTGATGTTATGAGCCAGGCTGTGTTGGAGGGAAGGACTAGAAGTGAGGAAGTACCTAGGTCCTATTGGAAGTGGGGACTGTGGGTCCCACTTGAAGGGCTGCGATGGACATGCATGCATCTGCAAGGAATGAGCAGGCAGTTTGCAGTTGACAGCATATGAGAGAAGACCTGTTGGATGGTATGGAAGTAGACAGACCATGTGGACATTGTGAGTGACCCCTTCCATATAGACAAGTAAGACCTCTGTAATTCTCCCTCTGCTTCTGTCTTTTCCTCCTTCACAACACACCAACCACATGGTTCCAGGTTCAGTACCACTGTGTGGAACCTTGGGCAAGTGTCTTCTACTATAGCCTTGGGCCAACCAAATCATCATGAGTAGATTTGGTAGATGGAAACTGAAAGAAGCCCGTCATATATATATGTATATATCTATATATATGTGTCTTTGTGTCTGTGTTTGTCTCCTCCATCAACACTTGACAACCAGTATTGATATGTTTATGTTCCATAACTTAGCAGTTCAGCAAAAGAAACTGATAGAATAAGTACTAGGCTTAGAAAATAAGTATGAAGTCAATTTGTTAGACTAAAACCCCTGAAGGTGGTGCTCCAGAATGGCTGCAATCAAATGACTGAAACAAGTAAAAAGATAAAAGAATAAAAGAACATATATATGTGCAAGTATGTATATGCATATGTGTGTGTGTGTATGAATCTGTATGTGTTTATTGGTGTACACATGTCTATATGTATAATGCATGTGTGGTTATCTTGGAATTTCAATTAGGTGTGTGTGAGTATGTTGAAACTAATACATGTTGGTGAGTGTATTTATGTAATCAATGAGTGCGTGCATACATACATGCCTATATATATATATATATTTATATATATATATATAATAATAATAATAATAATAATAATAATAATAATAATAATAATAATGATGATGATAGGGAGTATGGCACCAAACTTACAGGGGAAAATTAGATTTAGGATTAAATCAAATTTCACAGTATAAATATAAATTAAATTAGAGATAAAACCACTATTAGGTAACTCAAACAGTGATAGACATAAACCAATACATAAATAACAAAAAATATAAATATAATTAATATAATATATAATATATAAAATATAAAATTTTAAATTTAAATTATAAAATTTTAATATTTAAAAATTTTTTTTATTAATTATATTAATATTTTTTGTTATTTATGTATTGGTTTATGTCTATCACTGTTTGAGTTGCCTAATAGTGGTTTTATCTTTAATTTAATTTATATATATATACACACACGCACATATACATACATATACATGCACACAAAAACTCCTGTACATAATACATATGCATCTATAAGAAACCTTTCTGGTGAGAAAGTAGTCAATCTGGCTTGTGTGTTCACAAGATTGATAGGCAAACAGGTGATTGGCTGGCTTCCTGAAATTAGAATTGCAGGTCATGAGTTCATCTGTATCACAAAACTTCAGCAGCCTAGTTCTTTCTTCATTGTAGGAACCAAATAAATAGCCTCCATGGTAGCCATCCATGGTAGCTGCTCAAGATGTCCATTGAAGTTGCCAGCCACAAAGGATAGGTCACTGACATTTGTCCAAGTGATAGTCTGCAAAAGAGTGTCATAAAATTGATCTTTATTTTCCTCTGGTAACCCCAGTCAAGGAGCATATGCAGAAATAATATTTACTGTTCCATTTTGCAAAACTAGTCCAAAATTAAGTATTCTATCACATACTCCGGCTACCTCGGTTGCAGTGAGGGCAGAATGGCAGGGCACACTGTGAACGACCATGCAGCATGGTTATATGAGACAGATAAATTAATCAACAAGTTAATAAGAACTTGCTAAAAATGAAACTAAAACTAAGAACTACTGAAATAAAATTGAAAATGAAAGACAAGCAAACAGCTAGCAAAATAGGGTATCCATATTTATGATATCATCATCATCATGATCATTATCATCATCATCATCATGATCATCATTTAACATCTGTTTCCCATGCTGACATGGGTTGGATGGTTTGACTGGAACTGGTAAGCCAGAGAGCTGCACCAGGCTTCAGTCATCTGTTTTGGCTTGGTTTCTATGGCTGAATGCCCTTCCTAATGCCAACCACTTTACAGACTGTATTGGGGCCATTTTACATATCACTAGTACAGATGCCTTTTACATGTCACCAATACTGGCAATGACCATAATTCACTCAGCTTGATGTGTCTATTTAAGCACAGTAAATTACCAGAAGTCTTGGTCACTTGTCATTGCCTCAGAGGCTCAACAACCAAAGATCATAAGGTAGCCCAGCACATTTTACTAGACAAGGTGATGCTATAATTAAAACAAGAGTGAACAAAAATGAAAATGAAAACTGAGTTTATACAACATATATATGACCCATGCCACATGGAAAAAAGAATGTTAAATGACGATGATGATATATATACATGTATGTATGTCATCATCATCATCATCATCATCTTTTAGCATTTGTTGCCCATGCTGGTGTGGGTTGGATGGTTTGACCAGAGCTGGTAAGCTGAGGAGCTGCACTAGACTCCAATCTGATTTGGCATGATTTCTACAGCTGGATGCCCTTCCTAATGCCAACCATTCTGAGAGTGTAATGGGTGCTTTTATGTGTCTCTGGTACGGGTGCCACTTGCATGACACTGGTATCTGCCATGACTATGATTTCATTTGGCTTGATGGATCTTCTTCTCAAGCACGGCATATTGATAAATGTCTCAGTCATTTGTCAATGCCTCTGTGAAGAAAATATATAAATACAGATACATACCATGTAGCTCATCTATAGCAAGAAACCTTCTCTGCTTCCTTCTTTTATACTTTAACCACCTCATCTCCTAATCTTGCCTTCACCCTCTCAGATTTCATAGTCTTGCAAGCTGCTTGTGTCACAATAATAATAAATATAAGAAAAAAGAAAACACTTGATAAAGTGATTGGCATTAGGACACCTTGCTGAAGAAACCATGCCAAAATAGACATGAGAGCATGAAGCAATCCTGGACCTTACTGGAGACTGTCATATTTTCCAGCCTATGCCAGCATAGAGGATGGACATTAAAAGTAATAATTGCTATTGCATTTTGTGAGTATATACATGCATGAATAATTAATGACATTGTTTTACTTTGTATTTAAAATATTGAGCACATTATGGTTATTACACAAAAAGAATCAAAATATCAATATTACTTCACCTTTAATAACATGGAATATTCTAAAAACTGATTAAGTTAGCAATCCAAACATACTGCCATGTTTCGGCAAACTGATATCATCATTATTTAATGTCTACTTTCCATGCTGTCTAGATTCCAACTGCTTTTTGTGGTATAGTGTCTACAGGTGGGTGCCCTTCCTAAACCCAACTACTCAACAGAGTGTGTTGGATGTTTTTTACAGGCCACCAACAACGGTGCATTTACACAGCACCAGCACGGGTGCATTAACGCAGCACTGGTATGAATGCTTTTTAAGTGGCACCAGCACCTGAAAGGATAAGCCTGTATGTGTGGAAGATAGTGATTTTACTTAGCTTTACATGTCTTATCAAGAACAGCAGATCACCACATCTCCCTGTCCCTTATCCTTTCCTCAGTGAAGTCCAGCCTCCAAAGATCCATTCTCACCACTTCATCCCACATCTTCTTGGGTCTATCCCTTCCACAGGTACCCCCACATTTAGAACTTGGTATTAATATTTTTCAGTAAGGAAGGTGGTGAGCTGGCAGGATCATAAGTAAATTGCTTAACAGCAGTTTGTCTGTTTTTACGTTCTAAATTCAAATTCCACTGAGGTCGACTTTGACTTTCATCCTTCCAAGGTTGATAAAATAAGTACTAGTTGAGTACTAAAGTCAATGCAACTGACTTACCCGAAGTTGCTGGCCTTGTGCCAAAATTTGAAACCGATATATGCAGTAAGGTGGCAAACTGACAGGACTGTTAGCATGCTGGATGACATGTTTAGCAGCATTTCTTTTGGCTCTTTACATAAAGTCACATGGTCTAGTGGTTAGAGTGTTGTACTCACAATTGCCAGATTGTGGGCTTGATTCTAAGACCAGGCGACATGTTATGTTCTGGAGCAAAACACTTAATTTCACATTGATCTAGTGCTATGTGGGGACCAGCATGCGAAAAATAGACACCATCTTACCTTTACGTGTTGTAAAAATGGTGACTAAAAGAGGTTGCGGTAGGATCTTTTCACTCTAGCCTCATAAACCCCTCACCAGCAACAACTACTCAAACAGACCCATGGGTTGGAAGGCTGTTGCCTGAATAGTGCAAAGGTGTCATCTACCAGGAATAGTGAATCTCCAACAAAATGGTGGATGCAGCAATGCCCTGTTACAGCACATGCCCCCACCCGATTACTATTACTGAGTTCAAATTTTACTGAGGTTGGCTTTACATTTCATTATTTTGGGGTTGATAAAATAAGGATTAGTTGAGCACTAGGGGTCAATGTAATCGACTAGCCCACTTCCCCAAAATTTCAGGCCTTTTGCTTACAGTAGAAAGGATATTTGCAATACTGATTGTGCCGAGGTCAACTTCGTCTTCTTTCATTTCAAGGTTGATAAAATAAATAGCAGTTCTGCTCTGGAGTCGATGTAATCGACTTATCCCCACCCCACAACATGCTAGCATTATGCCAAAATTTGAAACCAATATTTGCAATACTGGTGGAGGTGCATGGCTAAGTGATTTTGATTACTGGACCAAGCATCCTGTCATGTTCTTGAACAAAACATTTCATTTCATGTTGCTCCTGTCCACTCAGCTGGCAAAAATGTGTAATTCTGTGATGGATCAACATCTGTTCCAGGAGGGTATATATTTGCTACAGAAACCAGGAAACCAATCCTATGAGTCTCTTTTGACTTGGAAAAAATCTTTAAGGCAGCAAGCTGGCACTAGGTTAGATGTAATTGACTTAACCCGCTCTCAAAATTGCTGGCCTTGTGCCAAAATGTGAAACCAATATTTAAAGTGGCAGGCTGGCAGAATCATTAGTATGCCAAGCAGAAGAATGCTTAGCAGCATTTTATCTGTCTTTACATTCTAGGTTCAAATGCCTTGGGGTTGTTGTATTCAACTTAGGCCCTCCACCGAAATTGCTGGCCTTGTGCCAAAATTTGAAACCAATATTTGCAATTCAGACCATATTTTTTTTCTATATCTCATTGCATGTATATTAGGATATATTACAGAGAATCGTCTCTGTTAGAATATATTGCTGAGAATATATTACCAAGATGCTTCTAAGGATATTTTCTTTAATGTGGTAAATCGGATATTTATTTTTTTCCTATTTCATTTTCTCACTAGAGATTATGTTTGCTGTCCTGAATTATTTATAATTACTTCTGATTATGCACTGAGCACTTTCAGTAAGCTGTATATTTCAATTAAGATTACTTATGATCTACTCTGTCGGGCCCATGCACCATGAGTCACATTATAATATATGTATAATATATGATACTAGATTAAGTATTTAAATGCATCAAATGACATTATTTTGTTCCTTTCAGAAACGATGGTCTCTGTTTACTTTGGAGAAATCTGTGTGTGTCGCTTATAAGCTTTAAGCTTATAATCATTATTATTTACAGAATATATATATCAGGTCATCCCATAAGTAATGTCCGGACTTCTTTATTGTCAATTTCTAAACACTGTATTTGGACATATTTCAACTAATCAAATTTCATTTTGAAGGATAATGTAATTGAAATTTTATTTATCAGAGCTCTTTAAACATGAAATATTATAAGGAGCATGTGAGGCATATAATACATTATGAGTTTACAAAAGGGAACTCTGTAACTGAAACAACTCGAAATATTCACCCAGCTTATGGACAAGAGTGCATGAATAAAGAACTTGCAGAAGATGTTTTGTAATCAATATATATTCTGTAAATAATCCTTTCTAGAATAGGCACAAGCCCTGAAATTTAGGGGAAGGGGCAAGTCGATTTCATCAATCCCCAATGTGTAACTGGTACTTACTTCATTGAGCCCCCACCCATCTGAAAGGATGAAAGGCAAAGTTGACCAAGGCAGAATTTGAACTCAGGTAGAAAAAACAGATGAAATTCCCCTAAGTATTTTGCCTGATGTAACTGACTCAATTTGGTCCTTATCACTCCTAAGGAGCAAAGTGGTGTACCAAGTCTTGGTCAGGTATTCAATAGCACTCACCAGTGGTTGTGGGACTTTGGCTCACTATAAAGCCTTGATTATTCATCCATGTGGTTTACAATCAAAAGCCATCTGGAAGCCCCACTATGGTTAAGTTCCTTTGATTATTTTACTGTCTTTTCCTGTTTCATTTTGTAAAGTAGTAGCTGCTGTACACAGCCTATTCTTTCCTCCAGCTTGCTCAGGTGTTATAAAGGTACTTAATCTGTTCTTACAGATTGAGGTATAATTTATACATGATGTTCTGGCAGTAGTTTTTAGCAAGGGTAGTTTGGTTAAAGTGGATGAAGGATGAGGGACTGGAAGTGAAGGGAAATGACATCACTTCAAGAAGAGACTGTTCTGAGCCAACTGCTTCTTGAAGTGATGTCACTTCCCTTGCTTCCAGTTTCTTATCCTTTATCCACAGCTATCTTGGGGAATCATCATCATCATCATCATCGTTTAACGTCCGTTCTCCATGCTAGCATGGGTTGGACGGTTCGACCGGGGATCTGGGAAGCCAGAAGGCTGCACCAGGCTCTGGTCTTATCTGGCAATGTTTCTACAGCTGGATGCCCTTCCTAACGCCAACCACTCCGTGAGTGTAGTGGAATCAGGAGAGTAATTGCAGTTGATAACCAATGGGGTAGCACTTGTGTGCCCTTGATATTTTCTCCATACAACCATACAATATCTCACCAATAAAAGCTGAATTCTTCACCTGTGATAATGTCTGGGTCAGGAGATTTCCTGTTTAACATTTTCTGTAGAACTGTTTCCAGTATTTCGCTTTTGCTGGACATGCTGGCAGTAGTCCTGCTCCAGTTCTTTTAGGCATACAGGTTGTTTGTTGAATTCATTGCCTCTTTATCTTAATGTCAGGTGATAGCTGTAAGTGAACAATTCAATCATAGAAGTTGTGCTATTTATTTCCTGTCTCCTGTGGGAAAATATATCTGGTAATGGGGAAATATTGCCTCTTTTGGGTTGGTGACAGGAAGAGCATCCGGCCACAGAAAATCTACCTCAATAAATTTCATCCACACCATGTAAGGAAAAGTGGATGTTAAAATGATGATGATGATGATGCAAAAAAGTTACATATACAATAAAGAGACACTGATTTATGCAACCTATTCCAGCATAGAAAAAAAGGATGTAAAGTGATGATGTACAACCATATTGGGTTTATATTAGACCTGTAGACAGTCACTCAATCTGCTAAACAGCTAGATTTCCCTCAAATCACACTCTTAAAAAAAAAAGAGAGGATATTTCTTAATGTAATCTTACAATTTCCATCAAATATGGATGAACCTCTTTTGATCATAGGCCTGCTTGATCAGGATTGACTTGGGACTAAACAACAACAATATGCATTTATACACTCACGCGTGCATGTGTACACACATATAAGCCAGGCTCAGTTCACACAGGTCTCTATATCAAAGGCGATCCAGCTGTGACCATCTTGTTTATACACATATATCTAGAATTACATTGCCCAACATGTTCATTGTTTATTTGCTTGAAAACAAAAGGTTGTGATTCGAGGTAAATTTGGCTGCTATGTCTAGTAGGACTAGCGCCCGTAGCTGTTCCCTCGTTATTGTGTACACACATGTCTATGTACTGAGTTATTAACTGCCTTTTTATGTAACATATATATATATATATATATATGTTATTTTACACGTAGTAAATAGTTCCAAAGTGGTTAAAGTAACAGTTTTGTTTTTAATTGCTAAAATATGTTCACACACTAACCATTTCCTCTTCACTTCAATAGAGATTTTTTAAAAACAATTTAACAATTCGGAAGTGTATTGTGTATTTTGACAAGCTAGTTTTGTATGGCTTTAATGTATTTAAACATACACACACACACTTTGAGAGTTAATCGTTTCATATTCCAGCTTACCAGATGAGAGACAAATCAACCCCTGGAGAGGATGAAAGTCTCGTTGCAGTAACTTTCCCATGAGATAATGATACCCTGTGTGTGTGTGTGTCTGGACTTATATGATATGTATGTATATATATATGTATTATATATGTGTGTGTGTGGGATGTGCGTACATACATACATAATACGTGAGTTGGTTGAAAGACGTGTAATTATAGTTGAGGGAGGAGTGAGGAGAAGTGTGTAAATAAAAGGAGAGTTAAACATGCAATGAGAGAGAAAAGAAAGAGTGTATATGAGCACATAAAGAGGTGAAGACAGAAAGAGAAAGACTAATACTGACAGAGTTGGAAGTGTGAGACGTGTTAGATAAACAAAGAGGGGAAAGAAGTATATGAGAGAGAAATGAGGTAGAGTGAGAGGTACTAGGCAGAAGAAGAGGGCTGGGGAGAAAAAGAAAGACAGAAGACGTTAAAGGAGGCAGTGCAAAAGAAAGACATAAAGTAAAGAGAAAGTCGAAGGTGGAGGAGAAGTAGTTAGCCACACTCGCTCTCGTACACACGGATATTAGGTTTGTGTATATTTAGGTGGAAGCCATCAGCTGTGTGTATATGCGAAGGAAGGCCAAAAACTGAAGCTATTCTTATGGCCATTGGCTAGTTTGACCACTGTCCGAAAGCCAGGTAGATACATTATGGCTTTTATTGTTTTGGTTTAGTTGGTTATTTTTAATGTAAAAAAAGCATACATGCTGAAAAAGAAGACCCTATACATGTGCTGCTTGCATGGAGTTGATTTTTCGGCCATTTTTTGTTTGTTTCACCTGTGTTTGTTTTGATTTGGGTTTTATGGTGTTGATCATAAAGTGGGGGGTCGGTTTAAAGTGAAAATTTCCTTGTAAATCAGTCCCCGACTTTTCGACCACACTATTACTTACAAAATGGCGTATACTATTGAAATATTGTACACAAGTTGAAGAAGTATTTTAGACACATTACTGGAGTATTTGAGTTAGAAATATATATATGCGTATATATTGTATGTGTATCTATGTGGACTTTTATTTAAACTTCTGATAATTTTCAGTTAACTCTTATTTTTATAAAAAAATTATGGAACTATCTAACCGTTTAATTTTGTTTATTTACCAACTCTTATATACAGTTACATATTCATATGGTTATGTATGTGCGTATGTATATATATATAACCATACATATGTGTTTGTGTGTGTGCGTATATATGTATTCTATATATATATATATGTGTGTGTATGTATATATGCGTATATGTATATTTTTGTGTGTATATATAAATATATATATAATATATGCAGGTGTTATTGATAGAAAGATCATATCTTAATATGTGTGTTAGATATAATGATAAGAAGAAATTATATTAATTTGTTAAAGTCTATTCTCTCTGTTAGTTGGGAATAGTTTAAAAGACATATCCTAGAATTAATTGGCCAATATTTTTCCCAATTCTAAAAATATTTCCTATTTTCCTCGAACCTATGTCTGAGCAATCACAAAACTGTTCAGCCATTTCTTTTAAGCATCTGTTTTTCACCAACTAAAAATCATCAGCCTTCATGTCTCACTATAAATACCATCTACCTGCTCTGCACATATATGTATGTGAGTGTATGTATGTATGTGTGTGTGTATATAATAAATATATATATATATATAATGTAGTTGTTTATGCCAGGTTTTTTTAATGGTCTATTATTACGTTCGAATCCCATTTAGGTCTATTCTGTCTTTTCTCTCCCCGGAACTGATAAAATAAGATACCAGTTACATACTAGGGTTGAAGGTATCGACTAAAATCTCTCTTCTCAAAATTACTGCTGGCCTTGTGCCTAAATTAGAAACCATTGATGCTATTATTATTATCATTATTATTTTAAGTGTGCAGTGTCTCGTTGTTTATCTTATAGAGTCGGCCAATATATTTATTCAATGGCAGATAAGGTCTCTGGCTTCTCTCAGTGTGTATTTTTTCAAACACCTCTGACCAAACAGCTATGCATTTATTATGTTTGTTGTTCTAATAATCATTACTTCAAAACACGTATCTTAATAAATAGATCATGAGTAAATCTGAACTCAGTCTTTTTAGTTTGAATTTACGGACACACACACACACACACATTGAAGGTTTTAGCTAAATATCTCTTGGTTTTCTGAAATGTGTTCTTCAACTATATTTTTTGTCTTCGACACGACGCTGACACTATATATTCGTTAACAACAAAAAAAATACCTTTTACCTTTGCATTTTATATCACAGTAAACATACGTGTTTATACACACATTTAGAGGAAATAGCACACACACACATATATTAAATGTATGCAATACATATGTGTTTGATACATTTGAATTTAACACATATATTAAATACTATATTTATATGTACCTAAGTAGATTTGAATATAAGATGTTGAGAATATAAGAGATATAATAATAATAATAATGCTGGACCAGGATGTGTGTGTAGTAATTTTTTAGACTGCTTTGCTTCACCTCTCTCTCCCTCTCGTGTGTGTGTGTGTGTGCGTGTATGCTTGTATGTATATATAGATCATTGTATAATGTATCTTCCATGCTGGCAGAAGTGGATGGTTTGATAGGATCCGATAAGTCAGAGGACTCGAGCTCCAATGTCTACTATAGCATAATTTCTATGACTGGATGCCCTTGTTGATGCCAACCACTTTGCAGAGTGTAGTGGGTGTCTTTTTTTTCTTCTCTCCATTGCACTGCCATTACTGAAGTCAACAAGTCACTCACAAGACAAAGCTCCTTCACTGAATGAAAGGTCTAGAGGGAGGTGGCTTTATGCCAAGTGTTAAGGCTAACTTTTATATATATATATATATATATATATAGTATTGGTGTTTAAGTGTGTGTATTTATATCATCATTATTTTCTTTACATCTGCTTTCCATACTGGCATGTGTTGAACATTTAGGCAGGATCAAACAGGTTGATGAACCATGTCTAGCTCCATATTTCAATTTTAGCATGATTTCCACTGTTGGCTGCCCTTCCTAATGCCAACTGCTTTAGAGAGTGTAGTGGGTGCTTTTTTTGAGTTGCACCAACTCTATTGAGGTGACCTTGTATCTTGCAACACTAAAAATCCCTCTTAAAAGAGAGGGAGACTAGGATATAGGGTGATTGCTTTATGTGAAGTGTTGAAAGATTAATGTATGATGGGAGGAGCAGCGACAAGTTTATTTTGGGGTAGGTATAGCGGGAATGAAGCCACAAAAAAATATTAATGTGGTGGTGAAGAAGTAATAAAATATACCTCAAGATGATATACATGTCTAAGAAGGTAAATGGAAGAAAGTATGGAAATAAGAGACTCACTAGGGGTGGGTAAAGTTGCAAGAGCATGAGAGATGGATATAAGTATAGGATGGAGGTGGCCAGGTGTATATAGGAAGTGAATGTAGTCAATGGGGAAAAGGAGGGCAGGAGATCAGTGGTAAATATGCATGGGGTTACTTTAAGAATGATAGGTGAATATCAATTGGGAGTAGGTAAGAGGAGAGGGAGTCGTGACTGGCAGTACAGAAATGGTGATATGAAATGGATAGCAGTAATTGGTTCTAATTTCATTACTTACAACTGCAGAATGATATAGTGGATAGAGTGATAGGGAGATGAGGGGTAGGGTTAAAGGCTGCAAGGAGTGTGGTAAGGATGGGTAGGTATAGGAGTGACAGTGTGCTTGAGGAAGGGGGAGAAAAAATTAACTGTAGACTTAAGGACACAGCTGAGGGATGCAATTGTGTGAATAATGTGCATGTACCTGTTTCCACAACCTTAGTTATGTACATATGCATTATGCTTTCAGAACTTCAATCAAGATATGCTAGCATAGCTGGGTGGGTCTTCTTGAGCATCACATGTCATCAATCATCTTTGGCTGTTGAAATATTGATGCTCAACATCCTGAACTAGGCTTTCTCCACCTCATCTCATACTTTCCTGGATCACCCTCTTCTATAGATTCCTCTTCCTTATACAACTATCTGTAGCCATATGCATCTCATGGCCAAACTAATGTAGTCTTCTCTCTTGTACACTTCATTTAATTCCTCTTTTGCCTAGTTTTTCTCTCCACACATTTATACTTTGTCATTCATGTACACTGACATTGCACATCCAGCAGAGCATGCTTGTTTCATTTCTTTCAAATTTTTGCAGGTTCTCTACATTCAGGATGATAAATTGAAGGGGTCTGAGCACTGAGACCTGGTGAATTCCCTATCTGCACACTAAATTTGTTGTACTCATTGCTTGCCTTCACCATGCTGAAAGCACCCACTGCATATGGTTGTGTGGCTCTCACAAACCATTCATCTACTACTCTCAGCTTCCTCAGTGCCTACATGAGGGATTCTGTTAAAAGCTTTCTCCACGCTGACAAATGCTGGGTACAGTGGCTTATTTTTTGCCAAGTATTTGTGCAACTGTCTCACTAGGAAGATGGCACTTGTACTTCTTCCTGGCACACAACCAAACTGCATCTTATCTTGGCTAACTAATCAGTTAAACTATTATTCTCTCTGTAATTTTCATGACCTAGTCCAGCAATGTGATACTCCTGTAGTTTTCTCTCTCTAAGGCATCTCTTTTGCTCTTTTAGCAGTTGAACTATGAGGGGGTACCCAAAAGTAACTGGAAATGTTCTGTAGGACAAGCCCATTGTAGTTCGGGCTTCTGTTACTAGGCATCAGTCAACCAACTGTTGTTAGATGATGTCGTACTACTATATGGTGCATCTTTGCTTTGCAGTGCTTCTCCTTTGTTTGTCAATTTTTGCTATGGTTGAAGTGAAGGAACAGTGTGCTTCCATGAAATTCTGTTTTCTGTTGGGGAAAATGATGGCTGAAATAGTTGTCATGCTTTAAACAGCTTACAAGGATGTTGCCATGAACAAAACACAAGTTTACAAGTGGTTTTTACACTTGAGGAATGGTCACTTGTTGTTTGAGGACCAACCTCATTCAAGACGACAGTCAGCCTCATGAACAAATGAAAACATCATGAAAATTCATGAACTGATCATGGAGGACCATCACCGAACAATTGATGAACTTGTTGATATGATTGCACACCCTGGAGCTCTTGCCAGTAAATTTCAGTGAAGAATTGCGAATGAAAAGAGTTGTAGCAAAATTTGTACTTCACAAGCTCATGGAAGATAAAAAGCAGTCACAACTGAATGTATGTCGTGAACTGAAAGAACAGTTGAAAGTTGATCCTGACCTTTTTTTTTGAAGGTCATCAGTGGTGATGAAAGCTGGTGCTACAGAATTTGTGGATGTAGAAGAGGTGAAGAAAAAAAATGACATGTTAAAAGGCATCAGTTCATAAGAGTTCCAGCACTCCTTTGAACAGTGGAAAATACGTCTGGATGATGTATTGCTTCAAATGGAGAATACTTTGAAGGTATTAAGTGTAAACATGTAAAACTAAGTGAATGAGAGAACATTGCAAAATTCTGGTTTCTTTTGGGTTCTCCCTCATATGTCACTGCTACACCAGTCATTGTACAGTCAGTCAAGCTGTATCCTACTCTGACAAGCGTTTTAAGCATCTCATCAGTAATTCCTGATAGACTAGGGAATTTTCCTGCCTTTTAAAGTTCACTTTTCCATGTTCACATGGGTTGGAAGGAATGTGTTGAGGTAGATTTTCTATGGCTGGATGCCTTTCTTTTTGCTAACTCTCACCTGTTTTTCCAAAATATTGGAAATGAATTACACTGCTTTTACAACAGTGACACTTATTTACAAGGAGACACAAACATGCAATCATGCAATTTGGGTTTTTCCTCAGTTTTTTTTTCTTTGAAATCAACTCACAAGGCTTTGGTTAAACTGAAGACCTTAGTAGAAGACACTAGTGGGACTGAACCTGAAACCATGTAGTTGAGAAGCAGGCTTCTTATCCACACAGTCATGTGTGTGTATTTGTATATGTTGTCTTAACATTTTTCAAATTCTTGAATTGTTAGTAATAAATATCAAAGTGAAATTATTTTAAAGTAGGTTTTAGAATAACAAGGAAATATTTACTGCAAGTTTGACATAATACTGAGATAATGGTTGAATAAGCTGTTAGGTGAAACTTAGTCTCAGTCAATGTGAACTTCATGAATAAATACTAAGTAAACAGTTCATATATATCTTAGCTGTGCTTTAGAGGTTTTAGTGTCCTCATTTCTGTATCACTGTCAGTAGCTGATTGAAATGAAATAAAAATAGTTGAGAAAGAAAGCACAGGTTTGTCATTGGTCTTGTAAACAAATGGATTAAAACTATTTATTGGTGTAACCTGACTCACATAAGCATTTCGCATACATTTGAATTGTTAAATATAAATTTTGAGAAGATTGTTCATATGATAAAAGACCACTACTGGTTGTGGGTTTCCTTGCTTGCTTAGTTGTTTTTGTTTCATTTCAATCAGCATACCTCCACCCATCCAGTTATGATATGAACCATGGTTCTTAATTAATGTTTGATGAATTCAAAAGTATGTCAAATATTTAGAGGAGTCAGAAATTTTGAGCAGTAATTTTCCCTCATATCTTATAAAACCAAATACAACAGTTAGTTTCAAATATTTACCAAACAGTCAGGACCGACACAGAAAATGAAGGACTGTGTTGATGTCGTCTTTTTGCAGACCATCTCGTTGGAGGTTGTAGATGTTGTAGTAAAGGCATGTGGCTTAGTGGTTTAAGGGTATTTGGCTCACAATCTTTAGGTAATAAATTCAATTCCCAGTGATGCTTTATTTCGTGTTGCTCCAGACCACTCAGCTGGCAAAAATGAGTAGTACCTGTATTTCAAAAGGCCATCTTTGTCACATTCTGTGTCATGCTGAATCTCCCTGGTAACTACATTAAGAGTACACATGCCTGTGGAGTACTTAGCCACTTGTGTGTTAATTTCACAAGCAGGCTGTTCCATTGGTTGGATCAACTGGAACCTTTGTCATTGTAACCGATGGAGTGCTGGTAATATAGATGTTGTACAATAAATAAGCAGGGATCAAGACTCAGAATTCTGTGATATTGATGACCTAACCATCTGCAATACAAACTTCAGAAGACCAGACATCTAGTCAGTTGATCATCTGACAATCAAATACACAAACCAAATATATTGCACACTCACCAGAAAATAGAATAAGTAGTTGTAAATACTAAGTCTTTCCTCACTGAAATTGTACTGCTCCATGTCGAGTGCTGACATGTAGGAGACAGAGGAGGCAATTGACAGTAAGTTTATATAAGCAACTTGCTATCAGCCACAGACCAGATCTGTGGGTAGAACTGGGTTCTAGACAAATGAAAGGTAAAATTCCACAGCAGAGAGAACCGTAAAACCTAAAAGACAGGCATGGGAATATTAAAAGAAAGTGAAATAAGGAATAATACCAAATAGTTAGAAGAGAAGACAGGAATCAGGTATACATAGGAAAGTTTGCAAATCTTTGTGATGAAACACTTGGAAGTGTGGATAACAAGGCTGTGTGTCACTATGAATTAAGTCATTGCTATGGAAAAGTGCCTACAAAATGATGGCAGTGTACTTGCCCTCTCTGATGCATGTATTTATCATGCTACCATCAGAAAAGTTGCCTTGTTTCTAGCAAGTTTTCTGAGTTCTCTCTACTCTGTGTTTCTGTTCACTGAAGGTAACATGACCAAGTGGTGGATAGCAGAGAGATTATGAGAGCTGGGGAAGGGCAATAGGATTGAGAATATGATGGGTGATGTAATAATGAAACCATGACAGTGATAGACAGCTACACATAAGTTGTTGGTAAGGAAATTGAAAAGAAGAATGTGATCAGCATGATAGAGGAAGAGAGTAATTGAAGAGAAAGTACACAGCACCTTTCAAACAATCCATCAGATATCTCCTTGTTAATAAAACAAAGAACATACAGGACAAACACTGTTACTGAGCTCCTATCTTATTGCCAACACAAGCAAAGAAGCTAGTCATCCCATTACTGAGACTAAACCATGTGGATTACTTTGCCATGAGACCTCACATACTATTTATCACCCTTAATGACCACAAATTTAATCTCCTTCTGAACTCTAAATGCATGCTGATTAATCCTCTAAAGATGAAGTAGGCATAATAAGTATATCCTCAACACCATGAATTTTGATTTCAGAAGGGCTTCTGGGTGAGCTCAAAGGAACTGCAGGCCATTATTATTAACAGGTTCTATGGAATTAAGAACAAAGTTGACTGCAAATTCACCTGGTTTGATATAGTGGATTTTTATTCCAGATTCAAACCTCTTTTCTTAAAAGCCATGGACATTTAGAACCAATTCATTATGATTAGCAATATCTTTTGAGAGCTATGATAGATCTGATGTGGATCTCATTGGCTAATTTATCTGATATATCCTCAAAAGCATCCAGCTCACTGCCCAGGTTTGTATAGAGACACTGTCCTGGCAATTTCAAGCAGTATGAACTATGATGTCAGCGACAGGTTTATAAGTTTGACTTACTACCAATCTAACCACCGTCAACTTAAGATATCCTGACAAGTGCTATCTCTATAGAAAGCCTAATGAGGAGATCAAATATATTTGGTGAAATTCCAATCACTTCCCCACCCATTTATAATTAGAAACTTAGTTGTGAATGTTAGTAAAAGAATGTCCCATTTATCCTCAGATAGTTTTGGCAGAGCTGCATTCCATTACAAGGTTTTAGTGATAAGTTATTGTATGTGAATGATCTCCCACTCATGCCCACAAAGAGATTAGAAAGATAAAAATAACCAGGTTCAATCCTCAGTTCAACCTATGGCTTTATGAAGATAATCAAGAATTATTTTTAATTAGGTGATAATCCCATAACATACTTAAGTACTACAAGCTTTTTATGCATATATTGTTAATGTTTGTTATTCTTGCCTAAATAACATCACTTCCAACGCAGCCTGCTATAACAAGGAAAAGCATGCATCTTTGCACATTTTACACCAGGTACTCGCCTGTAACTGCTAAAATCAAGCTACCTGACCACTGATGGGATTCTTCCTTTCCAAAGCAGTGATCACTAGGAGCTCTCTTACCCTCACTTGACGATATCCTAAAGAATTAAACAGAACACACAATATCTCAAAGGAAGGTTCATTCAGCATGCTCACCTTCAAATTTAGCATCAAGGAAATGTCCTTCTCTGTCCCATTTTTATCTGGAGGCTTTGGGATCAGGGAAATAACATACCCATCATGAATTAGAGTAATCTCATCACAGCCCCTCTTATTTACAACAGCTGACTTTGTTTCTGTGAGAATGTGCACATATTGCCATAACTACAGAATGATTTCTGGAGTTTTTAAGTCTTCCATTTGTAGCTGTCTTTTTGTATGACAGTGTTTATGATGTTGGGTTCATGATCATAAGATTGTGGGTTCAATTCCTGGTCTAGGTAGCACATTGCATTCTTGAGTAAGGTACATTTCACATTGCTCCAGATTACTCAATTGAAAATTAGTACCAGCTAAATACTGGTGCAGTTCTTTCCCCATCTATCTGTCACATTCTTGGTGTTTTGAAATTGTAAGAAGCCCTTCCTATAAATGTGTATATGTGTTTTCCATGCTTGTATGAGTCAGATGCAATTCACTGATGCAGTTTTCTATGGCCAGATGCCCTTCCTGTCACCAACCTCAGTGACATTTTTTCACGACTATGGCATGACAGCTGTGTGGTAAGAAGTTTGCTTCCCAACCACATGGTTCCAGATTCAGTCCCACTGCATGGCACTTTGAGCATGTCTTTAGTCTTGGGCTGACCAAAGCCTTGTGAATAGATTTGGTTGAGGAAACTGAAAGACCATCATATATATACATAGATGTATAATAGGCATGGTTGTAGTATGTGTGTCTTTGTGTGTCTCCCACCACTGTTTGACAACTGGTGTTGGTGTGTTTGCATCCCCCTAGCTTAGCGAATTCTTCAAGGTGTTACTCCAGAAAGGCCGTTGTCTAATAACTAAAACAAGTAAAAAAATAACACACACACACACAAGTAATGTATTTAGTCTCCAATCTTTTGTAAAAACCTGTCTGAGCAGGGAGAAATATTACCTTGCTTGGAAAGAGATGAGGTTGGTGACAGGAAGGGCATCTGGCCATAGAAAACTGCATCAGTGTCTTTCACCTGGTCCATGCAAAACATGGAAAAGTAGACACTGAAATTATAATGGTGATGCTGATGTCACACTTCACATGGAAATTTAAAAAGAAAAAGTTTTCTGGTTACAAATTTAGGAAAAAAAGCATACAAAATCCTTTTGTTTGTTATATTAAACATATATGTATATAAGAAAATTGTGAATCACATGTTTTTCAGGACTCTTAAACATTTATGTAAATTATCTAAAAAATTTTTTAATTATATTTTTAAAAATCCACTACATACTTAGTTACCTTTATGGGGCATGATTTAAGAACAAGTGTTCTAGGCTAGTGTGGGTGGAACCTACATTCCTAAGAGACCTTTTACTGCAAAACTATACACTAGATTTGTGGCTGGAATAGGTGTAGCCAGTTTGATAGTGGATTAGTGTCCCCTATAAAGTTGCAAGACCCAAAGGAGATATATACTTCTGTGTTGTGTTATGGGGAGGACCAACAGGAGTGTATCAACTTACATTCCCAGACATTACAGGATTTGATGGGGGCTAGAGGTGGTGGTGGTTTTTCTGAATTTCATATCAATAACCTTGAACTTTCTGATTGTGAAAACAAACAAGTATGAAAATGTCAGTGGCAGATAGCTTAGTGCATATCTGTGTGTGTATGGTATGTATGTACGTAAGCATCTGTCTGTCTCTCATATATATATATATCCTTTAATGTTAATTTTCTATGGTGCATAGAAGAGGATCCTATGAGTCAGGACACTGCATCGAGTACCAGTGTCTGCTTCGGCATGGTTTCTTTGGTTGGATGCCCATCTGAATGCTAACCACTTTACAGTGTATACTGGGTGCTATTTTCATGGCACCAGCACTAGTGAGGTCATCAGGTAACTTGCAAGACAAAACCCCTTGATTAAGTGGGGTGCAGTATTGAGGGTGGTGGCTTTGTGCTTGGGGTCGAGAGGCTAATGTATAACGGGGAAACAGAAACAGATATCTTGCCATTGAGGAGATACATGACTACTCCAGTTTGGAAGGAAGAAAGGAGGGTAGTGATGAGGTATCAGGGCATATCCTCAAGGTACAAAAAAGTGGATATAACAGAGAATAGGGTCAGAGGATTGAGGATGAGTGGATATGTAGGTTTGTAAGAATGTGAAAAGGGAGTGATATATGGTTAGAGATGAGGACAGAGGTGAATGGCAAATATAACTGGATGCGTGACCAATTGTGAATCTTAGTTTTCTTGAAAGGAGAGGGCAAATAAAATTAGGAATGAATCAAGGTCATAAGTGGCAGTACATAAAGATGGGGTGGAGAGCAACAGTATGTAAAACCATAGATAACGATGCCCGCGTGGCTGTGTGGTAAGAAAGTTGCTTCCCAACTACATAGTTCCAGATTCAGTCTCAGTGTGTGGCACCTTGGGCAAGTGTCTTCTATTATAGTCTTGGGCCAACCAAAGCCTTGTGAGACAGAAACTGAAAAAAGCCCATTGTATGTGTGTGTCTGTGTTTGTGTCCCACCACTGCTTGACAACTGGTGTTGGTGTGTTTACACCCTTGTAACTGAGCAATTCAGTAAAAGATTATTGAGAGAATAAGTACCAGTTATTAAAAAAAAACAAAACAAAAAGCACTGAGTTTGATTTATTTGACTAAAAACTCTTCAAGAAAGTGAAAGAGATAAAATAAATAGATGAGAAATAAGAAGATGGTGTGTGTATGGGGGTGAGGTGCTGTGCAGTTACGAAGTTTGATTGGAAATTGTGGTTTGAGGTTCAGCCTCACTGTGTGGATACTATTAGTAGGTGTTCTCAACTATGGCAACAGGTTGACCAATACCTAGTGGATGAAATTTGCTAAATGGGAACTGGAAGAAACCCATAACATATTTGTGTGAGTGAGTGAGTGTGTATTTTTTTTACATGTGTAGGCAGATTGTAAACAAAGAGGCACCTTTCCTTCAAATGGTATCATTTTCTTAGAAACCTCCACAAAAGAATGTCTGGGTTGTGTGCTGTTGATTAGGCTGAGAAATATTACTTTGCTTAGAAAAAGGTGAGCTTGTTGACTGGAAGTGATTATTTGCCATTGAAAATCTGCTTCAATGATATCACATCTGACCTAAGAGCAAGCATGGAAAAGTGGATGTTAAGATGATACTGATATATTGTATGTGTGTGTGTATATATATATATATATATATATACTTGTACATCCACAAAATTTATTTTATAATTATATACACCATCTTGCAGTGACCCACACATTTCCATGGCATCTAAAACCCAACTAAGAGCTAACATGGTATCCACCCAGATAATATATCCCTCCAAACTCACTTTTATAAGTGGAAGCAAGGATTAGAATCGAAGGGCCTTAGAGTCAACCTACCTAAAACCAAAGTCTTAATAAGTAGGAAGGCAGACAAACCACAAGTCCCTTCAGGTAGATGGCCCTGCTTGATCTGTAGAAAAGTCATAGGTAGAAACTTCATAAGATGTACCCTGTGTAAGCTATAGACACATAAGGTGCAGCAATATTATAGGAAGGCTAACTGGGAAGATAGCTTTTGTATGTGGCAAATGCTCAGGTGCTTTAAACACTGAAAATGTGCAGAGAACAGCTTCTGTTACATTCCAGGGAGAAAGACTAGAAGTAGTTGATAGCTTCCGTTACCTAGGGGACCAAGTCAGTAGTGGGGGTGGATGCTCTGAAAGTGTAGCTACTAGAATAAATATAGGCTGGGCAGAGTTCAGAGAGCTCCTATCTCTGCTGGTGACAAAGGGCCTCTTGCTCAGAGTAAAAGGTAGACTGTATGATGCATGTGTACAAACAGCCATACTACATGGCAGTGAAACATGGGCTGTGATTGTTGAGTACATGCGTAAGCTTGCAAGGAATGAAGCCAGTATGCTCTGCTAGATGTGTAATGTCAGTGTGCATACTCGACAGTGTAAGCACCCTGAGAGAAAAGTTGGATTTAAGAAGCATCAGATGTGGTGTGCAAGAGAGATGACTGCGCTGATATGGTCATGTGTTGCGAATGAATGAAGACAGCTGTGTGAAAAAGTGTCACACCCTAGCGGTTGAGTGAACCTGTGGAAGAGGTAGAGCCAGGAAGACCTGAGATGACGTGCTGAAGCATGACCTTTGAACATTGGGCCTTACCGAGGCAATGATTAGTGACTGAGACTTTTGGAGATATGCTGTGCTTGAGAAGACCCAACAAGCCAAGTGAGACCATAGCCCATGGCCTATGCCTGTGGTGAGGCAAGTGAAATCAAATCAAAATCGCTGACATGGCCAATGACAGTACCGCCTGATTGGCACTTGTGCCAGTGGAATGTTAAAAGCACATCCGAGCATGATCATTGCCAGACCCACAGATTGGTTCCCATGCCGGTGGCATGTAAAAAGCACCATTCAAGCATGATCGTTGCCAGCATCGCCTTACTGGCACAGGAAAAACAACATTCAAGTGTGGTCTTGCCAGTGCCGCCAGGCTGGCCCCCATGCAGGTAGCATGTAGAAAAACACCTTTTAAGCATGGTCATTGCCAGAACCGCCTGATTGGCCCTTGTGCTGGTGGCACGTAAAAGCACCCACTACACTCTTGGAGTGGTTGACATTAGGAAGGGCATCCAGCTGTAGAAACTTTGCTAGATCAGATTGAGCTTGGTGCAGCCTTCTGGCTCACCAGTCCTCAGTCAAACTGTCCAGCCCACGCCAGCATAGAAAGCGGACATTAAACGACAATGATGATGATATATATATATATATATGAAAAGAGAGAGAGAGTGAGAGAAAAACCTCTATTAAATAATTCAATAATGATAGATGTAAGTCACACCATATAGAAAACATATACTGTAAAAACCTTATTCTAAAAATCAATAAAGTACATAAACAATAAATAGTAAATAGTAGTAAAAAGACTGCGC
>NC_043001.1:73380807-73405807 GCF_006345805.1 Octopus sinensis
AAAATTAGGTGATGTGAAAGGTGAAGATAGATTTGACTTCCATATGATTACAGCCATTTCGTAAACTTCATCATGTTGTATTAATTTTGGTATGCAAACAATCATATGTTCATGTTTGCATTAATATGTATGCTCAGCATCATACAATACAATTGTATATTCAAAAATTAATGCAAATAAAGCTAGCTCATCAGGTCACTTGCTCCTTCTTTTACCTACTCTCCATCACTCCTCAGCCATGTAACGACACACGTGCTTTTCATGGACTATTCTTTTCCTTCTCTCCAGACCTTTCCTCTTTCTGACTAAGAGCCATGCTCAAAATGTTGCACCTCATCTTTTGTCCACTTGAAACTGAGCATTCATTGCGTACATCTTTTGACTTTTGTTGTCTTTGTTTTTATTTTTTTTTTACCTATATATGTAGTCTGATCAATAAGTATCCAGACTGTTGCTATAGTAATGAAGTTAGAGTGAAACCACTTGGCAAAGATTGATCTTGAACTCTGCTGTGCCTGTGCACTAAGTTTCAGCATTCTAGCTCACTTCCACTGTTTACAGCAGTGTTTGGCAGGAAGGTATGTAGCATATGATTGATCGTTGCATCGACCATGACAGAGAAAGTTGTCATGGTGATACCTGCTCAGAGGCCTACGCAAAGTTGCAGAAAGTGTATGGGGAGGAATGTATGAGCTGCACACAGGTGTATGAGTGGTTCAGACGTTTCCAAGATGGCTGCAAAAGTGTTGATATTGATGAATGTTCTGGGAGACCCGCAATCAGCAGAATTGAGAAAAACATTATAGAGGGGAAATCACCATCAGTGAGTTGTTAAAGGATGTGCGGATTAGTTACAGTTCAGTTCAGTCCATTATCACTGAAGATTTGGATATGAGATACATGTCTGCCAAGTTTGTGCCAAAACTGATTTCAGCTGACCAAAATGACACTCGGGTTTTGGTTTCATAAGATCTCCTTGAATGTGTCAAGAATGATGAAAACTTTTTTGAAACTTTGCATAGGCCTCTGAGCAGGTATCACCAAGCTTTTGGCAAAATTTGATGCAGATTCTCTGCTCAACTTACCCTGTCATGATCAATGCAACAATTACGCACTACACACCTTCCTTCCAAGCACTGCTGTAAACAGTGGAAGTGAGTTAGAACATTAAGAATTAGTGCGCATGCACAGCAGAATTCACAGCTTCACTCTGCGATTATCTTTGGGATTATCATCTAGTAGCTTTGTTACTATGGCAACAGTCCAGATACTTACTGATCAAACCACGTGTTTTTATGTGCTACTAATAGTTTTTTATGCTGAGAACATACCAAAGTTTTATAACATGTCTGGCATCTCGGTAGAGTCATGAGGCACAGCCCACGTGGCATATGTGTGTGTGTATAGAGCCACCTGAGAGGTTAGCTGTAAAGAGATAAGGAAGGAGGTACTGAGTGACATGATTAGAACTTTAAAATTGTGCAAAAATAGGAATATTTGTGGAGATGTTGAGCATATCAAATTGGGTTGGAGGTAATGCTAAATATATCATCATCTTACTTCCACTTGTGCTCACATGGTTTTGCCAGGTGCCACAATGTCTTGCCACCCACTACTGCTTCCATCATCTGACATACACACAAACTGGCCAGCTGTTGTATGTCTTCAAATGCAGTTGTATTTGTACTTGACTGTATTATCTCATTGTTTGATATGCTAGAATTATAGGGGTAGGCATGGCTGCATGGTAAGTAGCTTGCTTCCCAACTGCATAGGTTTTGGTTCAGTCCCACTGCATGGCGCCTTGGGCAAGTGCCTTCTACTATAGCTTGGCTGACCAAAGCCTTGTGAGTGGATTTGGTAGATGGAAACTGAAAGAAGCCTGTTAGATATATATATGTGTGTGTGTTTGTCCTCCACCACTGCTTGACAACTGGTGTTGGTGTGTTTACATCCCTATAACTTAGCAGTTTCGCAAAAGGACTGATAGAATAAGTACTAAGCTTTAAAAAAATAAGTCCTGGGCTTGAATGGTTTCTAATAAAAATACCCTTCAAGGCAGTGCCCCAGCATGGCCACAGTCACATAAAAGATGAAAGATAATCATCATCATCTGCTGTTCTAAAGCATAGGGTAAAAAACTGGATGGAAGAAACTACAGCAGATTTAAACTAATATTTTATTGACGGTGGTACATAGTACCATGTTCAATAAAGCCCCAGGTGAGGTATAAGTGAGATGGATGGAATGCAATTTGGGTTTGTTGAAGATTACAGAACTGTAGAAGCTGGGCTTCTGGAGAGTTGAACTGCCTGGCAAAGAAATCATTTTTTATCCCAGTCCAGAAATGACTGAAGAATTTTGAAATATGAGATAATGAGGTTAAGTTAAAAATTTTAAATATGAATACAGCCAAAGATAAAATGAATGCTTTGTGAATGAAATTGGGAAGGCTGTCATGCATGTGTATGTGGGTGGGAGTGTATTTACATATTTATATAGAGAAAGATATGTGTAGATATATATATATATATATAGATAGATATATATATATATATGTATATGTGTAGATATAGATAGATATATGTATATTTGTAGATATAGATAGATATATGTATATTTGTAGATGTAAATATAGAGATATGTATATTTGTAGATGTAGATAGAGATATGTATAGATTGGTAGATATATATGCATATATATCATCATCATCATCATCATCGTTTAACGTCCGTTCTCCATGTTGGACGGTTCGACCGGGGATCTGGGAAGCCAGAAGGCTGCACCAGGCTCCAGTCTTATCTGGCAATGTTTCTACAGCTAGATGCCCTTCTTAACGCCAACCACTCCGTGAGTGTAGTGGGTGCTTTTTACGTGCCACCTGCACAGGTGCCAGGCGAGGCTGGCAACGGCCACGGTCGGATTGGTGTATTTTATGTGCTACCGGCACGGAAGCCAGTCAAGGCGGCGCTGGCATCGGCCACAAGTCGGATAGTGCTTTTTACGTACCACCAGACCAGGGATCCTGGCTGGTTCAATTCGATTTCGATTTTCCCCATCAGATGAGGTTCTATATCGACTTCGCTTGCCTCAACAGGTCTTTGTGTCCAAGGGAGGAAAGGCATTCATAAGTGGGCTGGGCTCACTTGTCCTGCCTGGTCTTCTCACGTACAGCATATTTCCAAAGGTCTCGGTCGCTGGTCATTTCCTCAGTGAGGCCTAAAGTTCGAAGGTCGTGCTTCACCACCTCGTCCCAGGTTTTTCTGGGTCTACCTCTTCCACGGGTTCCCTCAACTGCTAGGGATTGGCACTTTTTCACACACCTATCTTCATCCATTCTCACCACATGACCATACCAGCGCAATCGTCTCTCTTGCACACCACAACTGATGCTCCTTAGGTCCAACATTTCTCTCAGGGTACTAACACTCTGTCGAGCATGCACACTGACATTACACATCCATCGGAGCATACTGGCTTCATTTCTCGCGAGCTTACGCATGTCCTCAGCAGTCACGGCCCATGTTTCACTGCCATGTAGCATGGCTGTTCGTACACATGCATCATACAGTCTGCCTTTTACTCTGAGCGAGAGGCCTTTAGTCACCAACAGAGGTAAGAGCTCCCTAAACTTTGCCCAAGCTATTCTTACTCTAGCCATTACACTTTCAGCACACCCACCCCCACTACTGACTTGGTCACCAAGATAACGGAAGCTATCAACTATTTCTAGTTTTTCCCCCTGGAAAGTGACGGAAGTTGTTTTCTGCAGATTTTCAGCGGTTAATGCTCCCGAGCATCTGCCACATACAAAAACCATCTTCCTAGTTAGCCTTCCTATGACATTGCTGCACCTCTTATGTGTCCATAGCTTACACTTGGTGCATCTTATAGAGTTTCTACCTACACCTTTTCTACAGATCGAGCAGGGCCATCTACCTGAAGGCGTTTGTGATTTGTCTACCTTCCTACTTATTACGACTTTGGTTTTAGCTAGATTGACTCTAAGGCCCTTCGATTCTAAACCTTGCTTCCACACCTGATTCTTCTTCTCCAGTTCTGATAGTGACTCAGCAATTAGAGCAAGGTCATCAGCATAGAGGAGCTCCCAGGGGCATCCTGTCTTGAATTCCTCCGTTATTGCCTGGAGGACTATGATAAATAGGAGGGGACTGAGCCTTGGTGGACCCCTACTTCTACCCGGAATTCTTCACTGTACTCGTTGCCAACCCTCACCTTACTAGCAGCGTCCCTGTACATGGCTTGCACAGCTCTCACTAACCATTCATCTATTCCTAGTTTCCTCATTGACCACCAGATGAGGGATCGGGGGACCCTGTCGAAGGCTTTCTCTATGTCAACAAAAGCCAGGTACAGGGGCTTATCTTTGGCTAGGTATTTCTCCTGCAGCTGCCTTACCAGGAATATAGCATCAGTGGTACTTTTCCCTGGCACGAACCCAAACTGCATCTCATCTAAACTAACTCTCTCTCTAATTAGTTGGCTTATGACCCTCTCTGTAACTTTCATCACCTGATCCAACAGCTTGATACCTCTGTAATTATTTGTATCTAGGGCATCACCTTTACCCTTGTAGCAGTTGACTATTATGCTGCTACACCAGTCATTGGGTATGACTCCTTCATGTATCACCTGATTAACTATACGGGTGACTAGGCTATAGCCGACAATACCAGATATTTTGAGCATCTCTGCAGTGATACCTGATGGGCCTGGGGCTTTCCCTGTCTTCATGCTTCTAATTGCCTTAGCTACCAAGGAACTATCAACCCTGATAGCTGGTCCCTCTGTTGGGTCAACGTTCGGCAGACTCTCTTTATCCCATTCATTTTCTTTATTCAGCAACCTTTCATAGTGGCGTCTCCAAGCCTCTCTCTTTGCATCCTCGTTTAGCGCAAGTGAACCATCTTCCATGCGAACACACTTCTCTCCTACCACATCACAATTCTCTCTCACACACTGTCTTGCAACGCGAAACACCTCCAGTCTTTGGTCCTCACGGAGCAGAACATTGGCAAATTTTTTCTTATCTGCTTCCCCTCTGGCTAGATAGACCTGTCTCCTAGCTTCCCTTTTAGCAGTCTGATACAATTCCCTGCTACCACCATTCTTCCAGTGCTTCCAAGTCTGTCTCTTTTCTCTAATAGCCCTGTCTACAACACTGTTCCACCACCACATTACCTTGGGACGATAGGGGACTTTGCTCCAGCCACAGATCTGGTCAGTGGCTCTCAGCAGGTTGTCCCTTAGAAACATCCAGTTGCCCTCTACCCCATGTGATACTCTATCCCCTTCTACTTCGTCAAAGGCTTCAAGTAGCATGTCTCTAAATCTCTGTCCATTCGCAGGATCTTTAAGCTTCCAGATCCTTCTTCTCCATGTTGGTCGTCTTCTGGTTGTCCTCCTAGTCCTGATCCTAAAGTCACTAACTACCAGTCTATGTTGTGGGGTACATTCTTCGCCTGGGAAGGTTTTGGCATTTATAAGTAGCCATCTCTCCCTTTGCCTGGCAAGGATGTAGTCAATTTGGCTGGTATGTTGGCCCGATCGGTAGGTGACTAGGTGGCTGGTAGGTTTCCTGAAGTTAGTGTTGCAAATCATAAGATTATTTGCATCGCAGAACTCCAGCAGCCTGGTTCCCTCCTCGTTGCGGGAACCAAAGCCATAGCCTCCATGTACGCCATGGAAGCCCCCCAGCACGTCGTCCAACGTGACCATTGAAGTCACCAGCCACAAAGAGAAGGTCTCTATTGTTCGTCAACGAGGTAGTCTGCAGTAGAGTGTCATAGAATCGGTCTTTCTGTCCATCAGTTAGCCCCGACTGAGGAGCATAGGCTGATATAATGGTTGCTAAATTATGATGAAGCGCTAATCTAATCTTAAGTATTCTGTCGCATACTCTGATTACCTCAATTACTTTATCTACCCATTTCTCAGCGATAAGTATACCCACGCCACCAACCCCATCAGTGTTCCCTGCCCAGAAAATCTTGTACCTGTGTTCCTTGCCTGTGAGGAACCTAGCAGAACCTCCTCTCCACCTTACTTCTTGCATGCAACATATATCCACACATCTCCGTTCAAGCATCTCAACTATCTCGCCAGACCTACCTTTCAGTGTGCCAACGTTGAGGGTGCCAACCCTGAGGGTGTGGGAGGTATGGGCCCTAGAGACCCTGCGTCGGTGGACAGTAGCTTCATGTACCTGAAAAGAAAGCTCGCATTTGGCAGAATTCATGAGCAAGTAATACAGTAGCCTTCAATTCAACCTGCATAACACTACCCATTCATATTCTGCACTGTATGATCATTACCTTACATAGGTCGAAACTAGGTGCAGTCTTCAAGGGAAGCAACCCAGGGATGGAGAGGAATAGGAACTTCCGGCATGTGTGGAGGGGGTGGGTGGGCGGGTCAACCCCAAACTAGCAAGGTGATTCTGTTAATCGTGAGAGCAAGAAAGTAGGTTTGAAAAATATCTTAGAAAGTCAAATTTTAGGGGAAACGATAGGTGGCTATGAAACGGGAGCAAATAGGGAGACAAGACTAAACGAAAAACATTACATGAATAATATGTTGAAAACTGAAAGAAAATATGAAGAGAGGGTACTGAAAGGATAATATGAGAGAAAAATTGAAGAATAATGAAAGAATAGTGATTATACATGCAAAGGGTAGGAGAAAGCGAGGTTGAAAGAAATCTTAGCTTTAGCCGTTCATGAGCTGTGCGTTCGTAGTGGAGTTGAAAGCGAGTGGGGTTACCGATTTGCGATTGCTAGTTTATATATGGCGATGGTGGTTATTGAAGACGGGGGCATATAGAAACATAGGGAGAGGGACAGGGTTAGTTAGGGAGGAGGGGGGGAAGAAGTGGTCAAGGAACACATGGGCGGAAGCTGTGCGATGGGTTTTGACTAGCATAGTGGAACGAGACGAGTGTCGATAATATTTATTATTTGATAATTAAGATAGGCTTGGAGAGAAAAAGGTAAAATCTGAGTTCGTCAGGAAGTCTTAACTGGACCCCAAACTAGCAAGATGATTCTGTTAATCGTGAGAGCAAGAAAGTAGGTTTGCAAAATATCTGAGAAAGTCAAATTTTAGGGGCTATGAAACGGGAGCAAAATATATATATATATATATATATATATAACGGAGATGTACTTGCTTAGCAAGTGACCTGATCTGAGATCATGTGCTGGAACGAAAACAATTGCAGCGTGGAAGGTGTTTATAAGCCATTTAAGAAACACACAAAAAACGTTAGATTCACTTCAGCATTTAAATTTAATTTGTCAAAATATTTTTGTCACTTTGAGACTGAGACCTGTTCACTGTCAAAATTCCATGCTGCAGCACGGAATTTTGTCAGTGAACAGGTCTCGGTCTCAAAGCGACAAGTATTTTGACAAATTAAATTTAAATGCTGAAGTGAATCTAACGTTTTTTGTGTGTTTCTTAAATGGCTTATAAACACCTTCCATGCTGCGATTGTGTGTGCGTGTGTATATATATATATATAATCATTGTTTAATGTCCGTTTTCCACGCTGGTATGGGTTGGACGATTTGACTGAGGTCTGGAGATCCAGCGGCTGCACCATGCTCCAATCTGATCTGGCAATGTTTCTACAGCTGGATTCCCTTCCTAATGCCAACCACTCTGAGAGTGTAGTGGATGCTTTTTACATGCCACCAGCACAGGAGCCGTTCAAGTGGGCCTGGTATCGATCACGTTTGGATGGTGCTTTTTACATGCCACCAGCACAGGGGTCAGTCAGGGGGTATTGGCATTGGCCATGTACGGATGGTACTTTCTGTGTGCCACCGGCACGACCCAGTCAGAAGGTACTGGCATTGGCCATGTTTGATTTGTGCTTTTTACGTGCCACCGGCATGGGAGCCAGTCAGGTGGACGTGGCATCAACCACGTTCGGATGGTGCTTTTTACGTGCCACCAGCACAGAAGCCAGTCAGGGGGAACTGGCCACAGCTACAATATTAGTTTTATTTGACTCAACAGGTCTTCTCACACATATATCACCTGACGCATAGGGTATTCTTAACAGGGCCAGACATGCGTGGCTGTGATCTCACTTTAGTTGCCGGGTCTTCTCAATCACAGTATATCTCCAAAGGTCTCAGTCTCCTGTCATTTGCTGTACCTAAGAAACTATAATATCATGTATGGATTAACACTAATAACTTTTAAAACCTATACTCTACTTCTTAGTTTGTAATTAGTATAAAAAATTAGCATGTCCTATAACATCAATATTCCTTTAGCTAATACCAGGTATCGGTATTTATTGATACAAGCTAAATAAGTTAATAAACATTTTTTAGTTTATAATACTTAAATTATTATACATTTTCTATAAATCTTCTCTATTGATGTTAATAAGGTATATATACTTTATCATGGTTTTAGTGATTAAGCTATTTTATTCCTTTTCTACGGTGTTCTACCCTACCTGATCATTTTATTATTTTATAATAGCCTTTATAAAATAAATCTAATTTTTGTACCCTTATAAATTCATACTTAGCTTATATAAAACAATACCTGTATCTTCACAGCTTAAAATAAACTGATTAGATTATAATTTAATTTATATATAGTTAACAGCCTTGTGAGTGGATTTGGTAGGTGGAAACTGAAAGAGTCCTCCCCCAACAACCACAGCTTGACAACTGGTGTTCTTGTGTTTACATCTCCATGACTTAGCAGTTTGGTAAAAGACACCAATAGAATAAGTACTAGGCTTAAAAAACAAAAAAAGTCCTGGGGTCAACTTGTTCAACTAAAGCCTTCAAGGCATTGCCCTAGCATGGCTGCAGTCAAATGACTGAATCAAGTAAAAGATATGTTCTTCTCTTTATGTGGTTATTCAGCCTTCTAGAAGTAACAACAAAATCTCCTTCAAATTACACCCCATCATTGTAAAAATGGCGCAGCATATTAGACAATGTAGTTCTAGATCCCTTCAAAGAGATGGTCATAGTTAGAATATCTTTGGTTGTTGGTCAGTTTGATCAGGGCTGACCTGGTGTTAAATATCAACAATAATCTCTCTTAACCCTTTAGTGTTCAGATAACTCTGTCAAATGTAAATCTTTTATATTCACATTGTTTTGAATTAATCATGCATTCTCTTATAGTTTTGAGGGTTCAGTTATTTGATTGGTTATTTTTAGAATGTCAGTGTAGGTTAGGTGTGAGAGGCTAGATATGACCAGTTTGAATAGAAAATATGTAGAATATTTAGGCCGGATATGGCTGGTTTAAATGTTAAAGGGTTAAATTGTCATGATTTTCTTCTTGCCTTTTAAAGTTATCATCAACATTTTGATATCTTTTTTTCTATGTTTACATGGATTAGATGAGATTATGTTGAGGCAGAATGTTTTACAGCCCAAGGGCCTTTCATGTTGCCGATCCTAACGCATGCATACAATAAGCTTCTTCAGTTTCTAGGTATCAATGTCACTCTCAAGGTATTGGTTGACTGATGGCTCTAGTGTAGGATACCAGCCAACAATGTCTACTCAGTAGGACCGAATTCTGAAGCATATCCAGGAAATCTTGTTTCACCACGGTGCACAAAATAGAACTATTATCCATTAGATTTAATTTCGTTTATTATCATTATATAATTACTTCTGTTTCTTTCCTATTATGTTATTTCAATAATACTTTGAACTTAACAATCATTTTATTTATTAATTTGCTATGATAAAGCTTTCATACAATGTTTTTATAATTAATTCAAGCAAAATTTTTGCTTTTGCAATGGCTTTAACAATTTAATTCAGATATTGTTTTGTAATAAATCTCTTTATACATTGAATACTAATGCAAATATAATTTACTCATTGTTTTTAAAGGCAAAATATATACAGAAGCAAATATTCATTAATAGTCAGTTGATATATTAACTGTTTTTAGAAAACTATTTTACTAATGCAATCAGTTAGTCAATTGTAGCAGGGATTGTGTGTGTGGGTGGGTGGTGGTGCAGTTGATCTTCTAACTGAACCAAGGAAGCTGTTTCCATTGACTTCTTTTAAATTGCTGATATTATAGGTGTGGCTGTGTGGTTAGATGTTTACTTTGCAACCACAAAGTTTTTGGTTTTGTCCTGCTGCATAGCACCTTGGGCAAGTACCTTCAACAATAGTCCCAGGTTTATCAAAACCTTGTCAGTGGATCTGGCAGATGGAAACTGTAAGACGCATGTCATATATATATATATATATATATATATATATACACATACATACACACACACACACAGGTGCGTGTGTGTGTGTTGCATGTGTGTACTGCTCCTACTGTCTCTTTGCCTTGATATCACATTATAATAGTAAAACAGTTTTTCCATCGTGTAAGTAGTGATCTTTGTTTCCAATCTTCCAAAACATGTCTTATTTGAAAACAGGTGAGAGTTGGTAACAGGAAGGGTATTCAGCAGTAGAAAATCTGCTTAAAATTTCGTCAGACCCATGGGAAAGTGGATGTTTAAAAATTTTAATGATGACGATATTTCTTGGTCACAACTCCTGAGAGTAGCATTACTGTTTTCACCGATGCAACAAAACTTTCATTCAGAATACACCAACAAATACCATAAGGCATCCTATTCAGGGCTGTAACAATTCCATTAGTTCACATCTGAGCCATCAGTGCAGGTTATTTGGAAAAGAGCAGAAATCTTTTTTTTTTTTTTTGTCACCATAATTCTATTCAAATACAGACTTTGTTTCAGATAGTTTTGAAAATGATGAAGAATGTACTAAAGTAACTTTGTTGCTGTAAAACTGGTGTTTAGAACATAAATTAGCATGAAATTATAATGGAAGGTTTTAATTAAGATCATTTTAAAACAATGGGGTTTGTATCATCAAACCAGGCTAAATAGCAGCCTACCATCTCCTTCAAAGCACTGGATGTTAAAACACCTGAAAGTCATTCATATGCATTGTTGGGACATACCAGCAAATGGTTTTTACACTATTTTACATATTGTCATGAATTGGCGATTCAGTTTGCACCCAGTTCAGTTCAGGTATATGATGTTAATAAGCCACAAAAGTGGCAAAACATTGGTGTCCATCACTCTTGCATGTGATTTGGAGTGAGTTGTCTTACTAGTCAATGAGTTTCAGGTGTTTTAACATTTGGAGCTTTGAGAGTCGTCACCACCATGCTAAAGCACAGTCTACTGGCAAACAATGCCATGTGCATACACTGAGTATGTTGCTTCCCAGCCACATGATGCTGGGTTCAGTCCCACTGTGTGGCACCTTGAGCAAGTGTTTTCTACTATAGCCTTGGGCCAACCAAAGTCTTGTGAGTGGACTTGGTGAACGGAAACTGAAAGAGCCCATCGTATATATGTATCTATGTGAGTGTGTCTTTGTGTTTATCCCCACCATCACCACTTGACAACTGACATTAGTATCTTTATGTTCCCATAACTTAGCGGTTCAGCAAAAGAGATTGATAGAATAAGTACCAGGCTTAAGAAATAAGTCCTGGGGTTAATTTATTTGACTAAAACCCCTCCAACAGTGCTCCAGCATGACTGCAATCAAATAACTGAAACAAATAAAAGAATAAAAGGATGTCATCATCATCATCATCATCATTGTTTAATGTCCATGTTTCATGCTGGCATGGATTGGATGGTTTGATTGGATCCAATGGGTTCAGTAAATGTATTGTGTTGCAGTGTCTGCTTTGACATCATTTCTGTGACATTTTGTAAAAGTTAATCAAGGTATATAAACAAGATACCTTGTTTGGAGGAGGCTATTTTGCTGCTCCATAGAATTAGAAGTTGGAAAATTGTGTTCTATCATAGTGTCTGTTGGAGACAGAGAGGGATACATTGGCAGTAACATAAAAATATTCTCTTCAATCTGCAGAAGAAAGAAATTGCTAGTATTAGATTGTCAATGTAGTAATTGAAGGTTAAGGTTTAGAAGCTGACACAAATCATTCTAGAATATTCAAACACTGTCTTTATGCCAACTAGTTCAGAATATGAGAAGTTTTGTCAAGTGGCCAAGAGGAGTTTGTTTCTAACGTTTTGTGATATGAAAGAGCTTAATAATATAATCCAGAAGACTAAACTGAATAATTAGATAAAAGCTTAGTATATATATATATATATATATATATATATATATTATATATATTTATATTGATAGAAATGGTAAGACAACAAAAGAATGAAAGAGACCTTGATATTGTGTAAATATAATATGTAAACATAATATTTGTAATTTATTTGTAAACATAATATGTGACAATTATTCGGTAGCCGTGATAAGACTCCAAGTTTCAGAGAGTTTATATATATATATATATAAATATAAATGTATGCATACACACACACAATGTGCACTTTTATATATATATATATATAAAAGGACATCCGGCTGTAGAAACACTGCCAGATCAGACTGGTTGAACCGTCCAACCCATGCTAGCATGGAAAATGGACGTTAAACGATGATGATGATGATGATATATATAAATGTATGCACACAAACATACATATACAAACACATCTGCATATACACACGCACACACACATGAGGGCAGCTGCATAATGAACTGTTGATCTCTAATATGTAGAAAGAACCTGTGGAAGAAGAGCCAACAGGACAATGGATGGAGTAGTGAGAAATGAGCTTCCGATGTTGAGCTTCACAGAGGAGACGGCAAAGGACTAAGACAACTGGCAATATGCTGTGCTTGAGAAGACCCACCCAGCAAAGTAAAATCCATGTACCTCTCCCATAACCCACCCATGCTCACCATCACTGTTTTCCTCCTCTCCTCCATTCTCCCTCAATGTCCACCTGCCTCCTGCACACAATATGCCCCTGTTAAATCCCTTCCTCATCACTTCTAGCTCTCACTGTCCTTTTGAAATCCTGTGAACTCATCTAACTAGCCATCCTCTCCAATGCCCAGTTCCCTTCACTATAGCTTGGGTGTCTGACTCCTACTCCCTCTCTGTCACATCTTCACCATCTTTCCCCTCTCTCCATCTGACGAAGCCATATCTCTCTTTTAACGCAAGACACCTTTCTCTTTCTATTCCTCAGTACTACTCCCCTTAGTCAGGTGGGGTTTTGTCCTGCAAGTTACTTGGTGACTTCACTGCTGCTGGTGCCACTTAAAAAGCACACAGTACACTCTGTAAAGTGGTTGGCATTAGGAAGGATATCCATCAGTAGAAGCCATGCCAAAACAGACAGCAGAGCTTAGTATAGTACTCTGACTTGCCAGTTCCTGCCAAACCATTCTACTTATCCCAAAATGGAAAATGGTCATGAAATGATATGTGATATCTTGGTATCATGTAATGGTTGTAAATGATGGTCGCCATCATACAAATTGGTAACAGCAATGTTCATTTCCAATCTTCCATGAAAGACATGTCTAGCAATGGAGAAATATAACCTTGCTTAGAAACAGTTGAGGGTTGGCAACAGGAAGGGCATCCAACCATAGAAAATCTGCCTCAATGAATTCCATCTAAAAATGGACTTTAAAACAATGTTCTCTCTCTTTCTCTCACACACACATTAAGACAATAACATTTTGGCCAACAGCCAAGGAAGAAAGTTATATTTCTTTTGCATTGTCCTGTCATCATCTTCTGTTCTTTCTCCTCTTTCTCCTCTTTCTGGGTTTTTGTTTTCTTTCTTTTTAATGATAGCAGTATGTATGGATTTAATTATCCAAAGACTGGGTGTTGTGAATTATCTGAAGAAATAGAAGCTGCCAGTTAGTCAGTGTAATGTAAATATAGACTTTAAAAAACATGAAAGAATTAGGGTTGAACTTAGAAAAAATAACTGAGGATTGTATAAACATGAATTAGGTTCCAGTTAGTGACCTCATCACATAAATAATTATTGCAGTTGGATTTCAAATGATGACATTATCTGACAAAGATTTTTTTTCCTTTTTCATTTTTCAAATTCCAACTTTAGTATGGTCAAGCCATCCATGTATATGTATATGCTTGATCATCATAAATACTAGGACTACTCAAACTAAATCTGATGATTAGACATGTAAAGAAAAAAGGAAGAAAGAAATTCTGTATTTTTTCCATAAACTTAGCAAATTTAAAGTTTAAATATTGGCTCTTTTTAAATGTGTGATTAATTTACTTTTTTAATAGTAGAACTTAAAGTAGATAATGCTATAAATAATAGCATTTAAATATTGGGTTGAAAAATTCTGTTGGATAGAAAAAAGCAGAAAACTGTTTTCCATCCTAAGGCTTTTTCAATCCAATATTTAAATATTATTATCTAAAGCTTTTCCTATTTCAAGTTCTGTTATTAAAAATCATTTATTTGTTTCTCTCAACATTTCTCATTTTTTATTTATTTATTTTTTTTTAATAGGTTGACATTTTCTCCTGATGTCATTATGAATACCAGATGTTACGAAGGCCTGCAGCTAAGGAAAGGCTTTTGGAAAAACTGAATCTACCCTCTGATCTATAATTGTGACAGCTTTTTAAATCTACTTCAACCAGCACACAAATGTATCTGAATTTTTGTTCTGTTTGGTTTATCTCTGGATAATCTGATAATACACGAGAAACTAGACTCCAGTTAGCCATGGCTGAATCTAGTTTAATAATTAGCTCCAGTGACTGTGATGTAGACAATAAAAAAAGCAATAATCACTTTAGCAATGATGATAAATTTCATGACTCCAGTCAGACTACTCCAGATAACCATGTTGCAGAGAAAACACAAGATTATACATCAAAAGACAATGCCAGTTCTTCTAAAATTCCAACTCATTTGGCAATTATGGAGGAAAATAATTCTCATGAACCAGATTTATCTTTACCTTCATTGAAAAAAGATGACAGTGGCGTTGACTTTGAAAAATCTCCGGCAAGCACAAGTGCACAAGAAGGACCAATTCTATCAGATTGTAGTGAAAGTGTCAGTGAATCACTCACAGACAGTGCTGCTTGCTCCTATACAAATTCAGTCGGTGATATAAAATGTGATGGCAAGTCAAAAACCTCTGTGTCGGATGAAGAAGATTTACCGTCTTTGGATGTACAGGATTCTGAACTGAATGATAAAGAAGACTCATGTAAATTACCATGTAATGCTGAAAAAATGGATTTAGATTCTGTAAATACCGAAGACATCAATTCTGAAAGTGTAGAGAAAGAAAAGCTAAAACCCAAGCTACATTCATCTGTTAATAGTGATGATGGTGGCAAAGCTGAGATGGATTATGAACATCTCGATGACAATGTTGAGGATGATGATGATAAAAATGAAGAGACGGGCAGTAAAAAACTTTCTTCTTCTTCATCTTCTTCGTCATCTTCATCTGAGGAAGATGAGGAAGAGGATATTGATGATGAAGAGGATGAAGATGAGGATGAAAGTGACATGGACTATGATTCTGATAAAATACCCAAACATAGTTGGAAAGCAATATATGATCTCCGCTCACGGGAGTTTGGACATTCAACAAAAACTCCTCCAAGTATTTTTAGAGAAAAGGTTAATTCTAGTTTACAAATGGTGCAACGCTTAACCCTGCAATACAAAATGGAATACCATAATGGCTGTGTGAATGCTCTTAATTTTAACCGAATTGGTGAGTATATTGATTTATTGGCATTGTCTATTGTTTTTTTTTCTTTCCTATCTTGATACAAATTAAACAGAACACATATACAGACCTTGTGCTAAGGTCTGTAGATGTTATATATATTGCATCACATATATAATAAATGTTTAAACACACCTGTAATAAAATCTAAACACACCTATTTTTACTGAGATGATTGTTTTAGTTGCTGAAGATTGAAAACAATGGTAATTTGTTTCTAGATCTCTGACTTATTAATTTGGGTTTTCTTTGCAAAACTCAATGGGTCTTATTTGAACTTTGTTGACAGCAGCCAGTTGTAATTTTGAAGAGGAAGACTAGTCTTTGGAATGCAGTTTTTGCTATGCTAAAGACATTTCACTTTATTTCATTATCATCATTTAATGTCCGTTTTTTCATGCTTGCCCAGATCAATCGGAATTTGTTGAGGTAGATTTTCTACAGTTGAATACCCTTCTTGTCACCAACCCTCACCTTTTTCCATGGCCAGACATGTTCTTCACAAAAGACTGAAAATAAACAACACTGCTCGTATGACAGTGATGCTCATTTACAGCCATCACATGATGTCAAGACAACTGTATGCACACATATTTATATATGATAGGATTCTTCCAGTTTCTGTGCACCAAATCTATGTACTTTGGTTGGCCAAGGTGCTGTATAGTGGGACTGAACCTGAAACCATATGATTGGGAAGCAAGCTTCACAACTACACCTGTGTCCATTTATGTCATTAATTAAATATTAGGAAAACATGAGTATCACAATGTCTTGTGGCTATACAAAAAAAAGAAAACAATACCATTCTTACAGATTACCATAGAATGAAACAAGTTGGCAGTCTTAGTCTATGATATCAGATATTCAGTTGTGATAATTTCATTTCACTGACATCTTTAACTCCCTTAAATGAAAAAAATTTTTTCACCATTTACATCTGTTTGTATAGATGGGTTGGGTTATTTGTTAGAGCTGTTGTTTTAACTGGTAAAAATGTCCTTCCCAATTACTAACCACTTAGCCGAGAAGTAGAAGTAGAGCTTGTTGTTCAATCTGGTAAACTGGAGCAAGCAGTCATATATCTGGTTTGAAGTCACAACGCAATGATACACACTGGTAAACTATGAACTTTGTGGTCTGTTGTTCAGCTCCATTATCCCACTGCCCTTCTGTCTTTGTAAGCAACAATTATTGTTGTGGTGATTATTATTATTATTCATATATACCAGATAATGCATAGTTCGAAACAATGTGCATATGTAAGCATTGTATTTGACAGAATAATCTGAATGCTAAAGGGTTAATAGGATAAAAGAACTATTCAAACTAAACCCTGACTTAATAAACTTCTCAATGACAATTTCCTCGGCAGCTTTGTTTGGTAGTAACTCATATTAATACAATCATAATCATTTTAACATCCTCTTTTCCATGCCTGCATGGGTTTGGACAGAGTTTATTGAGGTAGATTTTCCACAACTAGATGCCCTTCTTATCACCAACCCACATCTGTTTCCAAGCAAGGTAATATTTCTCTATGTCCAGACACAGTCTCACAGAATACTGGAAAGGAATGACAGTGACACTCATTTACAACTATCCCTCTGTGTCTAGATAAGGAAACACACACAATGGGCTTCTTTCAGTTTCTATCTACAAAGTCCAGTCAAGGCTTTGATCGGTCTGGGGCTATAGTAAAAAATACTTGCTCATGATGCCACACTGCGGGACTGAACCCATAACCATGTGGTTAGAAGCAAGCTTCTTAAATCCACAGCCACATGTGCTTCTATATGATTTCAAAATCCTTCCTAAATCCATAAATCTTCTTGATGTTATTAGTAAAGTAAAATAAGGTGAAGCATGACCTTTGAACCTTGGTCCTCAGGGAAGTGATGATGAGTGATTGAGACCATTTGAAATATGCTGAGCTTGCGAAGACTTGGCAAGCCAAATGAGACTGTAACCGTGACCTATGCTAGTGCAGCACAACTGGCCCATTTAAAAGTACCCTTCAATACTGGGCAATAAATTGTGCTTGCAAAGACCTGTTGAGCCAAGTGAAGTCATTGTCATGGGCAATGCCAGTACCGCCTGACTGGCACGTAAAAAAGCACCATTTGAGCATGGTCAATGCCAGTGACGCCTGACTGGTCCCATGCTGGTGGCATGTAAAATGCACTGTTTAAGCATGCTTGTTAGCAGTTCCATCTGACTGGCTCCCGTGCCAGTGACACAAAAAAGGCACCATTCAAGTGTGGTCATTGCCTGTGTCGCCTGACTGGCTCCTGTGCTGATGGCATGTAAAAAGCACCATTTGAATGCGGGTCATTGTCAGTGCTGGTGGCACATAAAAAGCACCATACAAGCGTGGTCATTGCCAGTGCTGCCTGACTGGCACGTAAAAAGCACCCACTACACACTCGGAGTGGTTGGAAGGGCATCCAGCTGTAGAAACTTTGCCAGATCAGATTGGAGCCTGGTACAGCCTTCTGGCTTGCTAATCCTCAGTCAAAACGTCCAACCCATGCCAGCATGGAAAGTGGACATTAAACAACGGCGATGATGATGACACAACAGATTAGACTGTTGGAAAAGAAAAATTTCTAACATCAGGTTACAACAAGTAACCTTAGATGCCAAGATCCATTATTATTATTACCCTGCATGCATAAGCGAAAGCAGGGTATTGTAATCACTTGTCTTTGTCTGTGTGCTTGCAAAATTACTGGAAAATGGCTAAACGGATTTTCACCAAATTTGGTAGAAATACTCATTGGGTGAGTGGCTCAACATGATGAAAATTTGCTTTGATTATCTTCAAACTTACATAAATACACACATAGATATGTGACTGTGCTTGTGTGTATGCGTAAAATGATGGATTTGAGGGTTTCATTTGTTTACAAGTCGATTTCTTAATTTCACAAGAGTATAAATACCTATAATGGTGATGCTTAAGAAAAAAATTTTACTTACAAATTTCCCAATAAACAAGTGGTCATATTATTTATATCCTACAACAAACTACAGTACATTTGATTCACCTGCCATCATTGAAAGACATTGAAAACACTCAAATTCTATGCAATATTTTCTATATGTATTTCATTTTGTTCACTATTTTTTTTTTCATAATCATTATTATTTGAATAATCATTTAGTCACATGCAAATTTTACTCATATGCAAATTGTATGTTGAACTTTCCAAAACAACAACAGGTATTTTAGTAATCTCACATTCCATAAAACAAAATTGAAATTTCTTTGCCAACTTGTATTTTAACTTTTTCACGAAAACCAGTTGAAATATAAGTAGTTTCTCCAACGCACCTGGTTCTTCAGTGGAAATGAAAAATAAAAACTCTTTTCAATTCTTTGACCATATTTCCTTTAACTTCAATCATATTTTTGGATTTAAAAAAAAAGATTTTAAAAAATTTATCTGCGTGAAAGGTATGCATTGTCCCTCTAATGCCTTTTTTTTTCATTATTAATATTATTATTATTTAAGGCGGCAAGCTGGCAGAATTGTTAGTATGGTGATCGAAATGCATAGCGGTATTTCGCTCATCGCTATGTTCAGCATTCAAATTCCACCAAAGTCAACTTTGCCTTTCATCCTTTCAGGGTTGATAAATTATGTACCAGTTGAGGACTGGGGTTGATCTAATTGACTAACTCCCCCCACAGATTTCAGGCCTTGTGCCTATTGTAGAAAGGATTATTATTACCTCCACCTTAGCGAAGGTGGAGGTATTGTTTTCAGTCATATTTGTTTGTTTGTCTGTGGACAAGATATCTCAAGAACTGCTTGATGGATTTGGATGAAACTTTCAGGGATGTTTGACCTCGTGACTGGCACAAACTGATTAGATTTTGGGATCGATCTGGTACCGGACATGAATTCTTGATTATTTTTCCTGTTTTTTTACTTAATTTTTGAGAGCAGACAGATTCATTTTCCGTATTCTCGTTTGTGCGAGCAGTTGACTTAATTTCAGATATTCTCATTTTAAAAATCATCTCTGGTTAATCGTTGAGAGGACATTAGTGTTGCTTTTGCAGAGGTTTGCGATCACTTAGTGCTCTTGTTATTATTATTTTGCAAAAAGGCATGGATTGGCAGAATCATTGGAATGTCAAGCAGAATGACTTGCAGTATTTGTTATAGCTTATTACACCCTGAAGTCAACTTTGCCTTTCATCCTTCCAAGGTGAATGTAATCAACTTCACTCTCCCCTCAAACTTGCTGGCCTTGTGCCAAAATTAGAACTATTATTATTGTTGTTGTTATTGTTAGGGTGGCAAGCTTGCAGAATTGTTAGCACTCTAGGTGAAATGCTTAGCAATATTTTGTCCATCTTTTTTATGCTCGAGTTCAAATTCTACCATAGTCAACTTTGCCTTTCATCCTTTCAGGGTTGATAAAATAAGTACCAGTTGAACACTGGATGGGGGGGGGTCGATGAAATTGACTTATCCCCTCCCCCAAATTTCAGGCCTTGTGCTTATAGGAGAAAGGATTATTATTATTATTTCCTTTTAATTTGCAAAAAGGCATAGATTGGCTAAATCATTAAATGTCAGACATAATGACTTGCTGTATTTGTTCTTGCTCTTCGCATACTGAAATCAACTTTGCCTTTCATCCTTTCAGGGTCAATGTAGTCAGGTTTCTCCTCCCATCAAAATTGTTGGCTTTGTGCCAAAAATTAGAAAAAAAAAAAATATTATTGCTATTAATATTACTGGCAGAAACACTGCCCTCCAGGCAGTTTTTGGCTTTGTCATGTTTGCTTATAGGAAACTGCTGTGCTATGCATTTCTGTATATATATAAATATATATATATATATATAATATATATATATATATATATATATATATATTATATATATATATATATATTTTCACCTGTGAATGCAATGAAATAACTTACTTTTGAGTGTTGTTTACTCACATTCATCAATCATCTTACTTCTCTTGGAATGTGCCAAAAAAAATTTTTATTTCTTCACAATTGTATACTATTTTTTCAAAAAACGAAAACTGTAATTCCACTTTTTGAAACATTCTAAAAAGCATATTTTACTGTAAATGAAAATCTCCTTGTAGACACTATTGTCGATAAATATACTCACTCCATTTCTGTCAACCAATATTTTTACGTTGGCCTTCTGATGAACTCTAGATAATGTAACATACAGTTGACTACAACTGAATGACTGTTGTAGAGAGTGAGAAAAGGAGAGAGAAAGAGGGAAAAAAAGTGTTGCAAGGAAAGATAGTGAAAGCATGTGCTGGAGAAAGACAAAAAGTTTTAACACTTTAGCATTTAAACCAGCTGTATCTGGCCCAAATATTGTACTTGTTTTATGTCCAAACTGGCTAAATCTGGACTCACCCCTTCCCTACAATGTTATTCTAAAAATATAAAATCACGTCATCGTAATCTTGAAACTTTAGATAATGCTTGATTAAGTGAAGACAGTGTGAATGAATAAGCATTGCATTAACAGGATAATCTGAATGCTAAAAGGTTAAATGAAATTACAAGGCAAGGGTTATGAATGAAGTTTGTGAAGGAGAGAGAAGAAACAGACTGAAGGGAGGGAAATATTGAAAAAAAAGCGAACATATATATATTACCTAACTAAATACAACGTTGATCTCGGCTCAGACAACAACCCTAGACTTTCATTATTCAAAGAATTATGGTTAACACATTTGTCTATAACAAAATATAACCTCTAATTTTGATATGATAGATATACTGTTAAAATTTTCATAAACATTCTCAAAATAGCTAAAACAAATTGTATGTAATCACTTATTTTTAATGAAGCCATTTCAATAGAGCAGAGGAGGAGGAGAGAGAGACATGTTTCAGTGAATAAAAATTATTTTATGAAAATGATTGAATAGAGCTGGAGAGAGGCAGACAGACAGATGGATTTATGCTACAGTGAAGAAAATTTAGATGTATGATTCAATCTTACAATAAAAGAAAAAATTCAAATCTTTTTTTGATTAAAAACTAAATTAAAATTGGAATTTATAAGAATTTTCTGGACTTTGTAGACTTTAATAATCACTTTCTTTGAGTAAAAGTTACATAAATCAAACTAATTAATAAGTGATTTAGAAATAAAATGTAAGACTAAAACAGGAAATGATACATAGTTTATACACTACTATTGAAATTAGAGTCTCTTGATTGTGACATGAACTTGAAAACCATTTGGCCTATGTGCATACATTTGCTAATTAGAATGTGCTAATTAGAATGCAAATGACCTTATACTTTGTTTACTTACTTCAACTATTATGAGTATAATGTAGTTCATTTTCACATGTATTTAATTGTACGTATTAAAAGTTCATCTTTAATCTTTTACTTGTTTCAGTCATTAGACTGTGCCCATTCCTTGAATTCTTAGTCAAATGAATCAACCCAAGGACTTATTTTTTTTAAGCCTGGCACTTATTCTGTCAGTCTCTTTTGCTGAACTGCTAACTTACAGGGATGCAAATATTCCAACACTGGTTGTCAAGCGATGGTGGCGGAACACAGAAAGACAGATACACACAATGGGCTTCTTTCAGTTTCGATCCACCAAATCTACTCACAAGGCTTTAGTTGACTCGAGGCTGTAGTAGAAGACGCTTGCCCAAGGTACCACTGAATAGGACTGACCTCGGAACCATATGGTTGGGAAACAAGCTTCTTACCACACAACCATCTCTAGTATTTGTAAACATGGGCACAGGCATGGCTGCTTGGTAAGAAGCTTGCTTCCCAACCATATGGTTCTAGATTCAGTCCCACTGCATGGCACCCTAGGCAAGTATCTCTGGCTGACCAAGGCCTTGTTAGTGGATTTTGTAGATGGAAACTGAAGGAACCTGTTGTGTGTGTGTGTGTGTGTGTGTGCTCGTCCCTCAACAACTGGTGATGGTGCATTTACATCCTGGTAACTTAGTGGTTCAGCAAAAGAAATCAGTAGAATAAGTACCAGGCTTTACAGAAAAATACTGGGGTCAAATCATTTGACTAAAAATTCTTCAAGGTGGTGCCCCATCATGGCTGCAATCTAATGACTGAAACAAGTAAAAGGAAAAAGAACTATCAAAATCTTCCATAAATCTGGGTCACCATTGAAGGTTTTATCTTCAATGAAATTTTGTTGTAATAGCTCAAGGTCATTCCTGATTAAGCAATACTGTGACCAATGGCATTGGAGCTGTAGCTCTCTCTTTTTTTTTTTATGACATAGTTTAATTAAGATTACATTATCCAATGTGCCCTTCTTTTGCTGTTTTTTTTTTTAACTGTAGGGTGTGATTTGAGAGAGATTTAGCTGTTGGTATGTTGGGTAATTAAACTTTAGAGGCCATCCAGGTTTGGCACATGGAATGAGTGGGGAAATAGTTGAGTCAAATCTGTGTAACAGGATTTTAACATTCTCTTGTAGGACATATTCACTATATATCATCATTACGTTCACTTTTCCATGCTTGCATGAATCAGATGGAATTTATTGAGGCAGATTTTCAATGGTTGAATGTCCTTCCTGTCTCCAAGTCTCACCACTTTCCATGCAAGGTAATATTTCTTCACGACTGGACACATGTACCCTAGAGATTGGTAACAAAGGACACTGCTTACATAATGATGACTATCACTTCTAATTATCATGTAATAACAAAACAAGAACACACACATGCCATTTAATAAATAATGTTTATTCTGAGCCTGAATAATTGCAGGATTGTATACAGTACACTGTACAAGCAGCTACTGTACTATCTGAGCATGAAACTTATTGTAGCTTACATGTAAGTCCTGTTTTTTTAAACAATACTTAACTCTTGCTGGATAGATTTCTTTTGTTGACCCTACCAACAACTTCTTGTCCACTCACCCTGTCCAATTCTCTGTACTACTTATATTCACACCCCTGTACCTTAATGGTATATCCCTATACATCACTGCCATCCTCTCTCTTAACTGGGGTAGCCATGTATCACCTCTACAACAAGACACCTGTATTATACTTTAATCTCACTTCAACTGACACAAAACCACTTCCTTCAGTGCTACTTTTCCTCTCAGTTGAGTAGTCTTTGTCTTGCAAATTACTTGATAACCTTACTGGTGCCATGTAAAAAGCACCCAGTACCTTATGTTAAGTGGTTGGTATTAGGAAGGGCACTCAGTTGTAGAAGCCATGCCAAAGCAGACAGTAGAACTTGGCACAGTTGACTGGTTTGCCAGCTCCTGTCAAACCATCCAACCCATGTCAATATGGAAAGCAGATGTTAAATGGTAATAATGGTATATGAGAGGTTTCTTTTTGGTTTCCATTTACCAAAATCTAGTCACAAGGCTTTGGTTGATATGGGGGCTATAATAGAAGACACTTGCCCAATGTGATGATACACAGCGAAATGCTGACAACTTGCATCAGCTGGGGAAGAATGAGTTGGATGTGATTCGCTAAATTATAGAGCAAATTTAGAAGTGGATGAAAAAGTATGTTATTGTTCAGGATTAACAGTTTTGATGGTATGGTGCATAGAGATGACTATGAACTGGGTAGTGTTAGATGTAAGAAAAAGTGCTGTGAGTTAATGGTGGAAATATTTGGGAAGTAATAGAGCAGACTTGACAGGTTTGTGAAGATGATACTTGGGGATAATGTATAGAGATGATACCTTCATGTGGAGATGATAAATGTATACTGAGCAGACCTTTATGTAGAAAATAATAACCATAGCTTCATGTGAAGATGTTGCCTGTATGGAAACCATGCCATCATATAGGGATGATACATGTATAGAAACCATAGCTTCATGTAGAGATGATGCCTGTCTGAAGACGATATCATCTTGTGGAGATGATACATGGTGATAATTATAAAGAGTGTACCTTCATGCAGAAAATAATACATGTAGAGAAACCATAGCTTTATGTGAAGATGATACTTGTATGGAAACCATACGATCATGTTGAGATGATACATCATGAAACTGTTGTTGATATAGTTGTAATATTTCTCAATAGCATAATCTATTACCTGCTTTAACTACCTAACACCTTGGGTACCTTCGGCTGAGTCCACTTTGTTGCAAGTATTTTGGTTGGGTCATTATTTGAGTATAGTATCCCTAGCCCCCTCTTCCTTTTCACCAGTCTTAAAGATCCTGGAAAAGTTCAAGAGTATTGCATCAACATAAAGAGGCTTTATATTTGTCTATAGTGATCTTATCATCATCATCATAAT
>NC_043001.1:73413307-73503307 GCF_006345805.1 Octopus sinensis
ATATATATTATATATATATATATATATATAATATATATATATATAATACATACACACACACCACACACACATATTGGTTTCAGCCATCGGAACTGTGCCCATTACTTGGGTAGTCAATTATATCAAACCGTATCTTATTAATCTTAGAAAGTTGACTTGTACAGGGTTTGAACTCAAAGCATGACTAAATGCCTACACCTCTTTTGTCTAATACTCTGCTGATGCTGTCCTCCATCAACTATGGAGATATTTATAGTTTTCATCTTACCAATTGTTCTGACATTGCTTCAGTTATTATTCACTCACATCTTGCTATTTCAATGAAGTTATTTTTTAAAGTATTGATAATTCGTTTGAAATTTTGGCATAAGACCAGCAATTTCTGGGGAGGGGTTAAGTTGATTTCATTGCCCCCCCCCCTCCCATGCTCAACTGGTACTTATTTTATTGTTCCCAAAAGGATGAAAGGCAAAGTCGAAAATGGCAGTTTTTGTACTCAGAATGCAATATTGGAAGAAATGTTGCTAAACATTTTGTCTGACACAGCAATGATTTTTTTTTTACTGTAATTTTTAACTAGTAATTACGTTTTTTAAAGTAATTATTAGTTAATTATTGCTTCATTGTTTGACTTTGATTGCAAATTTTGAGCTGATATTTTAATATATAAATGATTTTACTAATTAACTAGGTCTAAGAATACAGTAGTAAAGTATGTAATTATCTAATTAATAGCCATGTACACATTAAATAAGTACTGGGATTGATTTGTTAGACTAAACTCAAGATGATGCCCCAGCGTAGTTGCAGTTCGTTAATAAGTCAAAAATAATAGGGTGTGTGTGTGTGCATATGTATATTATGATTTTGCTTAGGCAATAACCAGCTTTTAGACTTAAGTAAACTTATGTGCTTTAGAGTAGACCATGATATCAATTAATAAATGGTTCTGAGGTTATAAGATGTTGCAAAATCAGCTGTAAGCTGAGTGGTTACATAACTCTTGTTCATTTGTCATTCATTAATTGATATGTGTGTGTGTGTAAGAGAGTGAGCGAGTCCTCTAGCTTGATAATGTTGTGTGTAAAAAACCAGTTGAATAAAAATACTCTATTTGAAATTGGAAATGTTAGCAACAGAAAGAGCATCTGGCCATAGAATATTGCCTGCTTAAAAATAATCGGATGCAAAAATGCTGATGCTATATTTTGTTTGTGTATGGCTCGGTATTACTCATGAGAGAAGGCTGTACCTGTACCTCTGCTGCTCTTCAAAACAATTATTTATTCAGAGCTTCTTCATATCTTTGTATATAACAAAAAATGGTTAGTAAAGGCTGGATTCTCCCTCACATTAAACAGGTACTCTTCCTGTCATCTCCGTATTTGATCCATACATACATTTAACAGTTCACAACTTAGAAAAATGGTGTAGCTACAAGCAATTGAGTTTGGACATTTGCAGAGCCAATTTCAAAATAAACTAATGTGTCATCTTGGTTAACATTAGCTGGGAATGAGACCTCTTGTGGTCAACAATTATGTATCTCTCTCTGTATTATGGCCACAATACTATCATCATAGCTTCTTGCCTAATAATATACTATGAAAGGGGTTTTGGTACATAGCCAAAGAATAATTTTAAAAAATACACAGAATGAACAAGTGTTACAGTCTTCATGACAAGAAACCTGATACAAGCATGTTTAAAGATGTAATCTTTGGCAATATGACAGTAGAACTCTCATTTCATCACTTTTTTATATTTACTTTCTTTGTTGGTATGATGAGAAACTAAATAATGGTAGGACTGTCATTCTAATTGAAATGGTGATAGGGCTGTCATACTTAGTTGCAATGGTGATAGAGCTATCGTACCAAGTTGAAATGGTGATAAAACTGTCGGATTGGGCAGGTCATCACAGTTTGACTTAGTTCTTATACTGAGTTTCTACATTCCTAGGTGGGTTGGTGGGCCCCATCTTGCTCTTACATTGCCTGTTTATTAGCTGTTATTAATTGTTGTGTTGTCTATCAGCTAACCCAACTGCATTGATTGGCAAAAACTGTTAGGGTTTTTGGAGGAGGTGGGAGTGAATGCTTTGGGGTATTTGTTCCAGCTCTACATTCTGCATCTAATCATGTCACGGCCCACTTTACCTTTTGTCTTTCCTGGGTTGATAAAATAAAGTACATGTCAAGTATTAAGATTAATAAAAGCCACTAAACCTCTCCCCCAAGTTCTGGCTTTCTGGCTATTTAAGAAATCATCATCTTCCTCAAGGGTTGTGGATTGGCTAGAACCACTAGAGCATTGGAAAAATTTGTGGTATTTGTTTCAGCTCTTTATGTTCTGAGTTCAAATCCTGCTGAGATCAAATTTACCTTTCATCCCCTCAGAATTTATAAAATAGGGACCCGTCAAGCAATGAAATTGATTTAACTGAGTATCCTTTCCCTCAAAAATTGCTGGCTATGTGCCTCAATTCAAAATTATTATTATAATCAGCAGGATGCACATCATATCACTCATGAGTTTGTTAGTCTGTTTATAAATTCGAGTGTTGTTCATCATCGTTTAATGTTTGCCTTCCATGCTAGCATGGGTTGGATGGTTCGATAGGATCTAGCCAGGTAGAAGACTACCCCAGGCTACTGTCTGTTTTGGCATGGATTTTATTGCTGGATGCCCTTCTTAACATCAACCACCCCGCAGAGTGGACTGAATGCTTTTTATGTGGCACTAGCACAGGCGAGGTCAGTTTTGGCATGGTTTTTATAGCTGGATGCTCTTCCAAATGCCAACTGCTTCATAGTGTGAACTGAATGTTTTTTATGTGTTCTAAATCATTTGTTAAAGACCACCAGATTGGTTTGATTTTTTTTCTGTTTGCCCCTTTGAGGTACAATTTTGAAAGAAAATTTCAAAATTTTTGTTTTGAAAAATAATTACCATGCACACATAGGCAGGGTATCATAATCACTTATTTTTGTCTGTTTGTGTGCTTGCAAAATTACTGGAAAACAACTGAATGAATTTTCACTAAATTTGGCAGAAATACTCATTGGGTGAGTGGCTTGAAATGATGAAAATTTGGTTGATTATCTTCAAACATACATAAATACACACATAGATATGTGTGCGTGCATGTGTGTACAGTGATGGATTTGAGGATTTCATTTATTTATGAGTTGATTTCTTAATTTCACCTGAGTATAAATACCTATAATGGTGAAACACTTCTCAAATTCTCTGCAATATTTTCTTTAAGTATTTCATATGAATTGATTCTCATCTGTATTGCATAGATACACTATGGTGTACCTATGCTCATAGACACGTGAGTACATACATACATTCATAAACACATACATAGATATGTGGCTCTGCGTGTATGTGTGTACAGTGGTGGATTGAAGGGTTCATTTATTTACGAGTTGATTTGTTAATTTCACTGGAGTATAAATACCTATTATGGTGATATTTAAAAAAAAATTCAGTTAATTAAAAAGCATGGGTAAGCAACGCATTGTAAGACACTATAATTTGCAAAAAAGTTTTTCTGCATGCAGGGTATGCATCGCCCCTCTGATAGCATTTTTGTTCATTTATTACTATTAGTATTAAGGTGGCAAGCTGGCAGAATTGCTAGTACATTGAACAAAATGCTTAGCAGTGTTTCTTCCAGCTTTACATTCACAGTTCAAATGCTGCCAAGTTTGACTTTGCGTTTCATTCTTTTAGGATCCATAAAATAAGCTGAACATTAGACTCAATATCCCCATCTCCCAAAATTTCAAGCCTTGTAGTAGAAAAGATTATTACTATTATTATTATTATTATTATTATTATTATTATTATTATTATTATGGCAGAATAGTTAGCACAATGGGTAAAATGCTTAGCGGTATTTTGACTGCCGCTACGTTCTGAGTTCAAATTCCACTGAGGTCAACTTTACCTTTCATCCTTTCGGGGTCGATAAATTAAGTACCAGTGAAACACTGGGATTGATGTAATCGACTAGTCCCCTCCTTGCTAAATTTCAGGTCTTGTGCCTTCAGTGGTAAGGATTATTGTTATTAAGACAGCAAACTGGCAGAATCAACTTTACCTTTCATCCTTTCAGGGTCGATAAAATAATGTACCAGTCAAGCACTGGGGTTGATGTAATCAAATTTCAGGCCTTGTTATTATCATAATTATTATTATTATAATTATTATTAATTATTATTATTATTATTATTATTATTCCAGGCACATTACTTGCAAGTGGTTCAGATGATTTGAACATTGTTTTATGGAATTGGGTTCAAAGTCGGCCAGCTTTAGTATTTGACAGCGGACATCGTAGTAATATTTTTCAGGTATGTCTTAACATTTTATGTTTTAAGAAAGAAAATAAAGATACTATTTCACATATTTAAATTATCTATCTCTCTATCTATATAAACATCCATCTCCTCCTTATTGCATGAGACTTTGAATGTTTACATATGAATTTAGAGCAGCTTCTATCGTGGTTTTGTTGGGCTTGGTTGAATGTTATTCTCACACCTAGCTGTTCAGTTTTCTAGCCAAGAAGACTGGTACTTGGCCACAAATATGTAAGGGAAGGGTATAGTTATTTACACACACACACACACACACACGTTCACACACTTGATAATAACTATATCTAAACTGCTATGTCTTCCAGTTATCAAGTTGCTATCTCTTTCGTGAGCTGTAGCCAGCGAGGAGGCTATTACGTAGTTGCTTAACCCATTAGAAAAAGCAGCCAAGCTTCTTTCTCTCAATAAAGGAAGGTTACATTGAGTATTGTAATCCTGGATATATTGTATTTGAATAAAACATGAGACGGCCATAATTGGAACACCTTTGATCATAGGTCTGCTAGATCAGAACTGCCTTGAAGCTGGACAACTACAAGTTTATAATTTTTAAAAAATTTAACTTTCTGATTGAGACATTTTATTTTCAAGCCATCATATTATTCTAGCATGATTAATTCTCTTTAATTAATTAGGTCCTCTAATCACTTTACATTTAGTCATTTTTATTGATCTACATCGATTGATATTATTCTGGTTCATCAATAATCTGAGTTGATACACTGCCACACTACAAACTAATGGAACAATAGTTTTTACTTCACATCACCAGCCAAACAGTCTTTATTAGTTCAGTCCACCTAGCTATACATAGGTTCCATCTACCAACTACAGCTCACTATATAATTAGATATTTCACTATCTAGCAGTTGTAAGTTCAAGTTCTCCATTAGTTTTCAAGAAGTGAATAAAAGATTGCATTAATATCCAGGTTCAAGGGGGAAGTGAACAAGAGGTTTATGGTAGTACCCAGATTCAGTGAGGAAGTGAACAAGAGATTACAGCAGTACACAGGTTCAAAGAAGAAGTGAACAAGAGGTTTATTGTAGTACCTAGATTCAATGAAGAAGTGAATGAGAGTACAGCAGTACTCCGGTTCAATGGATAAATGAACAAGAAGTTTATGGCATATGACTCCTGTTCAACAAGGAAGTAAATGAGGTTTACAGCAGAGCCCAGGTTAAATGCCTAAGTGAATAGCAGTTTATTGCAGTGTCCAAGTAGCTTTATATATCTGTGTCAGGACATAGTTCAGATTTGAACTGTGTATGATCTGAGCTGATGTAGTGTTGTTATAAACTGCTGAAGTTTTGTTATAATGTACCAGTATCCACTATCAGCCAGGTGAATTTCTTAACCAGGCTCTGTAACAATATTTCTGGCATAGCTCTGTAGTTAAGAAGCTTGCTTCCCAACCATGTGGTCTTGGGGTTCAAGTCACACTGCACAGCACCTTGGGCAAGTGTCTTATAGAACCTTGTTAGTGGATTTGGTAGACAGAAACTAAAAGATGTCCATCATGTGTGCATATGTGTATGTCTTTGTATTTGTGTTTGTCCCCCACCACCACCACCACTTGACAACTGGTGTTTCTCTAACTCACTGTAACTTAGTGGTTCAGCAAAAAGAGACCGACAGAATAAGCACCAGTCTTTAAAATAACACTGAAGTTGATTTATTCAACTAAAACCCTTCAAAGTAGTGCCTCAGCATGGCTGCGATCCAAAGAGTGAAACAGTAAAAGATAAAAGAATACTGAAGAGTTTTCCTGGCACTGGTTCTACACCATTTAGTCTTATCTCTGTTTTTGTGTGTGTGTGTGTATGGTGGGCTTTGCTATTGTTCACAAGAGCTGAATATTCTTTGATTGTAAAGATTGTGGATAAGTGAGGTTGGTTCTGTTAATTTCGAGTGCAATTTAATGTAATGTGATGATGAACTCTTGGGAGGTGGTGGACATGCTGTAGAATGGTAGAGGATATTTCTTGAGTGGGGAGTAGTGACTTAAGAATAGCAAGAAGGGTTTGGAGAGAGAGAGAGAGAGAAAATGGTTGCTGGATGTGCGCATCTTGTAGACCATTCTCTGATAATCTCAAGTTGAATGATCCAACTTACTATTGTTCTATCCTCATCTATAAAATGAATCGGTTTAAGTGCTTTGATAACCTGTTGTGGCTCACCCAATCTCTCTCGAAACATAGATGCAACACAATACTGTATGTAATATTTCACCTGTACAAACTCCTCTCCTCATCTAAATGCCATTAATTAGTTGTTAGTGCTCTTAGTTTAGTCGAAAGTAATTAGCTCAGTTGTTATGCATTTCTTAACAAAAATTAAAATAAAAGCATTTAAATTTCTTCTCATCTTTTTAAGTCAAACATATAAAATTTAAAACAGTTCATCTTATATATATATATAATATATATATATATATATATATGTATAAAGAGTACAGAAGCTGGCTACCCACATGGTTCTTCGTCTCAAGTATTTGTCTTATGAAGAAAGGCTGAAGACACTCGAACTTTATTCTCTAGAAAAACGACTACGCCGTGGTGATCTGATTCTTGCTCACAACATCATAAGTGGAAAGTGTAACCTCTCGAAAGAGCTGTTCTTCACTCCTGTTCCAGAGCGTCGGCTGCGGGGTCACTCCGAAAAGCTCTATCTGCGACGATTTCATCTCAATCGAAGGAGAGGGGCTTTCTCTGTCCGGGTTGTGGATCCGTGGAATAAGCTGCCGGACGAGATAGTGAAGATGCCGACGACCACTTGGTTGAAAGTCTCTCTTGACCAGAAATGGCCTGAACTCTTTGCATGAACACCCTTCCTGTACATAACTCCATGTCCCCCTACATGGCCTTGCTTTTTGCTTTTTGAGCCAAAAAATTAACTTAACTTAACTATATGTCTCTTTACTTATCTATCTAATGTGATTTTTATCTTTTGTGTTTGTTATTTTCAGGCCAAGTTCATGCCATTTAGTGGAGATTGCCATGTAGTAAGCTGTGCTCGTGATGGTCAGGTACGCCTGGCAGAGCTTTCACTGACAGGCGTATGTAAAGGTACAAAGAAACTAGCAGTCCATAGAGGAGCTGCCCATAAGGTAATTATAATCCTGCATGTATTATTTGAAAGAGATGTTAGTCTGACATATTCACTATAACACATTTAGCTGTTATATCTTAATAAATGTCTTCATACTTAATCATTTTGTAAAGGCTTCATTTATTTTAAAGGTAGTTCTCATTATAAAACTGATTTTTACTGTTATAATAATAATAGTAATCATCATTTAATGTCCACTTTCCATGCTGGCATGGATTAAATGCTTTGACTGAGGACTGGCAAGCTAGGAGGCTGCACCAGGCTCCAATCTGATCTGGCAAGGTTTCTACAGCTGGATGCCTTTCCTAACGCCAACCACTCCGAGAGTATGGTGGGTGCGTTTTCTATGTCACCGGTACGGGGGCTAGTCAGGCGGCACTGGCATCAGCCATGCTCGACTGGTGCTTTTTATATGTCACCAGCGTGAGAGCCAGTCAGGCGGCACTGGTATAAGCCATGCTCAAATGGTGCTTTTTATGCGCTGCTAGCATAATTGCCTGACAATTGAAGGGTACTTTTAAATGGGCTGGTTATGCGACACTGGTACCAACCACGGCTACAATCTCAATTAGCTTGCTGGCTATTCTCAAGCACAGCATATCTCCAAAGGTCTCAGTTGCTTGTCATTACCTCTGTGAGGCCCAATGTTTGAAGCTCTTGCTTCACCACCTCATCCCATGTCTTCCTGGGTCCACCTCTTTCACAGGTTCCCTCCACTGTTAGGATGTGACACTTCTTCATGCAGCTGTCCCCATCCATATGTAACACATGATCATACCAGCGCAGTCGTCTCTCTTGTGCCCCACATTTGATGCTTCTTTTGTCCAACTTTTCTCTCAGGGCGTTTATACTCTGTCATGTATACACATCCAGCAGAGCTTACTAGCTTCCTTTCTTTCAAGCTTATGCATGCCATCAGCAGTCACAGCCCATGTTTCACTGCTATGTATAATAATGATAATCATAATAATCATCATCGTCATGCTTGATTGGGTCATTCTTTGGCTGGATGCTCTTCATGTCTCTCACCCTCAACTTTTATCAAGTAAAATAATATTACTCCTGATCCTTCAAACATTGATTAGATCAATGACTGAATGTGTTTTCAAGGAATATTGTAAATAAATGACTTTGTTTGTTTGAAGAGTGACTATTATTTCAATATAGCATTCAAGTGTCAAGTTATGAAAAAACACAAAAATCACACAAACAAACACTCATACACAGATGATGATGATAATATATATATTTATATATTTATGAAGTTCACCTTAGTTTTAATGTCCACTTTTCTATGCTTGCATGTGTGTGATGGAGTTTTATTGAGGCAGAGTTACTATAGCTGGATGGTCTTCCTGTTGCCAACCCTTATCTATTTCTAAGCAAGGTAATATTTCCCCATGCCTAGACATGTTTTTGCAGAATACTGGAAATGAGTTAAATTGCTTCTATGACAATAATATGCATTAACAACTATCTTGTTATATTAAAACAAGGACACACACAAACATGAACATAAACACAACAGACTTCTTTTGGTTTCTCATCTACCAAATCTATTGACAAAGCTTTCGTTGGCTTAGGTCTATAGTAGATACTTGCCTAAGGTACTACACTGTGTAACTGAACCTGAAACCATGTGGTTTATAGCAAGAGTGATGTGTTTAATCTTTGCCTGCATGAAAGGAAGTACATTCTATAGTACTTGTGTGCACCACCATAATTGCAACCACAGGTCCCCTGCTTCGACCTTCCGCAAACGACCTTCCACCAATGCCCTTGAGCCAGCAAAAAGAGTTTGACCAAAGCACGCATCAAGGTGCCCGTGTACACACATGCACACCACCCCCAGCATATATCCCTTCACACAAATTGTACCCCTATATATACACAGATCCACACACATTACACACTGCATACTAACATAACCCCACCTCCACGACTTTATCCTTTACAGAAAGAAAACAGACCAATGAACACAGCTATATATACCTACACCCCAGAAAAAAATTATACATATGACACTGCTTCACATACACACACCCCATCCCCACAGGAGCACCACATTAATAATACACACTTTCCCCACTTGCAGCATACCCAACCAAGGGATGTAACACCTAAACTAATCCCTGAACCTTTTTCTTTCCACCACCTTTTTCACAGCAGCTGCTAACCAGTTGTGCTAATTCACCTCCAACTAATAGAGAGCAGTCACCATATTCCCTTCCATGTCGGCTAACTCTGATGAGCGTAAAGTTATAACAAACTATGACAAAGAAACCCTCGCGCGAAATACCTTTATATATCTTCCCTGTCTTTCTCTTGACTGATTTATCTCTTTTCTTTTTGTCTCTCTTTTTATAACAATGTGAGATAATTATGAAATCCTGAATTGCTTTGCACCAATGAGATTCAAGTAAATCAAAACTGCTGTATATGAGTATTGAAGAATTTTATGGTTGAATATGAATATTAAAGACTTTATAAATAAAATGAAAACAAAAAAGTAAAACAAAAAAGAAAATTCGATTAATCCTTTCATTACCATATTTTAGTTGAAATATAATGCCTTCCTTTCAATTAATTTTGAAAAAAACAAAAAATACTAAGAGTTAAAAATACACTGCTTTTTGTTTCAATTTATTTTGAAAATAATAAAGAATGTACTGAAATAGTTTTGTCATTAAGCTGGTGTTTGGGACATAAATTAACATAATATTTTAATGGAAGGCTTAAACAAAAAGTTTGTATCATAGAGCCATGGGTTGTCTCATACTTGTTAAAGTGTTAAATACATACTGATTATTTGGTACACTCTATCAAACTCCAATTTGCTTCACTAATGTAAAACTTAAATATTATTGATGTCGGGAAAGCTGATTCTCTCCCTTGCAATGGTAATGATTAATGCATAACCAATGACGCAGCATTGAGTTTATACATCCATTTAACTATCTTTTATCTTTTAGCTATAGTCAATTCATTTGACTAATTTCTAGTCAAATGAATTGACCCCAGTTTTTTTTTTTTGTTTTTGTTTGTTTTTTTTTGCTAAGCTTGGTACTTATTCTATTGGTCTTTTTTGCCAAATTGCTTTGATGGGCTTCTTTCAGTTTCTGTCTACCAAATCCACTCACATGGCTTTGGTCAGCCCAATGCTATATTAAAAGACACTTGCCCAAGGTGCCACGCAGTGGCACTGAGTCCAGAGCCATGTGGTTGGGAAGCAAACTTCCTTCCACACAGCCACATCTGTGCTATAGCTAAGTCAGACTTAACAAAATTTCCAGACAAATATTTAACCGAAAATAAACCAGATCTGCATTTGTGGACATGGAGAAAACCTTTGACAAGGTCTCTACTCTCCCATCTGATGCTGCTGCAGAAGCTAGGGGTAGATGAATGGCTAGTGAGAGCTAGCAAAGCTATGTACAGGGTTGCTGTCAATAAGGTGAAAATCAGTAGTAATTGTAGCAATGAATTTAGTGTGCTGGTAGGAGTTCTCCAGGGTCCAGTTCTTGACCCCCTATTATTTATCAGTCCTCCAGGCTATAAATGAGTTTAACCCTTTCGTTACTATATTTCTGACCAAAATACACCCCTTATGTGTTTCAATTAATTTCTAACATAATCATAAATTTAGTCTGGTTTCATTAAACAACTATAACTTTTTTATTTATCAATATATTAACGTGAATTTTGGAAGATAATTTAATGAAATGTTCTCAACCAATTCTATAATATAATTTTTGTCACAAAGTGACTCTAATTGCAGGTAGATACAGGTAAATTCAACAAAATATAAAATTATTAAAATTTTGTTCAAACATCACTATAGAAAATGGGTTATTAGCTAATATTCAATTGGGTATACAACAAAATTTTACGATAGAATTTGTTATTCTGGGTAACTTTCTGATACCCATAATAATATTTATGGCAAAATAGTCTTAATTTCTATCCTTTCTTTCGCTTTGTTTACATTTAGCGTAACGGTTTGTTTCTGTCGTAATGATTTCAAACAGGCTCATTCGAAAAAGTAAAAAGAAATAGTCTAAGGCTTTACTCTTCTGGGAAAGTCTGTGGCTTGGTCCAGTTTCTTCAGAAAAATCACCGAAAGAAACAGTTTTTAAATTTTCACTCCATTCAGGTGCCAATTCATTTTCTTTATCGCTGTCGGAGCTCTCGGATTCACTGTTTTCACTTTCGGAAAATGAAACATCAGATTCATTATCAAATACCACATGCTTTTTTTTTCAGTCATAGAGTTAGATTTATGAAGGTCTTCAGTAGAAAATCCTTCGAATTCTGACTCGCTGCTTGATATAATGAAATTCGTATCCATTTTTTGTCAGAATTACAAATTTTGAAAACACAATAGGAACAAATTTCGGAAAAAAATCTCCCAAAATTCACGGAATTAAAATTACACTTCGATTTTTGTACAAAACTGTAGTTGAACTGTTTATGAAGTATAATACGTATTTTCACGAATGTACTAAAGAGATTTGCTCTGATATTCTCATTTAAATATGAATAGGTAAATTCAGGCGGCATTGGGCGGTTTGGTCACATTAACCAAAATTTGTTTCGGGCGGTTTGGTAACGAAAGGGTTAATACTGGTTGCCTATAGGAGCTCTTTGATTCTGATGACCTTGTCCTTATAGCTAATTCCAAAGTATAATTAGAAAAGAAATTACAGGAGTTAAAGTAAAACCTGGAATCAAAAGGCCTTAGAGTTAACTTAGCAATGGCCAAAATCCTACAAAGCAGTAAAGCAGACAAATTACTAATCCCTTTAAGGAAATGGCCCTGCTTGATATGTACAAAAGTTGTAGGTAGAAATTGCATATGGTGTACCTAATGTAAGCTTTCAACACCTAAGTGGTGCAATAGAATCACAAGAAGGTTAGCATAGAAAGTAGTTTTTGTGTATAGATGTGCAGGAACAATAAGCACTAAGACCACACAGGAAATAGTTTTCCTCAAATGCCCAGATTTTTTAGAGGTAGCTCATGGTTTGTTACCTAAGTGACCTAATTTGCAGTGGAGCAGGATGTTCCTGAAGTGTAGTCACTAGAATGAGAACCAGATGGAAAAGTCTTTCTATCAATAAGAGGCTTCTTTTTAACTATGAAACAAAGCTCCATCACTGGAATTTAAATAGCAAAAGTAATATTCATGTATGCATGTCTGAGTATGTATATAAATATATATGTATATATGTATTTATTAATATATGTATGTACAATTTATTTTCCTGTAACAGCTGGCTCTTGAATTAGATTCCCCACATGTCTTTCTCAGTTGTGGAGAGGATGCTTTGACCTATGAAATTGATTTACGACAAGAAAAACCAAATAAGTTAGTATAATAATAATCTTTCTTACTTTATTTACCATTTCTTCATAGTTCTGTAAATATGTTTCTAATGTGCATGCACTTGTGTGTGTGTACTCATGCATTACCTCTTACAGAGTTTTGTTTATATTTGTTCAAACAACAAAGCAGGTCACAAATTTTGGAAAGATTCAATGCTGTTTAATGGAGTGGATAATATATACAGTGGGTACCCATATACAAATAGTTCTCTAAACTAATGGTATTTCAGAAGAAAATTAAACTCATAACATACTGAAATTTGGACAACAAATTACAAATAGACTATGCATGTATACTAGTGTTGGGAGAGCACATACAAATGGTGTACTAATTGAATAAATTGTTTGGTGAACAGTTTTCTGAAGAAAATTCTATTCAGCCAATGAACTGAAATTTGAACAAGAAACCATAAGTAAGCTCTACATGCATATAAATGGCTTGGAGAACATGTGCAAATGGTTCATTAATGTCCATGTATGCATTTCGTGCTGCTTGTAAATTTTTATATGTAGGAAACAATATTTTTCATATAGTTTGCTAAAAACATAATCACAGATCAACAGAAGTAAGACAAGCAAATATGCATGCATGCTTGCACGTGCACATACACACACACACACAGACACATATCATCATCATTATTTAATGTCTGTTTTCCATGCTGGCATGGGTTAGATGGTTTGACAGGAACTGGTAAGGCCGGGGACCACACCAGTCTGCATTGCCTCTTCTGGTATGGTTTCTATAGCTTGATACCCTTCCTAACTTCACCCACTTTGCAAAGTGCTTTGTATATGGTACAACACCAGTGCTTTTTACATGGCACCAGCACTGGTATCACTTCCGCTGTGATGAATGGGTCTTCCTTGAGAACTGCAAGGCACCAGATATCTTGGTCCTTTATCATCTCAGTCGTCATTTCATGCCTTTATGTGGAAATTGTAGCTTGGAATGATGACTCCACTTTGTATGTATTTCATTTATTTATGTAACGAATATTTTGGTTAATGAACAGGGCTCTGCAATGGATTATGTTTGTTTATAGAGACCCCACTGTAATTGTTTCACTTGCTACCACAATGGGAGATCATTGGACTTTAAAGAAATACAGTCATTTCTCTATCTGAAACTAAACAGAAGAGAATCTGTCAAATGGTGAAAGTGAGTTTTTTTAGCAGAAGGCAATTATATATTATGGAGATGTATTTGCATAGCAAGTGACATGATCTGAGATTGTGTGCTGGAACAAAAACAATTGCAGCCTGGAAGGTGTTTATAAGCCATTTAAGAAACACACAAAAACTGTTAGATTCACTTCAACATTTAAATTTAATTTGCCAAAATATTTTCACTGCATTGAGACCGCGACCTGTTCACTGACAAAATTCCATGCAGCATGGTATTTTGTCAGTGAACAGGTCGCAGTCTCAAAGCGACGAAAATATTTTGGCAAATTAAATTTAAATGTTGAAGTGAATCTAATGGTTTTCGTGTGTTTCTTAAATGGCTTATAAACACTTTCCATGCTGCAATTGTAATTATATATGTAATAGACAAAGAAAAAAGTGGGAAAGTTTGTAGCAGAATAAATGAAGTGAATATTAAATTCTGGCAAATAACACTGTGTAACATGATTTTTGTCCTTAGGTAGTAACTATCATTTCCTATGTGCTTACTCCTAGTGAAGAATCCCTCTCAACACATAGCTCTGATTCTCCTTCACTTCTACTGCTCATGATCAGAGATGCACATATTGTCAGCCACTATATACACATATTGTAAGTGACATACTCAGTTGGCTATGGTCAAGCAACTGACAAGTGAGTCTGTGGTATTGAGCAGAATATTTGTTGTAATGATATTTCTGCTTCAACAGCTCAGTGCTGAATCTGTTTGAAATGTAATGGGAAATATGTCAGTTTTGAAACATTCATGTCCAGGTCACAAAAGCAAAGTTTGAAGGGAATAGTAGTCATTTCCTTTGATTTCTAGATAGAAAAGAACACTTACTGACCAAAGACAAGAAAAAAAAAATAATAATTTGGGTTCACAGTGTAATTGTGTTTTGTTTTCTAGATGAATAGTTTGTAAGTTTGTTTTCTTGTAATATCAGCTTTACAAAAGTCGTTATTTCTATAGTTCATGTGGTTTTTCTTATGTACTTGAAGTTAATATATTTATGAGTGTTATTAAAATATTAATGCAGTATGTAATATTACAAGTGGTATACAGCATATGGAATTTGTAATCTCAGAAAAATGAATAATTGTGGATGATTATGATGGCTGATGTGTGTCATCGGTTTGACTTAGTAGTTATATTCAAGTAATGCTTCTCTTTTATTTGCATACTAATAAGTGAAACACTAATATTTAACAAAATTATTCATTCTTAAGTTTTGTGGTTAGTAGCAAAGTTTGTCTATATTCAGTTGTAGATAATAAATTGCAATTAAATTTCATTTACTTACGTGAATATTTACGTAAGTAAATGTCATATAAAATGTATAATAAATGTTTATTTACATACAAATGATTCTTTAGTAATGTGAATATCTACATACAAAAGCTTTTTTTTAATAAATGTATTATTTTTTTGTCAAATGCAATCAAATTAATACACATTATCAATTTGGTTATATTATAGGAATGAACTATTTATGTCTTAAGGTTTCTGTGTTGACATGCTAAGACTGAGTGCTTTTTGCTGAGTGTATTATTTGCAAGTATATTCTAATAAGTTTCAGTTGTGCTTAAGTTGCATAGTTTTACATTACCACAATACAATTGGCAATTGACAATGTACTCTTTCACAGGCTTTTTTTTTTTTTTAATTTCCCCAAATGTACAAGTACAAAGAAGTATCTTTAATACCTTCTTTATGTTGTGAGAGGTATGGGTGCTTTAATCGTAGTGGGTTTTGATCTGTATTGATGTTAGTCACACACAAATTTTAAATATATTGTATGTCTGAATTATGTATTTATATATTATATCCTTTGCTGGACATTTTAATTCTTTGAAGATAGTTTGTTTGGTCAGTGCATTTTCAGTGTGAGTTTGTCTAACTCATTGTTGGTTTGTTAGTTTTATAGCTATTGGAAGAAGCAAATTTGCTGGACAAAATTGGAAAGGGTTGAATATTTTGTAATATTTGTGTATTATATGAATGTTTGGTTATTACTTATTTTTTTCTTCATCTATTATGTATACAATTGCTATAGGTGCAGACATGGTTGTATGGTAAGAAGCTTAGTTCCCAACTACATGGTTCTGGGTTAAGTCCCACTGCATGGCACCTTGGGCAAAAGTCTTTTACTATAGCCTCGGGCTGACCAAAGCCTTGTGAGTGGATTGGGTAGATGGAAACTGAAAGAAACCCATCATATATATATATAGTGAGAATTTACAAAAAATCAAAAGACGAAGACAGGTGTGTAAAGAACAAACAGATGTATTAGTTTAACACTCAGGAAGTGAGTCTTTTACTTTTCGAGCCTACGCTCTTTGACAGAAAAGAGCACAGAAATAAACAAGGAGAGAAAATAGAAAACGGTTTAGTGGCTAGAGATCTATCGTGGCGAATGCCGGACAGAGGGGTCACACAGGAGAGCTAGGAAGAAGGGGAGATAATAAAGTAGTGGTGATCCCAAAACGAAGGTGCGTGTATGTGTATAGATATAAGTATGTATGTACAATTTATTGAAATGTTTATTTTACAACTCAAGTTTCATGCCACTGCAATTTTCTGATAAGCACTTTCACTTGATAATTACTGTGGCATGAAGTTGAATGTATTGAGCACGCCTTTCTCATTTATTTGATACAATTTGGTATTTGTGTGTGTGTGTGTGTGTGTGTGCGCCATGTAAAAAACACTCAGTCCACTCTGTGGGGTGGTTGGTGTTAGGAAGAGCATCCAGCCATAAAAGCCATACCAAAACAGACATAGTAGCCTGGGATAGTCTTCTACCTGGGCGGCTCCTGTCAAACTGTCCAACCCATGCCAGCATGGAAAGCAGATGTTAAACGATGATGATGATGATATGCATGAGTGTATACATATGTACTTTGTGTGTGTAATTATGCTTTGAAATTTTTTCATTTACCATCAAACTAATGACTGTTTAATTATTTACAGGTTAGTTACGGTGAAAGAATTTGATAAGAAAGTGCCTCTTTATTCCATCCACTCTAACCCTGTTAATTCTTTTGAGTTCTGTGTTGGCGGTAAAGACTACTATCTCAGGTAATTCAAATATGGCAACCTTATTGTCTGTTATACGAAATATTATCTTTATGTTCACTGACTCCCTCCATGATATATTTATATATATTTATTTATATTATAGTTGAAATGTAGATGAAATATAAAGTACCATATTTTCCAGCATACTAGTCAAATTTTTCAGACCAAAATTTATGGCCAAAAAGGTTTGGTCAACTTACACCTACACACCTTTGGAGGAACACAACTTCCTTGTGAAATGCAGCAGGATTTGGAAAGGTTGCGATGTGACAATAGTTGAATGTTTACATTATGCATTATGTTGACGTGTATGCAGGAAAATACAGTATATTATAGTTGAAATACTTCAGCTATGACTTGTAATAAAGTAGACTATATAGATATTTTTATTTCTTCAGTGAACATCAGTGCAATGGTCAACTAAACGACCACTTAGATCGCTATTGTGTACAGATGACACTGAAATATTACCCTAATAGATTTTTCTTAGGCCAAGTTCTTTCCCTCCAATGAAATCATCTTTAGTGTGGTGTTATATATTCTTAGGTTGTTCAGTATGTGAGATAGGTTGCATATGTTGACCACACTAAAGTTTGAGTTTACAAATATTTTATTAACCTGCATTGATATATTTAGAAATATACATTCAATAAATTAATGGATCAATATTCAGTGAACATAATGGTTAGAAATCTTCTATACACAACTTGCTGGATAATGTAATGAAAGTAGTGGAAGCAAACGTACAGGAGTTTAGGTTAAAGACAAATAGTCTAAAAAAATATTTAGAACTAATATAAGATATTTGTAAGATATCTTGTTTATTGGTTGGTAACAATGTGATTTACTATTATATTTCTATTAGTTTCTTTTATTCTAATTGTTCTTTTAAATTTGATTTTAGGATTTATGACAAACGGAAGATAGCTGATGTAAGTGATTAAAAAATTTTTTTTCCATTTTCTTTTTTGGTAATGATAGCAATCATTTTGTTGTTTTAATGAAGGAAAAATTCTTGTAATAAAAATTTGGATCTCATTTGGAGAATATTTAGTTGTAAAGTCAAGTTTGTTTTTCTGACATTAACACTTAAATCCATGCCTGATTCTGTTAACTTTTGTAGTTGCATCTTGACAATTTACTACATCATTTTGGTTGTGGAATGTAAAGCTATTAAAAATGGCCTTGGCAAAAGACCCAGAGGCTTAGCTGCAATTTAGGTGATTGAGAGAATTTCAGTAGGTGACGTCTTTCAGCTGTTGGAGGCTATGTTCATCTGCTCATCTGATTTTAGTGACAGGATTCAAACTTTGGTTGTGTGAGAAATGCAGGAAGATATGTCTAAGACATACCCGAGATACTTAATTAGATGTCTCAGAAGGGTCATTTGCTGCCAGGATTATTCAGCAGAGAAGTTGCGAAGCTGCAGTCTGTTAGCTAACTCCAAGAGGTTTGGGGTGAAGTGTGTTGCATGGTAGTTGTGTGAGATGAATTTACTTTTTTAAAATGGGGGCAGATGCAGTGATGGCAAGATAAAGGTTAATTTTGTTTGGAGAGTTAGTGGTCACTTTAGAGATAGAAGCAGGTAATGAAGTTAACTGGTGCAGACTGTTCAGAATAGCAAAATAATTTGAGTTCTGCATCAGCAAGTGTTGGAGTGAAGAGTACTTGCATTTATTCAAGTCACTGAAATTGAGGACTTGAGAGAAAAGTGAGATGGATGTCCTCGATGCAGGATGAGAAATAGCTGTGATGAGTGGAAGAGATGGCAGAAAAAAGTGTGTATGAGAGGTGAGTGGTTCCTACTTATCTGCAGACTCGTCACCTTTTAGAATAAAGTTGAAAGATAGTATAACCAGGACAGTAGAGAAGGATTAGAGAGAGAGAGTGTGTGAAAGGAATGTGTGATTTTGCATGTTTGTTTGAGTTTACAGCTGTTTGTGTTGAGAAGGGAGATTAATCTGTTAGTAATTTTTGGTGTCACTTAGCTGCCAAAGTTATGAGAAAAGGTTTATTTATTAGAGTTTAACATTTATCACCTTTATCTTTTGTAGTCTGTCAATGATGGAGTTCTAAAAAAGTTTTGTCCTCAGCATTTAGTAAGTAAATAATTATTTCTTTGTATTTATTGTCTCTTGTACTGTATAATATCTTGTTTGTTGATTTGATATCCTGACTTGAATTTGAGAGAGAGCGTGGTATCCATCCTTCTAATTCAATGTCTCTCAAACTCCTAACTATCGCCCCTATTCCACTTTTTCCCTTTTACTAGCACTCTTTCAACCACCTCTTGCTGTGATTCAACAAAATTAGCCCTTTAGCATTCAGCTTACTCTTTCAAATGTAATGCTTATTGTTTTGAATTTACTGTGCATTATCTTGTTGCTTAGAGATTTCATTGATGTGATTGCTTATTTTTAAAATATAAACAGCGTGTGAGAGGTCAAATATGGCCAGTTTAAATGCTAAAAGTTAAATACACTCTAAAAAGTTGCTGTTGATAGGTTGATTGCCATTAAGGAACTACTTACTTACACTGAAGTCATGTCATCAATATAATATGGGATGGCAAAACATTTTGCCCAGTAATATTGCCACATGATTTAATGAGCTGGCTGAATCATTAGCATACCAGGCAAAATGCTTATCTACATTTTATGTTCTGAGTTCAAATTCCACCAAAGTTGACTTTGCTTTTCATCCCTTCAGAGATTGATTAAATAAGTACCAGTTGAACCATGGAGTCTATGTAATTGACTTATCCCTTTCCTGAAATTGCTGGCCTTGTAGCAAAATTTGAAACCAATATTACCAGATGATTTGGTTTATGGAAAAAAAATTAATGTTTTAGAAAATTAAGGCAACTTAAAGACATATATATTGCTCCTCTCTACCCCTATCCCATATTGCTCCTTTTTGTTACCAGTTTTCACCATTTTTACATCCACTTTACCATGTCAATCCTCCTATCTCTCAAAAATGAAAAAGGAACCTTACAATGTTTAGTCTAACTGAAGACAGTCTTTCTTGTGTGTGCTCCCACAGGTAATGAGATAAGGTCTCTAAAGACCAATTACTTTTGGTATATCGAAGTCTATGTCTATGTTGTTTGGTTCCATGTCAGTTGTGATCCAGTAAACTTTTGATTAAAGCTATTCCAGCCATAATCATCCTGTTGTTAAAACAGAACTATATTATTCAATGTAGCTTTCCATTTTGTTAAGACATGAGTACACACGTGTGTGTGTGCGCGCCTTGTCTTGAAATCATGAAATGATTGTAAATACAAGTGATGTTGTTTGTTTCCAGTCTTCTGTGAAAAATATGCCTGGCCATGGGGGAAATATTACCTTGCCTGGAAACAGGAAGGACATCTGGTCATAGAAAACCTACTACAACACATTCTGTGTGGTCCATGTGAACACAGAAAAGTAGATGTTAAAATGATGACCATAATGACAACCTAAACACTTCATTAAAATAACTTTGTCATTATTAAGGTGGTATTTAGAACATAAGATGGAATTTTGATGGAAGGTTTAACTTAGATTACTTTAAAAGTTTGTATCATAGAACTATGGGCAGTCTTAATGGGTTGGTATAAAAAAAGTTAAGTAATTTGAATAGAGAAGAGCCATGACTGGGTACTTAAGCAGTTTACTTTTCAACTATGTGTTTTCAGATATGATCCTACTGTGTAGCACTTTGGGCCAGTGGTTCCTATTGTAGTGTTGTGGATGAAATTTGGTCAATAGAACCTGTATTGATGCCTATTGAACAGATCATTTCTGTTTTGGGGTGGGATGCCTTTAACCAAGTTTACTCTGTTATAAGCTCTCAAACCAGGCCTCCACTTTGAAGATAACTTCCTTTGACATTACAGAGGTTTTCCTCTAATGAAATCTTTCTTCATCATCATTTTACATCCACCTTTCATGCTAGCATGAGGTGGATGAGTTTTCACGGCCCAAGACAGTCTTTATTTAGCTAGATAAGTCAGAGGACTGTGTCTTTCTTGTATGCCCTATTTTGGCTTTGCTTTTACAATTGGATACCTCTCCTAACATCATCTACCTGACAGTGTGTATTGGTGTACAGTGTACATTTTAAGATAGCACCAACACTAGCAGTTTGTCATGTTTTCAACAAGAGTAAGGGGTCTTCCTGTTGCCATTCACTGTCGCCACTCATTCACCAACCATGTTACAGTGTACTGGGTACATTTTTATCATAATACTGACATTAGTGTAGTATCCCACAAATACAAATTGCGGTAAATAAACTACGTGTATTTGAGTCAAATTATTTATTGTTCAACATTGACAAAAGAATTTGTTTTCTTCTTGAGATTTGGTCTATTCTCTGTAAATGTCCTAAGTTATGTCAAAGTTTTATATAAAAAATGTTTTGTTTTATTTGCTTACAGATTGACAGTAGCATAAAAGCCAATGCTACATGTGCCTGTTATAATTACAATGGAACTGGTAAATATTATTATTGTTACTATTATTATTATTATTATTATTCGTCTGCAAATGAATAAGTATGACTGGGGATATTACTATGATGACAACAATAGCAGCAGTGAAGGAGAGGGGAAGATACAAAGGAAGCAGAGTTAGAGGGTGCATAGACAACAAATCCCAGAATGGTTTCTTCTAAAGAACAGGAGCAGGATGGACTAAGCAGAATCAGCTTAAATATATATGTGTATAAATATACAAATGCATTATGAAGGTTGCAGGCCGACAGAATTATTAGCACTTTTAACCAAATGGTTGGTGGCATTTCTTCCAGTTCTTTACAACCTAGGTTCAAATTCCATCAAGGTTAATTTTGCATTAACTAGCCTCTTTCCACCAAAATTTCAAGCCTTATACCTATAGTAGAAAGATTCATCATCATCATCATCATGAGTGTGCTGGCTGCTTTTACATGGCACTGCAGGGGTGTTTTTACATGGGCACTTTTATGTAGCACCATCATGAGTGCTTTACAGAAGGATCAGTCTTAATACTTCTGTTGCAGCGTATGGGTCTTCTTGAGCACAGCAAAGTGCCAGGCATAGGTGGCAAGTTGGCAGAATTGTTAGCATGCTGAACAAAATGCTTAGTGATATTTCTTCTGAGTTCAAATGCTACCAAAGTCAACTTTACCTTTCATCCTTTTGGGGTCAATGAAGTAAATACCTTTTGAAGACAGGGGCTGATATTGACTTACTCCTCCCACAAAATTTCACACCTTGTGCCTATAACAGAAAGAATTTTTATCATAAAGGTGGTGAACTAGCAGAATCATTAGCATATTGTACAAAATACTTAGCAGCATCTCTTCTAACTCTTTACATTCTGGGTTCAAATCTCTCTCAAGACCAACTTTGCCTTTCATCTTTTTGGGACTGATAAAATAAAGTACTAGTCAAGTACTTGGTTTGATAAAACTGACTAATGTCCGTCTCCTTAAATTGCTGGCCTTGTTCCAAAATTTGAAACCATTATTATCATCATCATTGTTGTTGTTGTTATGAAGGCAGCAAGCTGGCAGAATCATTAGCATTCCGAACAAAATGCTCAGTAGCTTTATGTTTCGAGTTCAGATACCAATGAGGCAAACTTTGCCTTTCATCCTTTCAAGGTCAATAAAATAATTACCACTTGACCACTGGAGTTGATGTAATCGGCTTCCCCATCTCTCAAAATTGTTGGCTTTGTGCCAAATTGAGAAGGAATTATTATTATTATAATAAAGGCGGCAAGCTGGTAGAATCGTTAGAATGCCAGGCAAAATATTCAGTGGCATTTCGTCCATCTTTATGTTCTGAGTTCAAAATCCACTAAGGTTGACTTTACCTTTCATCCTTTTGGGGTCAATACATTAAGTACTAGTCTATATAATTGACTAGACTCATCCCCCCAAATTTCAGGCCTTATGCCTTTAGTAGAAAGGATTATCATCATTAATATAAAGGTGGTGAGCTGGCAGAATCATCATCACACCAGGCAAAATGCTTAGCGACATTTCATCCGTCTTAACATTCTGAGTTCAAATGCCTTTCACTTTGCCTTTCACCCTTTTGGGATTGATAAATTAAGGTACCAGTTGAGCACTGGGATCAATGTAATCAACTAGTCCCCAACCCCCAAATTTCAGGCCTTCTGCCTTTAGTAGAAAGGATTATTCTAAAGGTAATGAGCTGGCAGAATCATTAGTATGCCAGGCAAAATGCCTAGCAGAATCTCGTCTGTCTTTATGTTCTGAGTTCAAATGGTACTGAGGTTGGCTTTGCTTTTCATCCTTTTGGGGTCAATAGATAAAATAAGTACCAGTTGAGCATTGGGGTCAATTAATTGACTAGTCCCGCTCTCAAAATTTCAAGCCTTGTGCCTATAGTAGAAGGGATTGTTGTTGGATCACACAATCATTTTGTTCTGTCAGGTGTCAATCACAGGTCAACCCTGATTGAGCAGAATGTCTCTGATTGGTTATAGATATTCTATCAATGACCATCCTGTCTTTTTATAAACAGCTTATTTAAGACTGCATTCATTCAATACAATTTCTTTTTTAAAGGTGATAGTGTGATTTAAGAGAGACTTCACCATTTCTCAATGGTCAAAGGACTATGTAGAACCTTCCTTTTGTCAGAGTTATTGTGGAATGGGTGACAGAAAGACACTTCTCATAAGATAAGATTTAGTCAAGGCTCTGTAATTTACTTTTACTAATAAACTCCCAATTTAAAAGAATCTGTAATTGATTAGTATCCTCTCCAATACAAACCTTATCCAAATACGAACTTGTAAAATACAGACCATCGTTATTGCATTAAGTAAGGAGTGCATGGAGAGAAGGAACATGGCTTTGTGGTTAGACAAGTAAGGTCCTGATTCACAAGAACAAGAGTTTGATTCCCAGTATGGGAGGTGCTTTTTATCCTTGGACAAGCCACTTTGCTTGACATTGCTCCACTCCACTCAATGAGAAAAATGATGAGTGTTAAGTCTAACAGAGCATCTAGTCAACATCCAGTTTGTGCACACTGCTACCTTAATGAATCAGCGATAGGACCAAAAACCTTTTGGGCATGAAGTGAAAAGCATACAACAGTGGACTGTTATATCCTAACTTTGTCTGTGTGTTTTTTTAATTTAAAGTATACCATTTTAGAATTCTTTTTATTTAACATTATAACTGATGATTTATTTTTGTTTCCATTGCTTAAAGGAGGAAGGGCAATCCTCATAATCCTTTGTTGTGGTCATGCTGTTATGCAATCATTGATTTAAATGTGTGTGTGTGTTCATTTGTATCTTCTTGTTTTGACATTGTGTGACAGTTGTAAATGAATATTCCAGTCATACAAGCAGTGTCATTTCTTTTCAAAATAAAGGCATCTGGTATAGTAGTTAGGGTATTCCACTCACGATTGCAAAGTCATGAGTTCAAAAACTGGTGGCATGTTTGTCCTTGAGCAAGTCACTTTATTTCATGTACTCCAGTCCACTCAGCTGACAAACAGCAGTTGTACCTGTAATTCAAAAGGCCAACCTTGTCACATTCTGTGTCACACTGAATCTCAGGATTATGCTAAGAGTATGCATGTCTGTGGAGTACTCAGCCACTTGCATGTTAATTTCATGAGTGGGCTGTTTTGTTGATCGGTTTGATTGGAACCCTCATCGTTGCAACCGATGGAGTGCCAGTTCCATTCTTTTACAATATTTTGCCAGAACATGTCTGGCCTTGAAGAAATATTACCTTGTTTAGAAACAGGTGAGATTGATGACTGGAAGGGCACAAAGCTGTAAAAAATTTGCCTCAACAAATCACGAGTGACCAGGCAAGCAGTATGTGTATGTATTTGTGTACACTTCCTTGTCTTGACATCACTGTCACAATGCTTGGAAACAGATGAAGGTTGGTGACAAGAAATCTGCCTTAGCAAATTCTGTTTGACAATGCAAGCATGGAAAATTGGGCATTAAACTGAAGATGGTGATGACCCAGACTGTTTGTACAGTTTTTTGTAAATTCACATATATCCAACAATTAACCCAGGTGGGTGTATCATTGTGATTCTTTCAGTTATAGACTTTTCATAGTGGTAGTCCAGAATTGCTGCTTACCAATAGTTCTATGGGTGTGGATGTTAAGGAGAGTAACATTTGTTAGTCAAATAAATAACTTTCAAATAGTGCTGGCATCATCTTCATCATATAAATAAACAAGCAGACAGTTGATAGCCACAACAACAGCAATATGTTGATGCATCTCATACAGTAAGATGTTGTTGTTTGTAGAAGTGAATTAATTCAAAATTATGATAGGTTCAGGCATGGCTATGCAATTAAGAAGTTCTCTTCTTAACTACACAACTTCAGGTTCAGTTCCACTAAGTGACACCTTGGGAAAATATTTTCTATTTTACCCTTTGGCCTAATAATCTAATACTGGCTGCTGAGGAAATTTCATAGATGGAAACTAAAAGCATCTTATCACATGTATTTGTGTCTCTTTGTCCTGATATTACATGAGTGTTGTGTCACCATCATACAAGCAAGTTTCATTCATTTCCAATCTCTCCTGAAAAAACAAGCCTGACAATTGGGGGAATATTACCTTGCATAGAAACAGGTGAAGGTTGTTGACAGGAATGACACTCAGCTTTAGAAAAATTTACCTCGATGAAATTCCGCCCGACCCATACATGATGATGATCATCATCGTCATTATTTTATCAACAATGATGATGATGGTGGTGTGTTTGTGTGTGCATGTGTATGTCTGAATGTTTACAATCTGTGGTGAGCTATGCTACGGATAGTGTTATCTTATCTTTGATTGGGCTGCAAATGGTGACATTTGTTTATATTTCCTGTCAACAAAGTGTACTCCAGCTCTGCACTTGGAAATTTTTCTGTAGTTAAAAATCCTTACTCACAAACACAAGTATGAGTTGGTGACTGAACAAGCATCTAGTTTTTAAAATCCTGCTTCATGTTCCTTAATGTACCTTGCTAGTATGGAAATCAAATAAATGAACAGAGCAGATGACTTTGTTTATTTCTCTTCTACATAGTGACATTTCTTTCTTATTAACTAAGCTATAATTTACTGCAATTCTCTGTCATAAGAGTTATGTTTTTATTAAAGGAAACAACTGTAATAATATTCACCTACCATGTTCCAAACATTCTTGTAAATGTGCTAATTTATAGACCTATCTAACCTGGGGCCAGTAAAAGGTTAAAAGAAGCTTGGTGTAATATATGATAATATAGTTTATTAAGATAAGACACACTTGTGATGTTTGATAGTAATATGGGTAATGATGATGTTTATGTTGTTTGTTCTATTTACAGAGGTTCTTGGTACGTACAATGATGAAGACATTTATTTGTTCAATAACTTAGATTCTGATGGAGCAGACTACATTCATCATTATAAAGGACATCGCAATAATGCTACTGGTAAGACTCTTTATTTATGCACGCACACACATTCACACACATATGTCTGTGTATGTGTACAGTCTTGTTTATTTTGTTTTACAAAAACTATACTCAAGTTGACCCTCACTAATCCTGGAGTAACTAGTCCAACAGCTGCAGTGGTTTGACATAGTGATTGGAATCTTGCACCCAGCAATCTGTGTGGTTCATATCAGCCACAGATCAGTTAATGTACTGAAGCTGCTGTAGAGGTACAAGTACGTTTTTTTAAATATTTTGTTTGATATTTTTGTCAGCACCATACCTGTGCTGGTGCCATGCCCATGCTGGTGCCATGCTTGTGCTGGCACCACATTAAAAACATCCAGCTGTAGAAAACAAGCCAAATTAGACTGGAACCTGGTACAGCTCTGGTCAAACTGTCCAACCCATATGCAGACATTAAAGGAGGCGGAGGGTTTTACCTTTAATCTTTTTAATACCAGTCTTCCTGAGACTGCCCTTGGTTCTATGATAGAAACTTCCTGTATTAAGCTGATCTAAATATAAGCCAACTATCACAATTTCATGTTAATTTATGTTCAAAACATCAGTTTAATAATTAGTTATTTCATTAAATTCTTAATTATTTTGAAAGCTAATTAAAACAGAGACAGTGTATTTCAGCAGAAATAATGAAACAAAAGGATTAAACATTGCATGACACTCGGTCTACATGTTCTGTAACTCACCTAAGACTGCTCCGTGGTTTTTATGACACAAATTTTCTGTTTTTAAAGTGATCTACATTAAAACATCAGAATTTCAAGTTAATTTATGTTCTAAACACCAGCTTAATAAGGGGTTCAAATTTTGGCACAATGTTAGCAAGTTCAAGAGATGTGGTAAGTCTGTTACATGGACCTCGGTGTTCAACTAGTACTTATTTTATCAACCCTGAAAGGATGAAAGGCAAAGTTGACCTTGGCAGAATTTGAACTCAGATCACAAAGACAGATGGAATGCCATTAAGCATTTACTTGGCATGCTAGCAATTCTGTCAGCTTACCACTTTATAAACACCAGCTTAATAATGACAGTTATTTTACTAAATTCTTCATTTTTACCAAAATTCATTGAAACCATTTTTTACCAAAAATAATTGAAACAAATGTATTACTGTATTTCAACAGAAATATTGTAACAAAAGGGTTAAATATACTTCCTAAGTGACCAGATGATAGTGGAAGTTTTAGTAACTCAACAAAACAAATGTGTTACTTTAACTCTGCTTCAAAAGATACCAATAATGAAAAATGATATTTAGAGAGCGGTACATGAGTGTACTACAGGATGATTATTTAAATTATTATTACAGCTGCTATTGTGCATTTTGTTTGTTTTTACATTCAGAGTGTAAATGGTGCCATGGTTGACTTTGCCTTTCATCCTTTTGGGGTCGCTGTAGTTGACTAGCCTCCTTCCTGCAAAATTGTTCCGATGGTAGAAAGAATTGTTGTTGTTATAGAAGTTGGTGAGCTGACTGAACCATTGGCACTCCGAACAAAATGCTTAGTGGCATTTCGTGTCTTTATGTTCTGAGTTCAAATACAACCAAGGTTGACTTTGTCTTTCATCCCTTTCAGGGGTCAATAAAAAAAGTACCAATTGAGTACTGGGGTTGATGTAATCAACTTGCCGCCACTCCCAAAATTTCAGACCTTGTGCCTTGTACAGAAAGGATTATTGTTGTTATTATTGCAGTGTGCTGGCAGAATTGTTAGCACACTGGGTAACATGTGTAGTGGGATTTTGACCATCTTTATGTTTTGGGTTCAAATGTCACCAGGGTCAACTTTGACATGCATCCTTTTGGGGTTGATAAAATAAGTACTAGTCGAACACTGTGGTTGATGTAATCAACTTACCTCCTCCCCTGAAATTGCTGGCCTTGTGTCAAAATTTGAAATCATTGTGTTGTTATTATTATTATTATTATTATTATTATTATTAGCAAAGATTTTCTATATAAATACTTGTCTTTTGAACTTACAGACTACAGTTTCAATCTGAAAGTGTATGTCGTCCCAGATAATCTCATAATCTAGTATTTTGTTAACAATGATGTTTATTGTTTAATCAAGAAATGTTTGAACAGTTATTGATTTATTGTGTTAGATTCTGCACATAACAGTAACTTTCAATGCACTTCTGTCTAACTTGTTCATTGATCTCTCTGGTATCTCAGTATCTTAATAAAGAAGTAATTAGTCATTTATACATGTCATCGTCATCATTACCATTCCTTCAACATTTACATCTCCATTCTTGCATTCAACAGTTAGATGCTGGAGTTGCCAGCCAATCCTCACTTATTTCCAAGTGAGGTAATATTTCCCCTGTGTTTGAACACACTTCCACAAAAAATTAGAAAGGAATAGTATCGTTATGTATGACAGTGACAATTAAAGCTATTGTAAGATCAAGACAAAGCAGTATGTACAGACACACATACAACTCATTGATCAATAATGATCTGGCTCATCCATTGAGGAAATGGGAGGAAGTGTTAAGGAAAGGCATCAGCAATAGAACCATTCAAAAAGAGAATTGGAGTATGATCCAGTCCTAGGACCATCAGATCCTCACACTGTCCAACCCATGCCACCATGGAAGTTGGACATTGAAATATGAAGATGTTTATATATAAACATGCAGGTTTCTTTCAGTTTTCATGTTTCAGCCTTAAATGAATATCATCATCATTATTTAATGTTTGTTTTCAATGCTGGCATCAGCTGAATGGTTGGACAGAATCTGGTACGGCCAGGAGCTGCACCAGGTACCATTGTCTGTTTTGGCATAGTTTCTAGGTCTGGATGCCCTTCCTAATACTAATCACTTTAGAGTGTGGTGTACTACGTGCTTTTTACTTGGCACCTGCACTGACAGGGTCAACAAGTACCTTGCAAGACAAAATCTCTCGCAGCTGGGAGGGTGGAGTAATATTGAGGTGGCTTTGTACCAGTTGATGGAGATTAGAGGTATAGATGGACAGGGATAGGCGTCTTGCTGTAGATTAGATACATGAATACTCCAGTTGAAAAAGAAAGGAGGGTGAGTTAGAGAGCAAGATAAAGAGAGCAATAATGAGAGATGGTGGGAACGATGTGTTGGGACATGCCCTCAAGGGATATTAGTTGGGTGGGTAGGATGGAGGGCAATGTCATCATTTAATGTCTATTTTTTATGCTAGCATGGGTTGGACAGTTTGACAGGAGCTGGAGAGCTGTTCAGGCTCTAATTGTCTGTTTTGGCATGGTTTTCCCTCAGCTGGATGCTCTTCCTAATACCAACTTCTTTACTGAATGTGCTGGGTGCTTTTTATGTACTGGGGCTTGTGATAGGTATGTGAAGACATTGAAGGTGATAGCAGATAAGTGAGGTGTTAATGATGGAGAACAGCACACAGGAGAGAAGGCAAAGGAAAGAGCTGATTTGTGGAGATAGTAGGCAGAGAAGATAATGGAAAATAGAAGTGGTTTGGGGTAGGGGAGAAGGTAACTGAGAAAGCATGAGGATGTAGTATGTGCCTATTCTGCTCTCAGGTTTTAGAAAAGTGATGGGTGTTAGGGATGAAAGATGCAGAGAAGTGGTTGGTGGGACTGAGAGGATGCAGGTGGTCATGGGGCAAAGCCCCACAGAGACAAGCATTAACCACGGTGGTTTAGGATATCAATTCCACTGTGGTGGATGGGTTTTCTTGAGTACATCAAGGTGCCAGATTTCTTGATCCTTCGTAAGGTTCAGTGTATTGAGATCAACCTTCAGTACTTCATCCCATGTCTTCCTATGTCTCTCTCTCTCTCTCTCTTCCACGAGTTCCATCCACTTCAAATGATTAGCATTTCTTTCTAAAACTGTTCACATTCATACACACCACATGACCAAACCAACACAATCTTCTCTCTTGCACACTGCATCTAATTCCTCTTATGCCTAACTTTTCTCTCACTAGTGCTCTGTCGCACATCTACACTGACACTGCACAACAAACATGATGACATAAGGAGACAAACAAAACTATTTCCTTTCTCTTTGTAATGTTTTTTTTTTTTTTCAATATAAAAAATGAAGGTAAAAGAAATGAAATGAAATAACAATCATAGAACTTAGTGATAACAATAACTTAAAAAATACAAGAATCAGGGAATCCTCATCATTTATTGTCTATCTTCTCAAGCTGCTATGGGTTGGACAGTTAAATAGGAATGAAGTGTTAATTAATCTTTTAAGATGATTATTATGTTTGTTAAATAGGAAAACTGCACAGAGATGCAAGTATGGCTGAGTGGTAAGAAGCTTGCTTCCCAACCACATGATTCCAAGTTCAGCACCACTGCATGACACTTTAGTCAAGTGTTTTCTACTATAGCCTCAGGCTGACCAAAGCCTTGTGAGTGAATTTGGCAGATGGAAACTGAAAGAAGCCTGTTGCGTGTGTATGTCTCTCTGTCTGTGGTGTGTTAACATCCCTGTAACTTAGCAGTTCAGCAAAAGTATCCATAGAATAAGTACCAGGCTTTAAAAAAAAATTACTGAGGTCAATTCACTACATGGCCGCAGTCTGAAGACTGAAACAAATAAAAGATAAATATATTTCTATCATACTACACGATTGCTGTACTTCTTTAGTAAGACAGAAATAGCCATTATTGGTATTTCTAAGAGGAAATTTTTTTTTATAACTTTAAAACCTGAATATTTGCCATGTGATTTCCTAATTTTGTTTTGTTTTTTCATCTTTGCAGTGAAAGGGGTCAATTTCTATGGTCCTAAAAGTGAATACATTGTAAGCGGTAGTGATTGCGGACATATTTTCCTTTGGGATAAACAAACTGAATCTGTTGTTCAGTTTATGAAAGGAGATGATGGTGGTGTGGTAAGTTTCTTTCTACAGTTTTTAAAACCAGTGTTGGAGGACTTGTTCAGTTTTTAATTAAGGGTGAGAGAGAAAACCTGCTTGTTTCTGAAAGTAACTGAGACTGCTGTTGATTGAGGATCAGTCAATTATTGGTTCTGGATCAGTTGAGTGTGTTGAGATCAATTGAGACTGCAGCCATGCTGGGGTACTGCCTTGAAGAATTTTTAGTCAAATGAATCAGCTTTTGTACTTAAATTTCTTGCTAGGCCTGTGTATATATATTAATATCTATTATATAAAATCCATTCTGTCTGTCTGTGTGTGTGTCTTCTAGGATCTTGGGCATCCTCCATCCGATTGCGCTCAAATTTATATGTAGATACTGACGGTATCAGGGCATGTATAAGTTTTGAAAAAAATTACAAAAATCGATTCCAGGTGAGAATGTGATCGATAAAGTGAATAAAATCGTTTTTCTTTGGAATAGAAAAAGTCTACCTTTATTTCTTCTTTTGCTGGTGTCTCAAATTTAGGTTAAATCAGTGTTTCTCAAAGGAGAGACCTATGGGACGATCTGACAAGTTATTTTGAGAAATTTGGTTTAAATGTTTGACAACTCAACACCATCCATTGGACAGGGGACGTTTTGCTCGTATCTATCTATCTATATATATATATATATATATATATATATATATATATATATAGTGTGTGTGTGTGTATGTATGTGTGTATATATATATATATATATATATATCTTTTTCATTTTCATCTTCTTGCTTGTTTCAGTCTCTAGACTGTGGCCATGCTGGGACACCATCTTGAAGAACTTTTAGCCAAATGAATCAATCCAAGCATTTATTATTTTTAGGCCTGGTATTTATTATACTGGTCTCTTTTGCCAAACTGCTAAGTTGCAGAAATGTAAGCACACCAACACTAGTTATCAAGGAGTGGTGGAGGACAAAAACACACACGCACACACATATACATATATATGTGTGTGAGTGGATTCTTCCAGTCTCCATCTACCAAATCCACTCACAAGGCTTTGGTTGACCCAAGGCTATAGTAGAAGGTACTTGCTCAAGGTGCCATGCAGTGGGACTGAACCCAGAACCATGTGGTTGGGAAGCAAGCTTCTTATCACATGGCCACATTTATTATTTTTTTTTTTATTGTTGATTGAGTTGGGTACAAGAGGAATTTGATGCAGTATGCAAGAAAAAGATTGTGCTGGTTTGGTATTGTGGCGTGTATGAATGTGAACTGTTACATAAAGAAGTGCTGATCAACAATGAAGAATGAGAATTGCTGGTCATTGCATTAGGCACCCAGAGAAACCAGAGAGTCAACTGGTCTTATTGGTAGTCAGTTGAAGGAAGAATCAACAGGGGAAGAAATCATCTAACCTATGTGAATAACTTCAGGACAGTGGAATGGCAAATGTTGATGGATTACTGACATGCATAGGGGACTGTGATGGACAGCAAGTTTGTGTGAAATCATTGAAGCTTCTGGGAGGATGGTCAAACTAAAACTAACTGTATTGTTGATTCTAAATCAATGATAATGATGATATAGCTATTGCCTTTGTCAGTTGTATATATATATATCTTACCAGTAGAACAACGTTTATTGACTTGGTCAACTCTGTATGTGTTTGACTAGTAGACCATCATATGACTTGGTCAATGGAAGCTGTAGTGATTTTAGGTGCAGGCATGGCTGCATGGTAAGAAGCTTACTTCCTAACCACATTTGTGGCACCTTGGGCAAGTGTTGTCCACTATAGCCTTAGGCCAACCAAAGCCTTGTGAATGGATTTAGTAGACAGAAACTGAGAGAAGCCTGTTGTATATATATGTGTGTTTGTTCCTCACCACCGGTTGACAACTGGTGTTGGTGTGTTTACATCTCCATAATTTGGCAGTTTTGGCAGATGAGATCAATAGGATAAGTACTAGGTTTTTAAAAATAAAAGTATTTGATTTGATTCATTTGACTAAAAATTCTTCAAGGCAATGCCCCAGCATGGCTGTAGTCTAATGACTGAAACAAGTAAAAAGATAAAAGATAGTGAGTATTATTGAATTCCACTGAGGTTGTAATAGATCAATAGGTTAACGAAAAGAAATGCAGATCATAGTTTCAAGGGTTTTGTTATCCTCTTGTCTTTGTAGATTAACGTGTTGGAGCCTCACCCCTTTGCCCCATTTTTGGCAACCAGTGGCCTGGACAGTGATGTGAAAATATGGGCTCCAACTGCTGAAGAACCAACTAAACTAAAAGGATTAAAGAAGGTAAACTTTACTCAGTTTGCTGAGACCAAAATTATTAGAATTCATTGCTTACAACTGTCTATTTGTTTGTCTGTCTGTTTTCTCTCTCTCTCTTCTCTCTCTCTCTCTCTCTCTCTCAATGACATAGTGTAGATGGAGTCACATGGTAGTGCCATGGGTACAAAATTTCTTCAGAAAAAATAGTAATAAATAAATAAAAAATAGCATGCCTTCCCTACAAATCTTGCTTTGCCCCAGCTTCTGGTACTCCATGCTATACCACTGCTTTCTCTCTCCTCCTTCTCCCCCTCTTCCTCCTACTACTACAGTAGCTCCTATTCCTCTGATGTGGCAGGCTGTGTTCAAACTGTCGAAGCATATACAATACACATATTCCTCACCTATTTTGAGTTCTATCTCACTGTGAGATACCTTGAGACAAGTGTCTTATGCTGTAGTCTGAGGCCAACCTAATTCTTTGTGAGTGGAATTGCTAGACAGAACTATATGCAAGTTTGTTATCGTGTGTATGTGTGTGTATGTGTGTGCATGCATGTTGATATTCCATGACTTTGCTTGTCACCATATGAGCAAAGTAATGATGCTGTGATGTTTGCTTCCCTTGTTGACATTAAACCAGTTCTGTGCTTTCAAAGACCAGTGGAATAAAATAAATGGCCCTTATTGGTGAAATTGATGAGGATTGGTGAGGGGACAAGCATCTGGTTTTAAAACGCTGCAATTGAATGTTTCTTCAGCTCATGGTAGGACAGATATGAAATGAACAAACACTAGCTGTACTCATTATCTTCTGATTTGTCCACTGGATAGAATATTTTCAGTTATTGCAACACTTACATCATCATAACATCCGTTTTTCTATACTTTCATGGGTTGGCAGATGGAATTTTGTTGAGGCATATTTTCTATGCTGGATGCCCTTCCTGTTGCCAACCCTCACCTGTTTCCAGGCAAGGTAATATTTCCCTATGACCTAACATAGAAGATTGGAAACAAAGGACACTGCTTGCATGATGGTGAAACTTGTTTACAGCAATTACACAGTGTCATGGCAAGGAAACAGTAACACACACATGCATGTGCACTCACATACACACACACTAGGCTTCTGGGCTTTCAGTTTCTGTCTACTGAATCCACCCACAAGGTTTTGGTCGGGCCAGGGTTAAAGCAAAAGACACTTTCCCAAGGTGACATGCAGTGGTACTGAACTTGAAACCATGCAGTTAGGAAGCAAGCTTCTTACACCCACACTTGTATCTATTAATTTTCTATTTATCTTTTACTGTTTTTTTTTCTAACCATCCAAACCAGTTCTTCATTCTTTCATTATGTCAACTCCCATATCATCATCATCATCATTTAACATCCATTTTCCATGCTGGTATTGGTTGGACGGTTTGGTAGGAGCTGGCCAGCTGAAGAGTTGCTTGGAGTCCATTCTGTTTTGGCTTGGTTTCTACTGCTGAATGCTTTTACACAGCATAGGCATGGATACTTTTACATAACACAGGCACAGGTGCTTTTATGCAGCACAGGCATCGGTGCTTTATATGTGGCACCAGCACCCATATCATCATCATTATCATCATCATCATCAGGTTGGGAGCTACACCAGGTTTGATTTGGCATGGTTTCTACAGCTGGATGCCCTTCCTAATGCCAAAAACTCCATGAGTGTAGTGGGTGCTTTTTACGTGCCACTTGCATGGGTGCCAGTTATGAAAGACTGACATTGGCCGTGACTATGATCTCACTTGACTTGACATGTCTTCTCAAGCACAGTATATTGCCAAAGGTCTCTATCACTTGTCACTGCCTCCATGGGGTCCAAAGTTTGAAGGATGCTTTTTACCTGCCACCAACACAAGTGCCAGGTATGCAATACTGGCATCGGTCACAACTATGATTTCACTTGGCTTGACAGGTCTTCTCAAAGACAAGATATTGCCCAACATTTGAAAGGTGCTTTTTACATCCCAGCAGCACAAGTGTCAATTACACAACACTGGCATTGGTCACAACTGTGAATTCAATTGGCTTGATGGGTCTTCTCAAGCACAACATATCGCCAAAGGTCTTGATCACTAGTCAATATATACATGTACACACATACACACACACACACACACACACACTACATACATACATACATACATACATACATACATATATATCATGAACTAACTGTTACTTTCTCAGATGCAGCATGGAATTTTTTAATTGAATTTTTTCAGGTCGCAGTCTCAAAGCGACGAAAATATTTTGGCAAATATTGAAGTGAATCTAACGGTTTTTGTGTGTTTCTTAAATGGCTTATAAACACCTTCCATGCTGCAACTGTTTTCGTTCCAGCACACGATCTCAGATCAAGTCACTTGCTATGCAAGTACATCTCCACAATATATATTAAAGATTGATTTGAAGCTATACCTTCCAGATGCACACAGAACTATATTGATATTTCTTTCTTTATTATATCTTTTTATCTTGTAGCCATCATTCCTGCAGTTCATTCCCTTTCATTTTGTCTCATATCTGTATCTGTTGTAGATAATGAAAATGAACCACAAGCAAAGAGAGAAAGAAAGAGCTCAAGAACCAGAAATTGATAACCACATGTTGTTGTTTTTAATGAATCTCCACAGCAGAAGAGTAAGTCAATATGGCCATCTACTAATTAGATCCAATTAATGACTTGGGTTTGTTAATATGGTTCACTGGTGAACACTTAATCGGTCAAGTGTTTATTTCAGTTACTGGAATATCTCATTCAGCAAGCAATTAGTCATCATGTTAATTTGTACCAAAACTTTACTTGATACATCATCATCACCACTATCATAATTCTCTTTCATTATCATCATCACCATCGTATTTGTGTATAGAGATGTGTAAGTACAAATGTATAATGAACTGGGTTAATGGGGGTGTAGGGGAGTTGGTGTATGTATGTATGTGTGTGTATATAACTAGATTGGTTTGTGTATTTGTTTTTTTTTTTTTTTTTGTTATTCTATTGTATTTTATTTATTTTTGCAGTTTCATCGTGAGGAAGATGATGGTAACTCCAGTGATGATAGTGACCTTTTGTCAGATGATGAAGAACCCGAAAGAATCCAATGTACTCAGTCCTAAATGGGTTAACATACGCCCCTACCCTTGCCCCACCCTCTTCTGTTATTATTATTATTATTATTTCTATTATTATTATTATAATTTTGAAGTGGCTTATCTGCAGTTTGGTCTCTTCTTAATATATATAAAATCAGTGCAACATGGAACAAGGCAAGCAACTCTTTCTCTTCTCTTCTCTTTTCATTTAGCAACCTTCATCAACTTAATTATGCAAACGAAAAGAAAAAAGAAAATAAACACCAACAACTGCAAATAATTGCTTGCTAAACACAACAATGTCCTCTTATTTTTAATTGAAATATTTTGATTAGTTCCCACAAAACAGTCTGACTTTATGTTCTTCCTCTCCCTCACTCCCTCCTCCTCCTCTTCTTCCTATTGATGGAAGTTTCTTAGATGGAATTTCTACATGAACCAATCACTTCTGTTTCCTTTTGGACTATTAAAAAACAGAAAAAGAAAAAAAATCTTGAATATTCTGAAGTTTAAAATAACCAGTGAACTCCTTGAAAAAAAAAAAGAATACAACAAAACCTCCCAAAACAAATCACACCCTTTTTCTCTTATGTAATAATTCTAATCACAGTATGAGATAAATGAGACCAATAAATGTGTGTATGTATTTTGCACATGTGTGTCTGACTGGATGTGTGTGTGTGTGTATGAGTGTGTGTGATACTGTAGTTATGTCTCCAGTTCTGTTATTGGTTGATGCTGTTCCTTTAGAACATTGCTTGCTTTTTCATGGGAAGAGTTTACAACAACAAAAAAACTTGCATCACAATTAAATAACATTTGGGTATGCAGAGTTAAAACACTTACATACACTCATACATACACATAAAAAGGACATGTTTGTATGAAATGGTGCTGATTACCAGATAATGAGACAGGAGAGGCAGTAAAACAAAAAGAAAAAATTCCCCTATAGAGGTCAGAATCTAGTTGCTTTCTTTTTTTTTTTTTTTTCGCCATTTTGGTAATTCTTCACTCTCAGGACTTTATTATTAAAAAAAAAACTATTTCTTCAAACAGTTTTGAAGATGTTCTAAAGATAAAAATGCCATTTTAAAACATGTCAATTAATTGTTGCTAAATGATGGATCCTGATTTTAATTTTTTTTTTGTCTTGTTTAGATAATTTTTATTCCACCCACCCTTTCCCCCCTTACCAATATTATGTCTTTCATTTTTTGCAAGCAAAGCCCCAAAATATTTGATACATTTTTCAGGAGATAGTTTATCTTGGTTATACGGAAGGAGTGTTCTTTTTTTAATTGTTGTTTTCTAAAAATAAAACTTGGCACTAACTGTACAAGACTGTTTGTTTATACTTCCGAATGTGGTCATATGGTTTTAATGGACAGTGAACATATGTTCAAACAATGCATGTTACATACATATATATATATATATATATATATATATATATATATATATATTAGTTATATGTGTGCATGTTTAAAAGATGTATATGCATTTGATAGTCAATGTGTGTGTTTGTGGTGTATATACAGATATATATATATATCTTTTATTTTTTACTTGTTTGTCTGGGCACCCCCTTGAAGAGTTTTTAATTGAATGAATTGACTGCAGTACTTAATCTTTGTTAAACCTGGTACTTATTCTATCGGTCCCTTTTGATGAAGTACTAAATTACGCGGATATAAACACAGCAACACCAGTTGTCAGGTGGTACTAGGGGACAGACACTGGCACAAAGGCACACACACACACATCTGTGTGTGTGTGTGTATGTATGTATGACATATACATGATGGGTTTCTTTTCAGTTTCCGTCTGCCAAATACACTCACAAGGTTTTGGTTGGCCAAGAAGGCTATAGAAGAAGACAGTTGCCCAAGTTGCCATGCAGTGGGACTGAACCCAGGACCATGTGGTTGGGAAGCAAGCTTCTTACCACACAGCCATGCCTGCACCTTTACACACATACACATACATCATACTTATTGTGTATGTCACACCATTTTATACTTGTTTTTTAATTTAAAAACAACACAGGGATGTAACTTATGACCGAATGCTACTTAAGCATGGGTAAATGAGGTATATGTATATGTGTGTGTGTTCACAGGATTATCATCATTGTTTTAACATCCGCTTTTCCATGTTTGCGTGGGTCAGTCAGATTTTGCTAAAACAGATCTCCTACAACCAGATGCCCTTCCCAAACTAATACTCGCTTGCTTCCAAACAAGGTGATATTTCCTCATAGCCAGACGTCTTCAAAGCTGGAAACACTTGGTGTTGTTTGTAAGACAATGATGCTCAGTTACAATTATCTCATGATGTCAAGACTAAAGGATAGAAACACACACACAGTCATCTAAGAATCCATAAGTCAGAAAAATAATATGTACCCATATGTTTGTCCATAAAGTGGGTATATTAATCAACATATACAGTATTATAGTTCCATTTCTGTCAATTTTACCAATCAGTTACTCTCAGTATTGGATAATCGGATATTGGATAACAATATGGTTATGTAACACCATGTGCTCTTCAGAGATGCAAGCCATCTCTGAAAGGCACATGATGTTATTTAACCATGTTATTATCTGGTTATCTAATACCCAGTGCAAAACTGATTGGTAAAATTGGCTAAAATAGATTTATGATACTGCATACTTTGATTAATATATATATATATATATATATTGTTTGTACTTCCGAATGTGGTCATATGGTTTTAATGGACAGTGAACCTATGTTCAAACAATGCATATTACATATATATATATTCTATTCTTTTCATTATTCTGTCTAGTTACATGCCATCATGTAAATGTGCTTTTCGATAGTCTCGTCTTCCTGTTGTTCCCTAAGATAACCTTATATTCATTGATTCACTCAGCTATTAAAGTCTTATCACACAGCAACATCTCTATCCTCTAAAATTTGTCCTTCTCAGATTTTTCAAGTCTATATTTTTGCTCTCTCATTACACTACGATTAGCAGACCCTCTTCCTAGTTAGAGGTGCGCCCTCCCACCCCTCCATCAGTACCGGAAGTTCCTATCCTTTGTCATCCCTGGGTTGCCTCCCATGAACACTGCAAAAGGCATTCCACCATCCCCACCCCCAGTCTCGGGCTATCTCCTATGTAAAGTAATGATCATATAGTGCAAAATATGAAAGGGTAGTGTTATGCAGGTTGAACTGAATCCTACTGTATTGCTTGCTCATGAATTCTGCCAAATGCAAGTTTTCTTTTCGTGTACATGAAGCTACTGTACCCCATCCCAGGGTCTCTAGGGCCCATACTTCCCACACCCTCAGGGTTGGCACACTGAAAGGTGGGTCTGGCAAGATTGTTGAGATGCTTGAATGGAGTTGTGTCAATATGTGTTGCATCCAAGAAGTGAGGTGGAGAGGAGGTTCTGCTAGGTTCCTCACAGGCAAAGAACACAGGTACAAGATTTTCTGGGCTGGGAACACTGACGGGGTCAGGGTGTGGGTTTACTTCTCGCTGAAAAATGGGTAGATAAGGTAATTGAGGTAGTCAGAGTATGCGACAGAATACTTAAGATTAGATTAGTGCTTCATCATGGATTAGCAACCATTATATCGGCCTATGCTCCTCAGCCAGGGCTACCCGATGGACAGAAAGACCGATTCTATGACACCCTACTGCAGACTACTTCGTTGACGAACGACAGGGACCTTCTCTTTGTGGCTGGTGACTTCAATGGGCATGTTGGACAACATGCTGGGGGCTTCCATGGTGTACATGGAGGCTACGGTTATGGTTCTTGCAACGAGGAGGGAACCAGGCTCCTGGAGTTCTGTGATGCAAATGATCTTATGGTTTGCAACACTAACTTCAGGAAACCTACCAGCCACCTAGTCACCTACCGATCGGGCCGACATACTAGCCAAATTGACTACATCCTTGCCAGAAAAAGGGAAAGATGGCTGCTTATAAATGCCAAAACCTTTCCAGGCGAAGAATGTACCCCACAACATAGACTGGTAGTTAGTGACTTTAGGATCAGGACTAAGAGGATGACCAACATGGAGAAGAAGGGTCTGGAAGCTTAAAGATCCTGCGAATGGAGAGAGATTTAGAGACATATTACTTGAAGCTTTTGACAAAATAGAAGGGGATATAGCTTCACATGGGGTAGAAGACAACTGGAGGTTTCTAAGAGACAACCTGCTGAGAGCCACTGACCAGGTCTGTGGATAGTGCAAAGTCCCCTATAAACCCAAAATAACGTGGTGGTGGAAGAACATTGTAGACAGGGCTATCAGAGAAAAGAGACAGGCTTGGAAGAATGGTGGTAGCAGGGAATCGTATCAGACTGCCAGAAGAGAAGCTAGGAGACAGGTTTATTTAGCCAGAGGGGAAGCAGATAAGAAAATGTTCTGCTCCGTGAGGACCAAAGACTTGAGGTATTTCATGTTGCAAGACAGTGTGTGAGAGAGAATCATGATGTGGTAGGAGAGAAATGTGTTCACATAGATGATGGTTCACTTGTGCTAAATGAGGCTGCAAAGAGAGGTTTGGAGACACCACTATGAAAGGTTCCTGAACAAAGAAAATGAATGGGAGAAAGAGAGTCTGCCGATTGTCGACCCAACAGAGGGACCAGCTATCTGAGTTGACAGTACCTTGATAGTTAAAGCAATTAAAATTATGAAGACAGGGAAAGCCCCCAGCCCATCAAGAATTACTACAGAGATGCCTAAAATATCTGGCAGTGTCGGCATTAGCCTGGCCACCCATATAGTTAACCAGGTGATACACGAAGGAGTCATACCCAATGACTGGCGTAGCAGCACTATAGTCAACTGCTACAAAGGAAAACGTGAAGCTTTAGATACAAATAATTACAGAGGTATCAAGCTGTTGGATCAGGTAATGAAGATCACGGAGAGGGTCATAGCCCAACTAATTAGGAAGAGAGTCAGTTTAGATGAGATGCAGTTTGGTTTCGTGCCAGGGAAAAGCACCACAGTGTGGGGCTTTCTTGCATATATGCTATCCTTGAGGTAACCCCTCAGAAAGCAGTCCATTGAGCTTAGATCTGGTGATCCAGATGGCCAGTGGATATCACCAAATCTAGAAATGAGATGTTTGAGGAATTGTTCTCAAAGAATTGTCATTGAGAGCTGCGCTATATGACTAGGGCACCATCTTGTTGGATCCATATCTGTGTCAGGACAAGCCTTTATAAGTCAGGGAAAGGTCTTCAGCATATGGTTGTAATGCTCAGTAGTCACTGTTACAGCTGCGTCATGTTCGTCTTGTCTCATGGAAGTTCATAACAGCACACAGGATCACATTTTGGGATGTTAGCTGTAGCTTTCCAAAATGCTCTTGAAATTTTCTTCCAACTGCAATGATAGATCTTTGGCTGGTTAAGTATGCTTTCCCCATGTATGCAATTTCCTTTGGAGTTTACAGCATTATGAGGGTCACCAACTACCTGTGAAAAATAGCAAAATCATTGATAATATGTCAAACTCCTGCATATCACTTGTCAGTGATGGATGCTCAATCACTAGAGGTGCCACCAACTCATCTTCCTACCAGTGATATATAGAAAAACAGTGCCAGAACAAGTGTTGCGATTTGCCATGAGCTTGTTAAAAAATATATTTTAGCAACAGAGGCAATATTAATACTGAGCGATGATATTTAACCCCACTTAAACGTAGATTGATGAGCACCTATAGATTTGATGAAAGTTAAATTATTATATGTATGCCATATTTCCTGATACTATATATGATAGAAAACATATTCCTTGAAAGTTACTTGTCATATGATGGGTAACACTCTAGCATACATAAATGTGTGTTTATCTATCTATCTATATATATATATATATATATATATAGATATAGATAGAGGGGTGCAAATCAATAACAAGACCAAATCAAATAAAACATCGAAAGTTTAAAGAACTTTGACCAATTTTATTGACGATACATGACTTGGTGGTTAGTGTATTCAACATAAGATTACGAGTTCAATTCCCGATGGCACGTTATGTCTTTCAGCAAGACACTATTTCGGATTGCTCCAGTCCACTGAGCTGACAAGAATGAGTTGTGTCTGTGGCTTAATGGGCCAGCCTTGTCACATTCACTGAGTCACAGTGAATCTCTTTGAGAACTACATTAACCCGTTAGTGTTCAGATTATTCTGTCAAATGTGATGTTTGTTTATTTATATTGTTTTGAATTAATCATGCATTATAATGTACATTATTTACATTTGACAGATATTTGTCCTCATCTTGTTTATTGTTAACACATTTCCACTGATATACCCTCCAGCCTTCATCAGGTGTCTTGGGGAAATTTCAAACCTGGGTTCTCATTCCTAAAGTATTTTTTGATATTATTATTCAGGTCACTGCCTGGAATTGAACTTGGAATCTTGGGATTAGTAGCCTGCGCTTTTAACCACTATGCCGTATGGCATAGTGTTTAAGAGCATGGGCTACTAACCCCAAGACTCGAGTTCGATTCCAGGCAGTGACCCGAATAATAATAATAATAACAACAGCAACAACATCGAAAAATACCTTAGGAATGAGAACCCAGGTTTGAAATTTCCCCAAAACATTTGATGAAGGCTGGAGGGTATATCAGCCGAAATGTTGTGTTAACAAACAAGATGAGGACAAATATTCGTCAAATGTAAATAACGTACATAATTCCTCATCTCTTAAATATAGAACTGCATTATAATGTAGTTTAGAGATTTCAATGATGTGATTCTTTATTTTTAGAATGACATGGTAGGGTTGAAGTAAAATGCCAAATCCGGTCAATTTCAAATTTGAATGCTAAAGGGTTAAGGGTACATGTATCTGTGGAGTGCTCAGCCATTTGCATGTTAATTTCCTGAGCAGGTAGTTCTATTGATCAGATCAACTGGAATACTTGTCATAACTGACAGAGTGCCTGTCAATTAATTTTATTAGGTCAATGCTAATGAAGGAAAATAGTTATAAAGTGAAAATTATAGAATATAAATATATGGTTAGGCTTGTTGTAGGTGGCAGATTCATTCACATGGCATTGGTCAGTCAGTGCCACACGATGAGACTGAACTTGGAGCCATGTGATTACAAAATAAGCTTCTTAACCACACAGCCTTTTATCACTTATTTGTTTCAGTCATCAGGTTGTGGCCATGCTGGGGCAGTGCCTTGAGGAATTTTAGTCAAACTAATCAACCCCAGTAATTATTTTCTTTTTAAGCCTGGTACTTATCCTATTGGTCCCTTTTACTGAACTGCTAAGTTATGGGGATGTAAACACATCAACTCTTGTTAAACAGTGGTGGGGGACAAACACAGACATATAGATATGCATGCACGCACACACATATATTTGACAGGTTTCTTTCAGTTTCCATCTACCAAATCCACTCACAAGGCTTTGGTCAGTCCAAGGGTATAGTAGAAGACATTTGCTCAAGGTGCCACACCATGGAACTGAACCCTGAATCATGTGGTCAGGAACAAATACTTTGAGGCATCTTATTCTGGCATTCTATCAATTCTGTCAATCTACAGCCCTGATTTGGCTCTTTATTTTATTATGCCTCAAAGATGAAAGTAAAGTTGCCCTTGGTGAGATTTGAACTCAGTGAGCTAGAACAACAAAGTATTTTGTCCTACACTCTAATGCCTCTATCCAAACTACTGCATTGTAAAATGATGGTGGAGGCAGGGGACTTCTACTTGATTGCTCAACAAGTTAGAAATAGAAGCCAGATTTCCATCAAATTCCACATGTTACTGTTTTAAAAGGGGTACATAGACATATTTGTCCAGAGTAACATAACCCTGGGTATATAGGGTGATCACAAGTGCAACACATTTAGTTATAAATCTGTTCAATCAAGACTGGCCTAAAACTAAACAACAACTGTAATCCATGTCATAATACTCAGTTGTGATTCAGCATTCTTTTAAAGATTGATGTATCAAATGATGAGGGAGTAGTCTCCCTTCCTTAAGCCAGTTATTGAGCACTAACATTATTTGTGGAATAAAGTCTTTGATATCTTAATGTTATAATTATTTCTCACAATCTAGTGTGGTAGTTTGACAGAATCATTATAGCACCAGACAGAATAACTTGCAATATTTTTTCTGATTCTACATTCTAAGCCCAAATCCTACTGAGGTCAACTTTGCCTTTTAGGTTGATGAAATAAAGTAGCTGTCAAGTATTGGAGCCAATATAATCAACTAAACTCCCTCACTTGAAAATTGCTGGCCTTGTGCCTAAATCAGAAATCATTATTTCTTATGACAAATAGTGTACCTTGAACACCAGATCTGTGATTTTCACCAAGTTGATTGACAGTTACCTTTATAACATAAGTATTCAATCAAGACTGTCTTATGTCTCACATGTCATTATCATCATCATCATTTAACATGTCTCCTATACTGGCATATATTTGACTGTTCAACAAGATCCAATGAACCAAAGAATATGTGTCAGTGCCTTCTTTGACATGTTTTTCTATAGCTGGATGCTCTTCCTAACACCAACCACTTTCCAGTGCTTTCTTCATAGCACAAGCAGTAGTGAGGCCACCGACTAATTGCAACATAAGAACTTGACTAAGTGAGGGTCTAGTATTGAGAAAGATGGCTTAGTATCAGGTGTTAAGAGGGACAGGAACAGGTTTTGCTGTAGAGGAGATGGAAAGGGAGAAAGACATATCATAATGAAATAATTTTGAACTAAATATTCAGTCGATCCACACTCACAAACACCTTTTCTTTGTTCTAAAAATAATTTCAGAAATAATTTGTGCTTCATTAAATAAAGGGAGACAGATGTATCGTAATGAAATAATTTTGAACTGAATATTCAGTCGATCCACAATCACAAACACCCTTTCTTCATTCTAGAAATAATTTCAGAAATAATTTTTGCTTTATTGAATAAATTATTTTGTCTAGAGAACAAGATGGATTAATTTATTGACACTAGTCATGAAAATGAGAGTATAAAATAGATGTAAGAATTTTATTGAGAAGCTATTATTTGATAAGTCATCCATAACAAGTTTTTTTGTTGAGGTCTAACTTATCCTATATAATCATCATAATAATAATTTTAATGACCACTTTTCCATGCTTGTATGAATTAGACACAATTTATTGAGGCAGATTTTCTATGGTTAAATGTCATTCATATCACCAACCCTAACTTGTTTCCCTATGGCTGAATATGATTTTCATGGAAGACTGGAAAAACAAACAACACCATATGCATGATGCCAATGCTTGTTGACAGCTAAAACATCATGTCAAGACAAGGAGATACACACATGCACAGAGATACACACACAAATATTCATATATACACACATATACAATGGATTTCGTTTCAGTTTACATTTACCACATCCACTGATATTATATCCACCCCTATTGCTTCCTGGTGAGTTTAGAGTCTACCTGGCTAGTTTGTTCACCTGAGTGCTAGGTGATCAAGTGGCTGCTAACTTTCTGAAATTAGTGCCATCATCTTTATTCCTTTATGATATCTGTAACCTCCATTTACATTTAAGTAATTTATATCACAGAACTCTCTTAGCCACCATCTTTATTCCATTACAATAACTAGAACCTTCATGCACATTTGAGTAACCTAATGTTCCAATACTTCCATTAAAGCACTATCCATATTTACAAAGCCACCATTATAGGAATAGTTTGCTAGGGGATATCACTAGTTGTGGTATTTTGGCAACATAATAGCGGCAGTAATTTTCGTCTATGACTAGCTTAAATTCAGCTACATTGTCACATATTCTGACTACAGTCTATTTATTTCATTACAAACACTGCACCTCCTCCATCTACAGCAATGGTGTTACTTAACCAAAAGAACTTATAGTACTGTTTCTTGCATGTGAGGTGCTTGACTGAGGATCCTTTCCATCTTATCTCTTGTACACAGCACACATCTATACTTGCCTCTGCATCTCTACAATCTCTTCCGACTTACCTTTCATCATGCCAATTATAATAGTGGCATCCATAAAGTTCTGTTCCTGAAAGGAAGATGAGTTTCCACTCCCAGCCCCAACCCTGTGCCAACTTCTACATCTAGTCTTTTCTCACCAGAACACCAACCCACTGGAATTTTCTCCCAATTCATTTCTTTTCAGCAAGTATTGACCTGCAATAGTTTAAACCGTACATTAATGACATTGATCTAATTGGTCTCTGAAGCCCTTCTCACAGACTCGAGAAGTAAAAAAAACTCCTTTACATACACAGAGAAGCCATTTCCCATAAACAGAGATAACAACTTCATGAATTATTTCATGTTTTGGTTTTTTTTTTCTTACTTAAACTACTATTCTGTAACTCAAACTAACCCTTGCACTAACACCACATAACTTTGTAATATAATTAGTCTTAGGTAACAGACTTTCTTGATAAACAACATAATTGGAACCATGTAAGTCTCAACAAATGCTAGACTTTCCAGTCTCTAATGAAAGCTCATGGAATCCCTGTATACATAACCTAAAACTATTTCCCACAATACTAACCTTCCTCTTTAGGACTAGTAAAATCTTGTGAGGGCGCGTGGCTTAGTGGTTAGGGCATTCGGCTCATGATCGTAAGGTTGTGAGTTCGATTCCCGGCGACACGTTGTTTCACTTTATTTCACGTTGCTCCAGTCCACTCAGCTGGCAAAAATGAGTTGTACTTGTATTTCAAAGGGTCAGCCTTGTCACTCTCTGTGTCACGCTGATTATCCCCGAGAACTACGTTAAGGGTACACGTGTCTGTGGAATGCTCAGCCATTTGCACGTTAATTTCACGAGCAAGCTGTTCCGTTGATCGTATCAGCTGGGACCCTCGTCGTCGTAACCGGCAGAGTCTTTTTTTTTAAGTAAAATCTTTCAGTGCAGATCAGTCACTGACCTTCAAGAAAACCCCATAATGGTTAGTGCTTCCATAGCTAGGATATTTTTTGTAGCCATCCTAGACACCACCCCACCCCACCATATCTAAAAGAATGTCCTTTTCTGACTAATTAGCAATGAGTCACTTGCCAACATACTTCAGTCTCTCTCACTAACACACATACTGTATCCACTACTATGACTCCCTGACCTAGCTAATAACATAACAACTCCACCTGGGACCCTGAAATATCTTTTTTTTCTTTCACTCAGCCACTTCTGTTTTATGCCTACAACTAACTGCTTTGCCTGAGCCTTAGAATTTCCTTTTCACCCATTTACTTTACTGTAGATGTTAACTTTCAGATGTCCAAATTTGATTGCCAACCATTTATGGCAGAGGCCAGCATGCTAATGTATATAGTTATCTTGAAAAGAATTTCAAATAAAATGATAAATATTCTCTCAATCATAATCAGGATCATCATCAGCATTTTGCATCCATTTTCCATGCTGGCATGGGTTGGACAATTTGACAGGAGCTGGTGAGCCGGGGGACTGTGCCAAACCCCACTGTCTGCTTTGGCATGATTTCTAAGGCAGATGTCTTTCCTCATGCCAACCACTTTACAGAGTGTACTGGGTGCTTTTTATGTGGCACTAACACCAGTGAGGTCACCAAGTAATTCACAGGACAAGGCCCCTCAACTGCATTACGATAATATTCAAAGAAATTATTCCAACAAAGAAAGAAATCAAAAAAAGAAAGAGAATGACTAAAGAAAAAGGTTGAGAAGCAATGCTTTTTATTTGAGAAGCTACGACATACAGGCAAAAAGAAGCAAGGTGATATAAAACAATAATAGAATTAAAAGAAGCAATTAAAATATTCTATAGTGTGTTGATCTAATTACACAATTAGATGAAAACAAAATGAGGAATTGTGCTTACAAGAAATATGAAGACCAATTAGACAAAAGAACCAAATTGCCGAGCTAAACATTGTACACAGTTTAGTGAAAAAAATGGTTGAATATTGTCTTAGGAGGTTTTTATATTTTAGTTTTATTAATTATTTAATTACATAATTGTTTTTATGTATTTAAATTCTGGAGAATGAATTAATGGTTACAAATTTGTTAATTGCTTAAAATATTTATGCCTGATTTTTGGTGTTATTTAATTACATGTCAAATTTAGGGGACAGAGTTAGAAGATCAAAATCACTTTTAAATAATTGAAATTATTTGTTAAATATTTATATGCAGAAAAAAAATTTATATTTGCAAATTTACAATTTTCATGTTTCTTGCTATGAAATTATTTTTGTTTAGATCAAATTGAAAAAAATCAATTATTATAATAATATTCCATGAAGCTCACATTTCATAATTTCTCTGTATACATCAGATATCTTTATATATATTAATCATTTGTGTTCTGGTACCATAATAGACATACATATATTCATGTTGTTAGTATTGAACTGATAATAAATCTTTATTAGTAACTCAAGATACCATATGCATTCCGTCAGAATGGCAGAATAGATATAAATATTGAACCATGGAATCGGTTACAGAGGGATGTGTGTGTTGATTTCCACCCAAAGATATGAATGTATGAATGTATGGTAAAATATAAACACTGAAGATAACTAGAGATAACACCAAGTGAGATGTAATGTAAATAAAAAAATTAAAAAAACACAAGGAAAGGTAAACTATTTTCTCAGTGCATATTACTACTATTGCTACTAATGATTCTACTACTACTACTACTACTACTACTACTACTACTAACTCATCTCAAAAAGTCAGAAATAAGAATGATTTACAACATTTTAAAGTATTTCTGATACTTTTGCTTATATAAAACTTTTACTATTTTAGGAATTTTTATAACAGATTGTCATTTTATTTTAGATTTCTAAATAGTTTTGAAAGTCATCTACTTTTCTAGCAGCTCTCTTAATAATGTTGTCTTTCTATATTGTTGACTCAGTAATAAATTGTTAAGGCTTTAATCTCATTTCATCAGTTTATTGTAGTGTTGTTGTTGTTACTGTTGTGATCGTAGTGGTACAATCAGTGAATGACAAAGGAGGGAAGAATCTATGAATCTATAAAGATAATTTACTAGAAAACCTCACACATGATTTAGCTAGAAAAATGTCTTATCAGTAGAAGTTTCAATCTTGTTAGCTTGGAGGTTTGACTTTCTTTTGAAAACAAGTGACAATACATATTGAACTGACAATAGGTTCCACCACATCCTAATCCAACAAACTATATGATACTCTTGTTTTTCTGTTCAATATAATAAAGTATTATTTCACTTTTGTATTTGTTTTGCAAAGATTCTTGGTGTGTAAACATGTTGAAGCATATACTATTGTATTTTGGAAAGGTCATTTTACCAATAAGAAACATGCACTGGTTCTATTTCACTTCTTTTTATTATTATCATAATTATTAGTCAACTATTTAACCAAATAATTAATCATTTGATCAGCTGGTTGGTTAGAGTTGTTTCATTGTCAATTGTGACTTCAATCAGTAACATGCCCCCAGTTAAATTAAATGTTTATCTTCATAGAATAAATAGCAAGATAACAAACGATTGTGACTATTTTAACTGCTTCTCAAGAAATGTTTTATAACAGCCGATATATAAAATGTGTGGAATGACATAGCTTATGTTGTGAGACATTGGTTCTGCAAGACACATAGCACCATATTGTGAAGTGAAACTTGGACAAGACACAAGAATTTTATAGCAAGGTAGAAAATAAAAGGAGCAAATTTCTAAATAACTACAATATCTAGACACCTAAGAGTTTAAAACTTATTTATTTGTAATAATACATCACCTTCCACAACACAGTTGATATAAAATAATTAAATACACAGTATTGGAGCAGTCAGTTTGGCTGAAATAGTTTGAACCAGTTGCTAACACATTTTTGCCTCAGATCAAATCTGTGATTTATCTACAGTTGAACTAAATTAATGAATCTGGTGTAATTCAAAGGAAATTATTGATGAAATTGAAATTCATGCATCCCAGAAATAACTGCATTCAGAAACCATAAAAAAAAAAAAGAAAAAAAGGAAAAAAAACTTTTATATTTAATGAAATCAAGTGTATCAGGACTGTTTTAAATATAGTTTTTTTCTTTGTAGTTTTTTTTTAAGAATATATTTTGGTACCGGTTCATGCAAAGAAAAGATAAATTAAATGTAAGTTTTTAAAAAAAAACTTTAAAGTTCAGATAATATAAAGTTTCATTGTCCATTTTGTTTTGTTTTTCTTATATCAACAAACTGTCCCCCACCTTGTTCTGCACTACCTAATTCAACATCCCTTTATTTTAGTTACAATCTCTCAAAGTCCTGACTAGAATGTTTAAGAACACTAACTCTAACTGGATTATTTGGTGGATATGAGATATACAGTTGCTGCAGTAACAATAGTTAATTAATCATATTATAGTTTTGATTACTATACTCGTTGACTTTTATGTTGTTATGCTATCATTTGTATGTTTGTTGTGTTTGAATATTCTGATATGAGTTTGTTTTAAGTTTATAAACAACAATGGTGACAATAATGGGAAAATAAAATATACAATGAGACAAAATATCTAAAAGAAAATAAATAAAAGGCTTTAATCAGTTATTTAATGAATGAATATACTAATGGGTTATGAAGGTGTGTAGCTCAGTGGTTAGGGTATTTGGCTCACGATTGTAAGGTCATATGTTGGATTTTTGATGGCATGTTGTGTCCTTCAGCAAGATACTTTATTTCACATTACTCCAGCCCACTCAGCTGGCAAAAATGAGTTGTATTTGTAATTCAAAGGGCCAGCCTTGTTACATTAAGTGTCATGCCATATCTCCAAAAACTATGTTAAGGGTATGCATATCTGTGGAGTGCCCAGCCAGTTGCATGTTAATTTCACTAACAGGCTGTTCCATTGATTGAATTGCTCTTAATAGAGCATAACCAACAAAGTACCAGTTAGCTATACTAATGGGATAATAATATTGGCAGAAGACCTCGAATTTGGGGGAGGGTATAGTTGATTATATTAACCACGGTCTTGTATTGGTATTTTATGACTCAACCCAGAAATGACGAAAAGTAAAATGACCCCAGCAGAACTCAGAACATCAAGAGTCCTAACTAAATATTGTAAGGTATTTGTGTTTGACACTAATAATTCTACCAACCGTAATGGATTTGCCAGTGAAGGTTAGCAGTCAATGGATCATTTGTTGTGCTTTGGGCAAAACCATTGAAATCTTGAACTTTACAGGAATGAGCAAAGAAGAGCCATCAAGAGCAACATAGAGATAGCTGAGAAAAGCTCGGGATGGCTCTGGGGTTCTGGTTTAAAAAGATGGTCAGTGAGGTCAAGGATTGCTGCTTGGACACAAGCCTAGTCTTGATCAATATAGGCCAGATTGACTGGATGAAGATGTATTTTTTTTACCCAAAACAGCCAGTGATTCCAGGATACAACACTGATGAAGGATCCAAGAATTGCATCTGTAGATGTATGTTGAACTATAAAGAACAATATACTGAGATGTGGATGTTTATGTTATTATTAGGTGTAATTAGTTATATTGAAAAGATATTTGCTGAATTCTTCATTTCCAAGCCATTACACTCATCCAGGCAACTTGATATAACTTGATCAAGCTTAGGGTTGCATCTGAGAAGCATTCTACTGACCCCACCAATCACCTCTTTCCAGCCAAACTCATCTGGATGCTTTTTCAGCAGCCTCTACATTGTTCTTGATGACTCTTCTGCCAGCCCTTGAAATTCCCAGAGTTCCATAGGCCTTACTCAGAGTTCCATAGACCTTACCTGAAAACCCTCAATGATCAATCTCAGCCGATAAAGCCATTAAAGATGGCAGCTTGCCAGTCATTGGTGTCATTGGCTTTACTAAATCTCTAAAATGAAATTTTAAATTGACATTTATAAAGGTAAAAGGATGTTAATTTGATAAAGAAAAATTCGGATATGAGAAATACGATTCATTGAAATAGAGCAGACAAGTAAATGGTATTAAATAGTATTTAAAAAAGAAACTATTAAAATAAAACTGTAATGAATATGTATTTCAAAGATTGTTTGATTTATACATAATAGATGTGTATTATTGTTACCATTGTTTCTTTAGGTCTGTGATAGTTTCACTGCAACCATATTTATAATTTTATAATGATAATTACTTTGTTAAATAATGTAAATTTTCTAATAATTTTATTTCGATTATGTATGTCTAAAATTATTATTTAGCAGAATAATTTTAATTTACTAATGTAATAAATTTAATTTGATTGTAAACATAACCAGTTTTGATATTAAATTTAATATTTATTTAATGATATAATTTGTGTCAAGTAGGACTTTAGTTTGAATGATAGAAACTATGCAGAAGCCTGTTTAAAATATATATGTGTATGCAAATATGTGTAGTACATACACACACACATACACTTTATTAATAAAGCTGCAAAGACATCACAAAACTGTTACTCAGAGTTTCACATTCCCATTCGTCAGACAGTTTTGGTTGAAAATAAAGCATATTACTCTACCTCCAGTATTCAAGAACTATTTTTTCCACCTTGTTTCACATTTATGTGCTTACTCTGGTGTATATGTATGTATGTATGTATATACCCTCTTTCAAAAAACTTCCACACAGCTTCCATCTACCAAATTCCAGTCACAAGATATTGATCAACCCAAGAATATAACAGAAGACACTTGGTCATGGTAGCATGCTACCCTAACTCAAATAACCAATCAAATACTTAGTATTTGAGATTAACCAATCAAATATTTAGCATCAACCTAAAGATGCACTCCATCATATGAATAAGCAGATTGATTTTGACAGAAGTAGTGTTATAACTATAGATATTTACCGGCTATATATATATAGCTGTCATGTTGTAAAATATCAGAATTAAAAGTTGGTAAAGATGATGTTTCATCTAAAATGATGAGACATTGAAACACTGCTAGACATGGGCTTTTTCACCAAATTTTTGCCTCTAATTCTATTTCTTTATGCAACATAAACTAAATATAATTTATAATAAATTATCCTACAGAGTGCGGCAGAAAACCTCCCTCATTATGTATGACCATTGATGTGGACATACTGAAGTTAGACAGATAGTAACTGTCTTCAAATAGCTAAGGTTTTACCATTTCTTTTTTCAATTGCCACCATGATTTCAAAAGATGCACATTGGGCATTTGTGAGATCACACTACATACATAGTGCAGGAGCAAAAAACTTTCATATTTTACATGGCTGTTGGTGTGGCACTATTAAAGTTGGGTATCTTCATATAACTAATGTTGCCATCATAGTCTGAACCAATGAACACTGTGTGCTTGCTGTTAAACATTTGTCAACCAATAAAATGTGATAAGTTGCATTTTTTTTCTTATTTTTTGCTGCAACCTGTATATTCAGCTGATTAGTTAGACATAATAATATGATATATGCAGCCCAGTTGTACAATATAGTATCAAACTTAGTTTTCTCCTTAGTATGTATTTATTCATTATTAAACAATACAAGGTTTATATATATCTTTTAATGTGTTAATTTAATAAACTCAAATAAACTGTAACATTTACAATTCATTGAAAATCTCCAATAGCTTCTAAGCTTAAAACATACATATTATGAAGTTTGCATCCAGCCTTCATTTTCTTTTTCCATCCAAGGGTTTTTTTAACTTGATCTTCTACACTATTTTTTATAGATTTATCTACTTCAAGTTCCATTATTTAAAACAATCTATTTTAGAGATCTTGGTGTGTTTTAATTCTTATGGTATAACCAACATACAATTCTTGCTGGTAAGAACAAAACTTCTAAAACAGAAGGACAAATTTTAAAGGATTGCTTTGGTATAGTAGTTAGAACATCTGTCATATTAACAGAAGATAGAGGTTCTTGTTTCATGGGCACCCTTTGACTTTTTCTTTCTAAAGGGTTTTTAAACTTAATATTCTAGACACTATTATCTATAGCTGCATTTATCCACTGTTAAAATTAATTAGTGCCATATACATACTGTGGATTCAAAAAATAAATGTTTAAAAACATTTCTTTTAAGTTTTTAGTGGTTAATTACTTAATTGTCTTTCCCCATTAAAGTTGTATATTTATTTATTTATTTATTTACCTAATACAAACCTGAACTAAAAATTTATAATTTTTAAGTCAAAATATTTGACAACTCTTAAAAATGAGAGAAAATGCACATGAAACTTTATACAAAATATGCTTGTTTTCACAGAATATTATCACTGTTTTTGGTTTGCTTTTATTATTTTTTTTAATAATTTTGTAGAATGCAGCAGATATCACAGTTATTTAAAAATTGCCATTAAAAAAAAGAAACTGTTCCTAAGCTGCAAGTCTTTTACTGCAGACAATATAAGGAAGATAGTTTTTTTTAAAAAAAAAAAAAGAATTTTATTTAACTTGTAAAAATTTTTTTTAAATGAACAAAACACAAAAAATTGTAAAAATGAAAGAGAATAGAAATAAAATAAAACACAGAAAAATAAATTGTAGAAAAATACTTCAATAATTATAATAGGGTTTTTTTAAGGTTTAAAGTGAAATTGGTTAGCATTTGGTGAGTGTTTGACGCATTAATAAAGTCATGTACAATACATATACACATAAAATACATATGCACCAACACTTATATATGCATTGTATATGCTAAACATTACATACATATGTATGTGTATATCTGTATAGATGCATACATGTATATATATATATATATATATATATATATATATATATATATATGTTGCTACAAACAATGGGTTTATTTCTGGTCTATTTTTTAATGGTTATTTTTTGTAGGTCTTTACTTTTTACGAAAGAATTGAAACTACAAAATTATGAGTTCTCACAACTTGCCATTCCTCCAAACAATTTAAACAATATTGTATCCCACTCTGTAGCTCTTTGTCATCATCTTACGCATACAGTTCCCTCAGGAAGGAATGCTATCATGAACAATTCTGAAGACTTGGTGAATTGTAAAGTTTTGATAAATCTAACCTTCAATTTATTCTAGATCTTTTGATTAGATTTAAAACATGAATAAAACCAGGTTAGGAAAGAAAATAATCCATATTTGTCAATACTAAAAACATGTTGAATGATTAAAAAAGTGTATGTTTGCTTGATGAGAACTAAGTGGAATGATTTAACAAAAAAGGAAGGAATTTTTACACAACTTGGAGCAAACAGAAATTTTCTTCCAATATGAAAGCTGTACATCCTGGTTTTAAATATTTTAAGATTTTCAGTTGCTGTTTGTTTGTTCTTCTTTTCTTAAAGAGAAGCTTTTTTTTTTTAGAATATTGGAACTACTCAAGAAAACTTGAAAACACAGACTTATAAAATACCACCATCACCAATGGTATAAATATCTAGAAAAAAAAGATATAGATACATACATACATACACACACACATATATATACATATATATATATATATATATATACACACATGTATATATATACACATATACATACATATATATATATACACATACATACATATATATATATTTATATATATACATATATATATATACACACACACATACATATATATTCATACATACATATATATAAAACATTCACGTGTTTAAATGCTAAACTCCATCCATTTCTTCATATTTGTTCTTAATAGATTTGTTTGAAACAAACCATGTTAGTGATTGTCCAAGGAAGAAAAACAAAATAGGAAAAACACATCAAATAAATTTTTAAAATATTAACAAGGTGACAATGATTTGTTATTGATAATAAGGAGCAAAAAATACTTGGTTCTCACCTTCAGTGATTATCTGTGAACCGATAGTGATAATAAAAGACAATACTAAAATTGTAGTGCATATAATATGGCTGAATTGGTATTTATATGCAGAAATGATAAAATCACTTCAGTTTTGTATTTTATGACTTTGGAAATTTTTTTGACTGTTCAAAGTTTTATTTCACACAAAAAAAAAGAAAAAAAAAAGAAAGAAATCCAAGGATGAATGTTGTGGAAATTGATTGGTCTAGGAGAATGGTCTTTCTTCTTTTCTCCTGTTTTGCATGTATATCAAAGAATTTTGGAAGAAAAACAGAATTCATCAAGAGGGAACAAAAAGTAGACAATAACACCAAGTACACAGATACAAAAATTTATGCAACAAATACAAATGTCAAGGTGTTAATTGAAGCAAGATATGGTTTGGAAGCATAAAATATATATATACATACATGCATACAAACACACACACACACACACATGTGAATGTATACACACATAGTTACATTAAATGGAGAGTGAGAGAGCGAGAACCATTTTTCTAAATTTCTTATTTTATGACAAGATTTATGGATACATGTAAAAACAAAAACAAAAAAAAAACAATATAATAAACAAAAGTATACATTTTAATAAATTAAATAACTCTGTTTAAATTTTTTTTAATATTTAATAATAAAATTTGATATTTTATGGTGACTGATATTTAAACCTTAATGCTACAAAGAAAACTGCAATTCTCTCTATATTTCATACAAATGTTCAACCAAATGTGACTGTATTTTTGTGTGGTTCAATGTGGTAAAAGCATTTTTTTTTTCTAACAAATTTTCAGATATTAATATTTTACAAGAGAAAATTCATACTCACTGAATTGTTCCACTCCTGTATTAATAACTGATGTAACAAAAGTGTAATACATATAAAAAAACATTAGCTTACACTTCTGTATTCCTAGCTGTTTCATTTTGAAACTTATCAGTTTTATTATTCCTGTATATTTCATAAATATCTCTCCATCTGCCCCATGCCATCATGGAAAAACATGTTAAAATGAACAATCTCACACTTCTAGTATTATTTATTAACATCATATAATGTCACTTAAAGCAATATTCATTATCATTGCATTTTAATGCTTATCATGGTACAATATTGTGCCAATATTAACTGTATACCACATGCAACTGGTCTTTTGCCAGTATAGATTAATCTGGGTTAAATATCATTTTAAGGTTGTTCATAAACTAGAGACATCTAGAAATCTTATTTTAAATGCTTGTTTTTTTATAGATATCAAACATTTTATATTCAAAATTAAATTTAAAAAGTGTTCTGAAATTTATATTTTAAAAAAGTTTTTTAACAAAATAAAGAAAATTGTAAAACTAAAACTCCCTTTTTCAAAAAGTAGTAGTATTATTAAAGCAGTGGCAAGTAGTAGTATTATTCAAACAAGTAGTAGTATTATTAAAGCAGTGGCAAGTAGTAGTATTATTCAAACAAGTAGTAGTATTATTAAAGCAGTGACAAACTGGCAGAACTGTTAGCATGCTGGGCACAAAATGCTTTACAACATTTTGTCCATCTTCACATTTCGAGTTCAAATTCCACTGAGATCGACTTTGCAGTTCATCCTTTCAGGGTCAATAAAATAAGTATCAGTTAAGTACTAGGGTCAATGTAATCGACTTACTCCCTCCTCTGAAATTGATGACCTTGTGCCAAAATTTGAAATTATTATTATTATTATTTGTAGTAGTAGTAGTAGTATTGTCATTATTATGGAGAATATAATTGGATCCTAAGATATCTTTAAACTTATTGAATTAAAAAATCATTTGTAATATTACTGTTGCAATTGTTTAAGTGTTATGCTTCCAACACCATCAGCTATGGAAAGAAATCAAATATATCTACATCTATAATATAACAAAGTAAACTCATGGTACTACAACAAAAATATAATCAAAATTTTTAATAGAATAAAACAAGTTTAAATTTTATGCTTTAAAACATCCTTAACTATAGAATGAACATGAGGACTAATTGAAATTTTTAACATAATGAAATAGTTGAAAAAAATCTATAAATTTATGCATCAAAATGGAAATAAGAAAATTTATAACACAGGTAATTTCCACAAGTCCCACTAGTTGTTATTATTATTATTTGTCAAGGCTTATGAAAAATTGCTCTAACGATATATATATATATATATATATTGCTGTTTCCTCATACATACTCATATCCATCTTTTGAGGCAATTTGTGAGTCTTTTACAGAAGCGGTTGTATACTATTCAAATTGTATCAATTACATCATTATATCTTCAATTCATTAGCTCACTCATTTTTCTATTAAATAACTTTTGATTTATTTGTTTGGTTCTCTTTTGCAGCTAAATTTATTATTTCTAATTAAACAATACCAAACTGTGGAATAAAACGTTGGTGTCACTTAGAGATTTGTTTTCTTAAATCCTTCTATGTCATCATCATCATCATCATCCTCATCAGTTAAAGTACCATTTAATTTTTTTCCAACCCTATACCATAAAGATTTCTAGCAAACAATGATTCTATTGCTAGCTATTATCTTCACAAGTATGACCTGAAATGTGTGTGTGTGAGTGTGTGTGTGTGTGTGTGAGAGAGAGAGAGAGCGGATGTGTGGGTGTGTGTCTGTGTATGAAATAGTGCACATGTGTGTGTTATAAGCATGTGTGTATGCATGTATGAGTGTGTGAGTACACATGAACATGTGGGTGAATGTATGAATGTGTGTATGTATGGGTGAATGTGTATGTACGTTTATAAGACTATTACGTGTGTGTGTGTGTGTGTGTTTGCATGCATGCGAGTGCATATGAACATGTGTCTCTGAGTGTGTAAATGAACATATGTGTGTGTGAAACCAGCAGTGGCAGTAAGACAATTAAAAGACTTGATTAAACAGAAATATAATATTCTCATTGCCTGTTCTTTCAAAGAGGATTAACATACACACATATATACCACTACTTTTATATATAAGCTCTAACACTACACTTTGAACTGGTAACATACACACAAACATATACTGCTATATTCATATATTATGACTACTGCTTTAACTTAAACTAGCAACAAACACACATACATATACACATGCACACACATACTACTACATTCATAAAGCTTCAATAATCAACACACATAGACACAGACACACATACATGCATGCCCTCTACTACATGTATATAACCACCAGCACTACTGCTTAAAGTAGCACACACACACCAGCAGCAGCAGCACCACCACAACAATTTTAACTAGCAACACACATGCAAAGACACAAATACACACACGTGTATACATTTCAACTTTAACGATCATGCTGAAATCTAGCCCCTGACATTAGTTATCCTTAGAACTCCTAAGAAGATAATAATTCTCTCAGAATCACTTCATCTCTACATTTTTTCTTTGGAGAAGAATTGTTAGCATCAACAACCTCAAAAAAACTCTATTCTGTTGTTTGGTCAGCTTTCTGCTGTATGACCCTAAAAAAACAGATTTTAAACAGTCCCTTTGTAACATAACTACATAAGAATATGGCAGTGAGAACAACATGGAGCAAAAAGCATGATGAAAGAATGTGTGTCAGAGCCATGTGAGTAGAATAAATAAATGATGATGATCAAGAGTTAGGAGTAATACCAACATTATTATTATTGTTTCAATTAACAACACTGATTAATTTGATATAGAGAGAATGTGAGGAACAGTAAGACATTTTTGTTTGTTTCCACATCCTATCTCAATATTTAAGTGTTTACTGTATGAATATAGTATGAATATAGTTACCCTTGCCCCAGCATTTCTAGTTCCTTCTCTCTCCAATATGAGATATTTAAAAAAAGTTTTAAGTGTATTTTGATGGACTAGCTTTGTATGAATTATATAGTGTATTGTTAGCTTATTGATAGGATCAGCAAAAACAGCACTCAATTCAGCAAGAGATAAATATCACTTAATGAATACAGGAGTTATACATGAGCTACTTTAAGTTTCATGCTTGAATTGTGCACTAATTGGACAGGCTTAAGAAGTATGCATCACCACCATGAGGTACCAGGTTCAATTTCTCCGCATGCACCATGGTCAATTTCATTTTCTATAACCTCAAGTCAACCCATATCTTGTGAGTGAAACTGGCCAGATAGAGACTGTACTGAAGCCTGCTAGGTAGATTGTAACTGTAATTCAAAAAGTATAAAACTGTCATACACTGTATCATCAGAGTTTCTATAACAATGTCACTAGAACTCTTGAACTGAAGTTATCAACCCATGGCTTTCAAGTGTCATCCTGTATATAGAGATCCTTGAAGTTATAAATGCTTGGATTATAATAATTATTAATTACATTTGCTGTTGTTATTGGTTTCATTCCTCTTACCTACCTCATCATATTCCCCTCACTTCATCTCTTTCTATATCACCTTCATAGATCTAGAAAGAAAATCTTCAATTACGTATCTTCCTATCTTTATTCAAATACCTAAATATTGATTTTTAACCTAATTTAATATCCACAGAAGGATTAAAAGCAATGTTAGCCTTTGAAACCAGAATTTTACAAAGAATTAAATCTGCTACATGTAAGATGAAATGTTATTATAACATTTAAGATGGTCAGCTGGCAGAATTGTTAACACATTGGACAAAAATGCTTAGTGGCATTTCTCTTTATGTTCTGAGTTCAAATCATGCTGAGGTCAACTTCATCTTTTATTCTTCTGGAACTGATGAAATAAAATACCAGTCAAGTACTGGGATCAATGATATCTAATTCATTTCCACAAAATTATTGCTTGTGCCTCTAAATCAGAAACATTATTATAGTTCCAAATTTTGGCACAAGGCCAGCAATTTTAGAGAGAAGAATTAATTGACTACAATTCCAGCACTCAACTGGTACATATTTTGTTGACCTGAAAAGGTTGAAAGACAAATTACCAATCAAATACTAGGGTCTGTGTAACCAAAATAACAGATCTTGTAGCAAAAATTATAATTATAATTATTATCATTATCATTATTTGTTAAAGCCAGCTTAAATACCAGTTTGATAATGATAAAGCTATTTCACTAAATTCTTCATTATTTTCAAAATCAATTGGCAATGTGTTCCAACTGTAATACTGTAACAAAAGGGTTTGTGGAATCAGTGTCTGTGGAATACCTAGTCACTTACAATATATAAATACAATAAGTCAGTAGCTCTCCAATCATACAGCTGGAATGCTTAACTGTTTATAAGGAGTAGCTAGTTGTGTAGATTAGACAACACTAGAAAACTTCTCAAAGAACCCAGTAAATAATCCATTTAGTTTCCTTTCAAATCCCTAGATAAAATCCAGTTAAGATCAATTTTATATTGGATCCTTTCACATGGGAGATTCATAAAATAAGTACCACTCATCTTCTGGGATCCTTGAATCAATTTAAATTGACTGTATTCTTCCCTGAAATTTCTGACAGTTAGAAGTCTTAAGCCAGAGTACATTTTCTGTGATTCTGATTTTTAAAAAGTTTTTGGCTATAAAATGTTGAAAATTTATTATTATTATTATTATTATTATTATTATTATTATTATTATTTAAGGTGGCAAGCTGGCAGAAACATTAACACGTCGAACAAAATGCTAAGTGACATTTCATCTATCTTTACATTCTGAGCTGAAATTCAACCAAGGTCGACTTTGCCTTTCATCCTTTCATGGTTGATAAAATGAGTACCAGTTAAGTACTGGGGGTCATGTAATTGATTTCCTCCACCTCAAAAAACTGCTGACCCTGTGCCAAAATTTGAAACAATTATTATTATTATTATTATAGACGTCACACAGTATACAATATCGTGAGGTAGTTGATTGAAGATATTGTGTCTACCGGGGGAGGGGTGGTATTGTTTGTCAAGTCACAACAAGGACCTCAGACAGACAGTAGTTTATGCAATATACATGCAGTTTCAAGTAATGCCGACTTTTGCAATACATCTAGATTGTATGATATCTCTAAGGCTTTCAGATGTTTTTTTCAGTTTGGATGGTATTATTATTATTATTATTATTATTAAAGCAGCAAGCTGCCAGAATCATTAGCATTTGGGCCTACTGCTTAGCAGCATTTCATCTTGTCTTTATGTCCTGCGAATAAAATAAGTACTAGTAGAGCACTGGTGTTGATATTATCAACTTACCCCTTCCTCTAAAGGTTGTTGGCCTTCTGCTAGAATAAGAAAGAATTATTATTAAAATTAAAGAAATCATTATCAGTCAGAATCTGCCAATAATTTAGTTGCACAAATCATTTTGAGAGATTATTTAAATCAATAAAAATTTTACAAATTATTTATGAATAAAGTAAAAAAAAGTAACAATGATAAATTGTTTTTATAAAATGATAATTTTTCACCCAAAATAAACAGAATAGGAATGGAAGAAATAAAATAAAAACTAATTAATAATTTCATAATATATTTAAAGTAATTAAGCAAAATTATGAAAAATATTTTGACTCATGTTTTACATTTTAAATAATCAATGAAACGTAATGAACAAAAAAAGAATAAGTCCAAGAATGAAAATTACTGAAAATATTTATTAGTGAGAAAACTGAAGTAATATCATTAGGATTGATTAAGTCTTTATATTGATTTATTTTTAATTAGTGATGAGGGTAAATTGTCTAGGGTAGAGTAGAGGTACAGTACACTGAATTAACACTTAGATATTACTGGTATTATTTTAATGACACAAAAATAAAGGCAAATCTGTCACCTAGTTTATAGTAATAACTAATTCTGAATAATAATGATTTAATAATAATAACAATAATAGTAATAATAGTAGTAGTAGTAGTAGTAATAATAATAATAATAATAATAATAATAATGATAATAATAATAATTTTGAGTGGGATGGGCTACTCAACCTGAAAAAAATTCTAATTAGGCCCCACCTGTAAGGTCATGTCCTGTTTATCTTGATATAAGATCAACATGTAGCACACATATGGTTGTGATTCATATGTCTGGTGTACCCTTATCAGACGGGTAGTCATGATGGGTATATTGGGCTTCGTATATTTGTATCCCAGTGTTACTTTGATGGCAAATGCAGCTCTCTCACTCAATGATAATAATAATAATAATTACTATTATTGGCACATGGCCATCAATTTTAGGGGAGGATGCTAGTTGATTACATCAGCAACAATGCTTCAGGGTGCTTATTTTATCAACCTTGAAAGTATGAAAGACAAAGTTGACTTTGGCAGAATTCTAATTCAGAGTGTAAAGACAGAAAAAATGCCACTAAGCATTTAGTCTACTATAGGCACAAAGCCATAATTTATTTTTCTTGAGGATGGGGGGGGGGGAGCTGACTAAATTGATAAAAATAATAATGATTTCAAATTTTTGTACAAGGTCAGAAATTTTGGGGGAGGGTATAAGTTGATTATATCAACCCCACCCCCATTGTTTCACCACTACGTAATTTATCAACCCTGAAGGGAACCTCAGTGGAATTTGAACTCAGAATGTAAAGATGAATGAAATGCTACTAAGCATTTTTCCCAACATGCTAATGATTCTGCCTTAATAATGATAAGAATAATAATGATGATGATGATGATAATGTTTTCAAATTCTGATAGAAAGCCAGCAAGTTCAGGGAGGGGATAAGTTGATTACATCAACTCCAGTGTTCAACTGGTACTTATTTTATCGACTCCAAAAGGACGAAAGTCAAAACTGATCTCAGTGAGATTTGAATTCAGAATGTGAAGAAGGATGAAGAGCCACTAAAGCATTTTAGCTGGTATGCTAATGATTCTGCCAGCTCACCAATAACAACAATGCTGTTGCATGCACATTTGACTCATGAATATAGTGTTGCATGCCATTTGAGTCACAAATATGACATTGCATGCCTATGAATAGTTAAGAAGGAAGGCCGGGAAGTTGACCTATACAATCCTCTTAAATACAAGGCAACCTGACTGTGGAAGATGAAAAAGGTGAAGACAGTGCCAATTATTGTTGGGGTCTTGGGGACAGTACCAAAAGGTATTAAGAGGAACATAAGAGGCTTTATGCACAACTTCTTAAACCTTTATTCACTCCAACAACTCTGAAATTACGTTTGAATTATAAATTCTGTTCACTACAGTGATACATATTTTGCTTATTCATTTTTCCTTCCAAATATATATCTATCTACTCAATGATGAACCACTTATAGCCATTCTTTGCTATGCAGCTACAACACCACTTTTGTTATAGTCACAGTTCAAGTCAGTTTTAGTGAGCATTTATTGCATATAGCCATTACATTGTCATTAGATACAATTTTATCTGTACTCTCAGCTTTGACATTATATAATAGTTGTAAGCAAGAATTGTTCTTTCTTTCAAATCTATCATAAAAACATAGCTGGCCATAAGAAAATAATATCTTGCTTGAAAACAGGTAAGAGTTCATGACAGGAAAGGCATCAGGTTGTAGAAAATCTACCTCAGTGAATTCCAACTGACCATGCAAACATGGAAAAGCAGACATCACAATGATGATGATGATGATGATAATAAAGGGTGGGGGTGATGATAATGATGATGATGATGATGAATGTTAATTTGTTGACAGTTTGACTTTTCTAAAAGCAAGTTAAGCATTTATTTGTTAGAAATAGATACACCATTGAATTAGTCTCATTTTAAAGTATACGGTTTGGTAAAGTATTTTTTATTTAAATTTTGGATTTCATGAACATTCTAGAGAAGTAGAAATTTATATTTTGGAATGGAATAAAGAAGAAACAGAATAATAAAAATTGGTTGAAAAAAACAACAAAAAACAAAACAGTGTCTGTCCACAAGTACAAAATAGTAAAGATAATAATAATAATAATAATAATAATAAATGCTTTAAATTTTGGCACAAGTCCAGCAATTTTAATCCAGTAGAAAGTATTATTACTATTATTACTATTATTACAATTATTATTATTATTATTATTATAATGATTATTATTATTATTATTATTATTATTATATTATTATTATTATATTTTCAACAGCTTTTTGCACATTCATACACTTTTGTGTAGCATTGTCTTCTGGAAATGTAGAATTATGTCTGCATACTGTATTTGTTGTTTCTGATGTTATTTTAGTATTTCATCTGTTGCATGGAGTATAATGATAATGATAAAAATAATGATGATGATGATGATGATGATGACAATAATAATAGTAAATAAATGAATCAATAAATAAAAAATTAGATTGTTTGGATGTATATTACTTGAGAATCATTAAACTAACCAGCTGATAAAATGTCAACATTACCATTGATGCTTTGTTATTATCAACAATTATAGAAGAATATAATTATAATAATTAAATTTATATCAGCTTGAATATTATACAATTAATTATAAATATAACATGCTCATGTACGCACACACACACACACACAAGTTCTATGAAGAAGTGTCAACCTTAAGGCTGTCTTCCTTTGAGTGACAATGTTCATTTTGTCAAGAGAAAATCAAATGCACCAAGTGAGAAACTCTGAGTATCTCTGGAGTGTATTGCCAGCTTCATAGAAATAAATATTTACTTTGTAATGTGTATTGAATACTCCTTCACTCAATTTTGAACAAAATAACCTAAAAGCAAAACCAAATATGGGTTATGGGTGTATGTAAACATAGTATAAATATGCATGTGTAAACACACACACAGAGATTATATGTCTATAAATATATGTGTATATATGTAATTCATATATATATATATATATATATATATATATATATATACACATATATATACACCCACACCCCTACCCCACCTCACACATGAAAATCTATATATAAACATATTTCTCTTTCTCTCTCCATTTGTGTGTAGGTGTGTATATATATATATATATAGTGAGGGCGCGTGGCTTAGTGGTTAGGGCATTCGGCTCATGATCGTAAGGTTGTGAGTTCGATTCCCGGCGACGCGTTGTGTCCTTGAGCAAGACACTTTATTTCATGTTGCTCCAGTCCACTCAGCTGGCAAAAATGAGTTGTACTTGTATTTCAAAGGGTCAGCCTTGTCACTCTCTGTGTCACGCTGATTATCCCCGAGAACTACGTTAAGGGTACACGTGTCTGTGGAATGCTCAGCCATTTGCACGTTAATTTCACGAGCAAGCTGTTCCGTTGATCGTATCAGCTGGGACCCTCGTCGTCGTAACCGGCGGAGTCTTTTAGTCTTTAGAATATATATATATATATATATATACATGGAAGTATATATGTATGTATATATGTTTCTGTATGTATGGAGTTTGTTGGATTGTATATACATATATAGATATACACTTATATATGTACATATATATATATATATATATATATATATATATGTATGTATAAACACATGTATGTATGCGTATATATAATTTATGTATTCATACATACACATGGATTCAGGCAAAAGACTTGAAAACAAGAAGATTACATTTTTGGTACACTAGCATAAATCATAAAGCAGATTCTTCAAACAGACAGAAATAGTTCAATTTTGACTTCCTTGTCTACTTTCCTTTGTCCATATCATTCAAACAAAAGAAATTGAGAGAGATACATAGACAGATGTTTGATAAAAGTTACAGATTAAATCTACACATATAATTAAAAGTATTTCATTGGTCAAGAAACCTTGGCAATTCTTAAAAGCCAGAAACATTTAAAATTGATACAGGGTATGTTGTAATGATAAAGCTGATGATTATGATGATGATGATGATGATGCCAATGACGGTGATGAGTGTGGATAATAGTAATAGTAATATTAATAATAATAATAATAATAATAATAACAACAACAACAATATTGATAAAGAAAAATATTGTTATCTTGTGAAACACATGTATATATGGAGTAAAGATTTTTGCCAACATAACATGGCAGTCATGGTTTAGGGCGAATGTTGCTGTAATTTAGCCCCAGGAGACATCGTCTCCAGCTGGCTATACGACACAATCCGTGTCCTTATATTTTCAAACAAGGGAATCTAGAACCCCACTCAGCTCAAAACAATATCTGTGTATCGTGTATCACGATTTCCGAGTTATTTCCCTTCATCACCCAGAAATTGCGATACACAGATTTTGTTTTGAGCTGAGTGGGGGTTCTAGATTCCCTTGTTTGAAAGTATAAGGACACAGATTGTGTCGTATAGCCAGCTGGAGACGATGTCTCCTGGGGCTAAATTACATCAACATTTGTCCTAAACCAGGACTGCCATATATGTATGTATATATGTATGCATGTTTGTACATATATGTGTGTGTGTGTGTATATGTATGCATCTATGTACACACACACATATATATATATGTATAATATTGCAGGAAAAGAATATCTCAGTTTATAAATCACCTAAAATAGCAAATATACACACACTGAAATACAAAATATAAATCATGGAAAATATGGACATTTGATTAACAAAGGTGTAGGTTTCTTTTTCTTTGCACTGTTTTGGAACATTTCTGACAAAATGTGCACAGACATGTACAGTATATATAGATATACACACACTAGTCTCTCTCTCTCTCTCTCTCTCTCTTTCTCTCTGTATGTATATATATATATATATATATAATATATATATATATATATATATATATATTATACACACACATGCGCACACAGATATACATTATATATATATATATTATATATATATATATATATGTATGTATATGCATATATACACATATAATTGATATCCATATATACTTTGTGTGGGTGGGTGTTTGTGTGTGTAATATAAAGAAATGAATTTGAACTGTTGAGACAGTTATAATAAACTTCTATGTCCCTCATCTGACACTGACTTTTTTGAAATCATAACATTACAAAACTAGTTGTTGCAAATAAAATTTATAAAGACTCCTAAAGTAATTTCAGTTTCATTTCTTTATACTTCTACTTACATCAAAAAGAAATTTATTTTACTATTCACACACTCACCCCCCACACAGATTTATATGTGCGTGGGTGTATATTTGTGTGTGTGTGTGTGTGTAAATATATACATATATATGTATATGTATATATATATATATATATATATATATATATATGCATGTGTATGCATCCATGTGAATACATGTATGTAAATATGTATATATACAATATAATATGCATATATAAATCTATGAGAAAGAGATTGTCTTAAGTTGTCAAAATACATTTTTAGAAATTTTAAACATTTTAATGTTTTGTAACATGATTGAGCGTCATTTATGCATTAGTGGAGAAGATAATCTTATTTCATTCCTCAAAGACTACGGGATGAAAAGAACAAAACAAAAGCCCTATTTGGTGAATTCATGAAAATGGGATGCAAGTGAAAGTTTTCACCAATATTTTAACCATATCAGAGTCATTCATAAACCATCACACCTTATTACGTTTTTCTGACATCACACTGTGGTTCTTCAATTTCCAAGTCTTTGATGCTTCAGTGATTTTCGTCATTTCTTTTCCTAATCATCAATAACATAGTTGAACATAATGAACATATTTTACATAGCAATACTTCTCACATACCTTGAGTTATAGTTCCTTTCTCTAACTGGTTTATTTTCTATTCTGTGTATGTTAACACCAATTAAAACCCACAGTATTATCCATTGGTCTTCTCCTGACTTTGGTTTGTTGGATAGATAATAATGCTGCTGCATTCAAGACATTGATGTAAAAAAATGTGTAAGAATGTATCTCTTACTGCAATAGGGCAAGATCTTTCGGAGTGGGAGGATTAATCGGTTAGGAAGCAAGTAGAAGGGTTATTTCAAGAATGAAATTAAAGAACTTCCATTTAATAAATATACAATCCATTTTGGAAAGCAAAAGTCATTGTGTAATACTTGAAAAATGACAAAATGTGCTGTGTATGCTCTCATTTTTATATACATAAATCACATTGGTAAAATGATACAGACAAAATTTTATATATATATATACGCACACACATATATATGCAAGCATATGTTCACCCTTTAAATAGAGTATATTTGGCCAACAAGTCTGGGGAAAACATTCCTTTTATCAAGAATGTATACAAAAAAAAATTTGCTTTCTTTCTCTTTTCTTTTCCTTTTTTTTTTCTGATATAGACCAGTATTCTGTTAAATTTTAACAGTTTTTAGAGTTGCAGAGAGTCAGGAATTATTGACAATTTCTCAGATTGCCACTGAATTGAATAATTATGGTTCCACATACTTCAATCAACTAGATTCAACTGCCATTTGCCAATTTTCTATCAAGACGCAGAAAGTCAGCCCAAAATATCAGCTCACATGTTTAGCCAAAAGAAAGTGAATATATATTATATATATATATAGATATATATATATATTATATATATAGATATATATATATATCTATATATATATATGTTGGGAACAAAACCAAGCCAAATTCTCTGTAAACTTTGATAATAAACTCATTTCTCTCGCCTTGTTTTTACTTTTTTACTATGGAAAAATGTGTATAGAACATTAATATAAATAAAATATAACGTATGGGTGTGTGTATCTGATTTTACTCACAAGTGCAAGACTTGTGCATACGTACACACATACATATTATATATGTATATATGCTGTATGTATGTGTGTGTTGTTGATGTGTGAAGTAAATTTTGTTTGTATGTTACACCTTTCTTTTACTTTATATGTGTGTGTGTGTGTGAGTGTGCATCTAGACATACAAACAATTGTGTTTGGTCCAGGTGATGTGTATAAGTTTCATCAATCTTTCATATACACTTGATACAATGGAAATGTGGCATATACACTTTCTGATATACATGAGAATGCATAAGAGAGAGAGAGAGAGAGAGAGAGAGAGAGAGAGAGAGAGAGAGAGAGAGAGAGAGAGAGAGAGAGAGAGAGAGAGTGTGTGGGTTGTGTATCTTACTATTTATTTGCACAAAGTAAATATAAATGGTTTTGAATGCTTATAAGCTATATATAAGCTATGCTGCTTATATCAAATTAATATATTATGTCACAATTATGTTAATATAAAGGAATTGTGTGTTCAGTATGTGTGTGTGTGTGGACATTATGCTGATGAAGTTATATATATATATATATATATATATATACATATATATATAAATCAGAAGGGATATCAAAATAATCCAATCAACCATCTTACTGAGAAATCTGCAGGAAGCACATTTGATTAATTAATGCTGAGAAATATTAATAACTGAAAACACGGGGTTTTTTGAAAAATAATAACAATAATAATAATAATAATAATAATAATGATGATAATAATAATAATTCTTTCTACTATAGGCACACGGCCTGAATTTGGTGGGAAGTGGGGATAGTCAATTACATCAACCCCAGCACTCAACTGATACTTATTTTATCGACCCCAAAAGGATGGAAGGCAAAGCTGACCTCAGCAGGATTTGAACTCAGAACATAAAGACGGACGAAATGCCACTAAGCATTTTGCCTGGTGCTCTAATGATTCTGTCAGCTTACCACCTTATTAATAATAATAATAATAATAAAAACAATAATGAGTTCTGATTTAAGTACAAGGTCAGCAATTTTGAGGAGAAGGGGGTTAGTCAACCCCGGTACTTGCCAGGTTATCAATCTCATGTTGGGCAACATATATCTCTGTGGGGTTTGAACTCAAAATGTAAAATACTAGGAATACTACAAGGTAGTTTTTCTTACACTCTAACAACTCTGCTAGCTAGCTGCCTTAGGGTTTCTGATTTAGGCACAAAGCCAGCAATTTTGAGGGTGAAAGTATTTAGTTGATACAACCAATGCCAGTACTAGACTGGTACTTTATTTTACTGACCACATCCCCATGCCCCCAGAAGGATGAAAGCAAAGTTGACATTGGTGCAATTTGCACTCATAATGTAAAGATCAAGAAGAAATACCATAAAGCATTTTTTACAACACTCTTATAATACTTCCAGCTCACCACCTTATAAATATTAATAATAATAATCCTTTCTCCTATTATAAGCACAAGGCTTGAAATTACATTGACCCCAGAAATCAACTGGTATTTATTTTATCCTCCCTGAAAGGATGAAAGGCAATGTCAACCTCACTGACATTTGAACTCACAATGTAATGCTGGAAGAAATACTGCTAAGCATTTTGTCAGGCATGCTAATGTTTCTGCCAGCTCCTCACCTTAATATTAATAATATTAGGATAATCCTTTTTACCATAGACACAAGGCCTGTAATTTGAGGGGAGGGGTATAGTTGATTACATTGACCCCAGTGCTCAACTGGTACTTATTTTATCAACTCTGAAAGGCAAAGTCAACCTTGGTGGGATTTGAATTCAGAATGTAAAGACTGTCAAAATATCTCTAAGAATTTTGCCAGCTCACCACTTAAATAATAATAGTAATAATATTGTTATTCAATAGTTAAGTAAAGGCTTTAGTAAGAAGTTGGTCCTAATAATATATATTACATTGTAATAAAAGAAAGGATTTCAAAAGGAAACGAATTTCAATAATTAGTGTAATTAATATCATTATGAAAACTTAGCAAAAAAAAAAAAAAGAAATTTTGGTAATGACATTTTGCAAAAAAAAAAACAAACAAACAAAAGACTGAATTAAATGTATCCACCCCTCCTGCCACTGTAGCAAAAACACCAGATGGATATGCTTTAAATTTCTGAATCTTGACTTTCACTTTTGCATGTATTTTCATATCCACCTTATAATTTAATTGGTCAGTCCTCTGATAATCTTCAACTGTCCTATATTTCTACAACAGCTTGAAATCAGAATCTTTCCTTACTAACATAGGACTTTAATGTGCTTAATAACTGTGCTATGGTTCCTTAACCCTTTTGATACCAACTCACTTATGACTGTGTCTAGTTCTGTCATACAAATTCATTATTTTAAAATGATCTAACTTAAAACCCTTTTCCAACAAAATTCCATGTTAATTTATGTTCCCAAAACTAGCTAAATAATGGCAAATTTATTTTACTAAATTTTTCATTATTTTCAAAACTAGTTGAAACAAAATCACTATATTCCAGTAGAAATATGGTAACAGAAGGGTTAAGGCAAGTAATCCTCAAAGATTGGATTATTTAAATTCAATTGAATAATTTATGCCATGCTGAGTTGAAGCCTGTGTTCTATGATAGTGCTGTGATACATGTGTGCATATATGTACATGTGTGCATGTATGTGTGTGTGTATTTGTGCATGTTTGTATGTGTGTGTATATGTATGTGTATGTGCATGTATTTGCACATGTGTGTCTTTGTGTATGTATGTGTTTGTCTGTGTATCTCTTTGATTGGTTTCTTGGTTTCTACTGAGGCTTCAATACAATAAAGATGATCAAAGACTGGACTGTGCTAAACATAATAAGGTAGAACACAAGAATGTAAGGATTCTTTCAATATTAATTTGGATACTTTAAATTATTCTAACAATAAATCATTTTAGGAATTTATCTACATAACTGGAAATTTAATTTTAAAGAGAAAAATGCTATAACTCTCAGTGTAACTATTTTGACTTTGAATTTTATCATTTTATAATTCTATTCTTATTCCGTCCTCTAAAATTGTTGTTTGTTATATTTCATTATTGAGTTATCTAATTCTTTAATTAAAGGATTTAAAACTAAAATATTAATTTAAGAAAAAAGTCCAGAGCATAGAAAGATTCTAATTTAAAACCTTATTCCTCCTCTCTCCCTGTGTATATATGTGTGTCTCTATATATATTATACATTTATATAACAGACACATACATATTTATACATACATACATACATATACATTTGTGTGTATATATATATATATATATATATATATATATATATATATATATATATATATATATATATATATGTATATATATATATATATATATATATATATATATATATATGTATATGTATATATATATATATATGTATATATATATATATATATATAATATATATATATATATATATATATATATATATATATATATATATATATATAAACATATACATATATACAAGGTGTCTCATAAATAAAGCAGCATGGGAACATTAAAATGCTGTCTATGTTGCTCTTTTCCAATGGAACATCTAGTATAGCTTATAAAGAACAGTTCTATGTCCTTCATAAATGACACATTGAAAGAACAGCTGGAAGAAAGTACAGAGGAGCTGACTGTTGTATAAGACTTTACACCCACATACACAGGGGAGGGGTAAGTTGATTACATTGACCCTAGTACTTGACTGATACTTTACATATCTCTACATATTTGCTTACAAATGCACACACACACATACACATGTATATATATATTTATGTATGTATATATATAATATATATATATATATATATATATATATATAAATGTGAGTGTGTGTGTGTGTAAAGACTCATTAACTTTTATATGTAAGTATGCTAAAGGGGAATCATTGATATTTTAAAAACTAAACAGACATTTCAATTCAGTCTTTTGAATAAAGAGAATGAGGAGGATGTTTGAGGAGAACAAAGAAAAAAAAAATAGAAGTCATGTGCAGATTCATCAGAAGATGGCTGTAACTAGGTCCTACTTATGGAGAAAGTTGGATGGAGAGATTTGGATTGTCATTGCTTCACATTCAAGTCTTCTCCCTGGAATGCATGGCAATGTGTTCTGTGAGGTGGCAATTGTGAGCAAAGGCTTTCGTACAATATTCACATTTGAAAGGTCTGCTGAGATTGTGAATACGGCGAACATGTGCGTTGACATAACGCTGATGCAGGAATGTTTTACCACATTCCTCGCACTGGTAAGATCTCTCACCTGAAACAAGAAGGAACAATAAAAGATAAATCCAGAGTTTTTAATTAAAACAATATATGTATATAAACAATATATATATATATATATATAAACAAAACAAAAAATGGAGTGCACTGATTTTCATTATCATCATCATCATCGTTTAATGTTCGTTTTCCATGCTAGCATGGGTTGGACGGTTCGACCAGGGTCTGGGAAGCCAGGAGGCTGCACCAGGCTCCAGTACAATCTGGCAGTGTTTCTGCAGCTGGATGTCCTTCCTAATGCCAACCACTCTGTGAGTGTAGTGGGTGATTTTTACGTGCCATCGGCACAGGTGCCAGGGGAGGCTGGCAACGGCCATGATCAGTTGGTGCTTTTTACGTGCCACCGGCACAGAATCCAGTCAAGGCAGCGCTGGCATCGGCCACGTTCGGATGGGGCTTTTTATGTGCCACCGGCACAGGTATCACAACTACAATTTCCACTTGATATTTATTTTGATGTTGATGTACTTGACTCAATAGGTATCCTCAAGCACAGCATTATGTATTTGTTAAAACAAAAAATATAACACACAAAGTACTAGTGTATCAAACATTACAATGTCAATATTGTAGAAAAAAAGAAATTTAAGTGGTTGTCCCATGGCCTTCTTCTAGTTCTTGGAAGGATTTTAACTCAGCATTGTACATTAACCCTTTTATAACCATATTTCTATTAAAATAAACTGCTTTCATTTCAGTTACTTTTGAAAATAATAAAGAATTAGGTAAAATAACTTTGTCATTATTAAGCTGGTGTTTGGCAGCAAGCTGGCAGAAACATTAGCATGTCGGGCGAAATGCTTAGTGGTATTTCGTCTGCTGTGGCGTTCCGAGTTCAAATTCCGCCGAGGTCGACTTTGCCTTTCATCCTTTCGGGGTTGATTAAATAAGTACCAGTTATGCACTGGGGTTGATATAATCAACTTAATCCCTTTGTCTGTCCTTGTTTGTCCCCTCTATGTTTAACCCATTGTGGGTAATAAAGAAATAAAATTAGATGGTGTTTGGAACATAAATTAAGGTGAAATTTTGATAGTAAGTTTTAATTTAGATCACTTTAAACTTTTTGTAACCATATTTCTGTTGGAATACGCTGCCTTTCATTCAATTAATTTTGAAAACAATAAAGATAGTGCAAAATAATTCCAGCATTACTAAGCTGGTGTTTGGAATATGAATTAGCATGAATTTTTTATGGAAGTTTTTAATTAAAATTGCTTTAAAATAGAAAGATGGATTAATAAAAGGGTTAATATATTTGTTAGTTATACAGTGTCATTGTTATTGAGAAGAGTAAACTACACTTTATTATGGCACCTATTTACAACTAGGTGGACTATCAGAGTTAAGTATTTGTGAAAGGTGCACTCTAGCACTGGTCACAAAATACATAACTAAAAAATTCCAGCCATGGAACTTTTATATTTTTTAAAATAATTACATTTATCAATGATAAATTTAAATTAACACTTTTGAATTTGGTCTGCAAGATTCTTGACGTGAACTTGAGTACTGAAACAGATTTTGTATTTTGGGAGGGTTATTATGCCAATAAGAAACACATACACTGATTCTAATTCAATTCTTTCAGTATTATTATTAGTCAACTAGTTAACCATTTAACTAATCAATCATTTGATCTAACTGTTCAGTTGATTAATTAGGTTTTTCAGAGTACTTTTAGTGCCATTCGCAATCTCATCAATGAAATGCTCATCAAAAGGACTCTGATAAACCTTGCTGACTGATTGACTAAAAATTTAGTTAAACAATTGATTAGCTAATTCACCAAATGTGTAGTTTGTTGACTAATAATAATCAGAGAAGTGAAATAGAAACAGTGTGTTTCTTATTGCAAAATTACCCTCCTAAGGTACAACAAAATATTAAAATTTATGCTCAGATCAACTACTGAACATTGCTAGTGATATGTAAAAGCACCTGTGTTGGTGACACATAAGAGGCATCCACTACACTCTTGGAATGGTTGGTGTTAGGAAGGGCATCCAGTCATAGAAACCATGCCAAATCAGACTGGGACTTGGTGCAGCTCTCCAGCTTACCAGTTCCAGTCAAACCATCTGACACATGCCAGCATGGTAAGTGGACATTAAATGATGATGATGACGATGATGATGATGATATATTACTTTCTCTTTCAATATGTATTCAATGTATGGAGTGTGTAACAGTCATGGGGATATATGTTGATATATTAGATGCAAGAAAATAGGAAACAAAAAGGAACTCAATCAATAAATGATCAAAACGGAACACACACACACACACAACGACATACACCATTCAATAATGGTGTCCAGTCCATGCCAGCATGGACAACTGATGTTAAATGATGATGATAATTATGATCACACCAAAGGAAAATGTGTTACCCTTTAAAAAAATGTTGAAACATCCCCAAAATGCTAGACACATAGTATAGGGATTAGAGTGTTGCACTCATGTTTGCCAGATCATGGTTTTAATTCCTAGACTAGGTAGTGCATGTTGTTTTTGAGGAAACCATTTCATTTCATGTTGCTCTGGTCCACTCGGCTGTGAATGAGTAACCCTGCAATGCCATGGAAACTGGATAACTGCCAATATGAGTCCTAGAACCCTAGACAGTAATGTCCAGCAGTTGATGACAATGAGGGTGATGATGATGATAGAAATACGCAATGACACCACTGTGAGCGATTGTGAAGCTGAGGTGCAGGAACAACCAGGTACCCTTTCAAGCATCAATTTATACATCAATAAGGCAGGATGCTAAAATAGTCAAATTCTTCTTTGACAGTGGCCTTGTACACACCAGCATCTCAAAAGCCACAGCTTAAAAATATAATTTAGCAACAGATTATGGTATTTCAGTGCCTTATTTCATCCAGCCTCCACCACTATGAACATATAATGGAGTGAGTGAGACACTAACGGTGATGTCCTATAAAGGGAACTGCCATAAGGTCTCTACTCCACTGTCTTAGCTAGATACTCCTATAAAACGAAGTAATCACCAAAAATTGATTTCATTGCTGATAAATAACAAAGCATTCATAATTTTATTGAAAAAGTTCAGTAAAATCCATAAAATACGTATTTAATGTTATCATTTTTTTAATATTAGTTTAATATTTAGGACAACGAGCTGGTAGAATTGTTAGCACGCCAGGCAAAATGCTTAGTGCATTTCATATATTTTGAGTTCAAATTCCACCTAGGTTGACTTTGCCTTTCATCCTCTCAGGGCTGATAAAATAAGTATTAGTTGAACACTGGGGTCGATGTAATTGACTTACTCCTTCCCCTGAAATTGTTGGCCTTGTGTCAAAATTGGAAACCAATATTTGAATTGATATTAGTTTTAAATTTTGGAGGAGATATGCTGATTACACTGACCCCAGTATTCAACTTGTACTTATTTTACTGACCCTGAAAAGATGAATGGCAAAGTTGACCTTGGAGGAATTTGAACTCGGACTGCAAAGACAGACGAAATGCTGTTAAGTGTTTTATTCGGCATGATACTGAGTTAATATTAAGTCACAGGTGTAGCAGTGTGGTTAACCCTTTCATTACCAACCCGGCTGAAACTGGCTCAGGCTTTAAGTACAAAAGTCTTGTTTTCATAAGATTTGAATAAAAATCTTCCACCAAACCTTAGTCACAATTTATGCTCCTAACGCTAGCTTAATGATAACTAAGTTATTTTACTAAATTCTTTGTTATATTTAAAATTAATTGAAAGAAACACGGAGCATCTCAAAATAAATACAGTAACAAAAGGGTTAAGTATTTTGTTTCCCAGCTACATAGATTCAGATTCAGTTCCACTGATGTCTTTTACCATTTCCCCTTCCCTCTACTCCTCTCTTGTCCTCTGTCTCCTTCTTTCCTTCTGGCGTAGTCTTGCATCTCTTTTACTGCCAGGTCTCTATTTCTGTCCCTCTATTCATACTCTAACTTCTCATCACTTGGCACAAGCCACCTCCTGCAATAATACTCCTCACCTCAGTTGATGGGTCTTATTTTGTAAGTTATTTGGTGTCACATAAAATGCAGGTACCACATAAAATGCACCTAGTATACTCTGTGAAGTGGTTAGCTTTAGGAAGGGCATCCAGCCATAAAAACCATGCCAAAGCAGTCTGTAGAGCTTGGCACAGTCTTCTAACTTGCCACTTCTGGTCAAACCATTGAACCCATGCCAGCATGGAAAACAGACATTAGATGATGATGAAGATGATAATATATACATACAAACATACATATCCACACATGTTCATGTGTAGTCCCTTTGTTTTGACATTGTATGATAGTTGTAAATGAGTGTTACAATCATACAAGCAGTGTTGTTCTGCAAAATCATATTTGGTCATGGGGCAATATTACCTTACTTTGAAACAGATGAGGGTTGGAGGCAGGAAGAGCGTCCAGCCATAGTAATCTGCCTCAAAAAGACAAAAACTTTGTCCAACCCTTGCAAGTATGAAAAGTGATGGCTATCACTATTGGAGTTTTATTCAGAGTTATTTTAATGGTAGATATTTATTCAATAGTATCAATGATCGATGTTTACTTCATTATATTTAATGTAATTAATCACAGGTCCTTCTTGTTTCATTAAATCTAATGTAATTATCTAATTTTCGGTAATGTCATATTAACTTCATCTTCAAGTTCTGACTGCTGAATTGTTTCCAACATACATTATAAATAGTTACTTAATTCAACCTGGAATGATGAAAGTCAAAATAATTCTTGCCAAAATTCAAATCAATACCAGAGAAGTACCAAACTAGATGCCTTCAAGCATTCTAATTATGTTTCCTCCAGACACAAGAAAATTATACTTTTTCAATGAAATTCCAGACACAAAACTTTTCCAATTTCCACTAAGAATAGAGAACAACTAGTAAACAGACTAATGGCAGAGCTTCTACATGGTTGATTAGCTTGCTAGAAATAACATCCAAATTACCTTCAAATAACACATTAGATACTGCAGCCCTAAATACCTATATATGGTGTGATTGTGACTGGCAAGCTTTAGATCACAGATCTACTTGATCAGGGTTGACTAGGGTTAAACAAACAACAATAGGTGGTAAAATAAATGATGTGAATTAGTTTGGCTATTTTGACCATTACTGAAGTTGAATCAGCCATGTTACTAAAGTCTAACATCTTTTTATTGTAACTTGACTAATTCTATTACTTGGAACTGATAACAAGTGTTTTTGTTTTCTCTATAGCTCTAGGACTGATAGGGCTGGCTACCCAGTTTCCATGGCCTATAAATGATCAAGATAACAGCATTATCCCTGAATGGGATGCCAGTTTGATGTAGGGTTCAAGGCCAGCAATTTTTGAGGGGAGGGGTAAGTTGATTACATTGACCCTAGTACTTGACTGATACTTTACTTAATCAACCCACAAAAGGATGAAAGGTAGAATTTGAACTCAGAACATAAAGAACTAGAAGAAAGTGTCACAAAGCATTTTGTGCTATTGATTCTGTCAGCTTGCTGCCTTAATCCATCCATCCACCCATCAGACACTTCCATAGCTGGATTCCCAAGTGTGGCCAACTGAGCTAATAGACCTTATCCAACCATCTCGTCCTTAGTCTCTCCCTATGTCTTCTGCTAGTTGGTTCAGCTTGAAGAATCTATGTTGTGATTCCTTCCTGCAAAACTCTTCTAATCTCATGTCTGTAGTGCTGGAGATGTGACCACTCAATGCAGAGATGTAGAAGCTCATTCTGGAGAGATTCCTTGATCTCTAACCTATGCATCCTGTTGAATAACATTACTCAAGAAACCCATTGGAGGAACTCCATCTCAGCCACTTGCATTTGTTACCTAACATTCATGACTACAACTGAGGATAGGCATGAAAACCAAATTGAAGACTGTGAGTTTCGCCTTTTTACCAATCTCTCCTCTTCTGAGGAATGAATGTAAGAGCTGGGGTATTACTATACCAGCTTTCAAATCTAGCATCCAGTTTAGCCTCCTGCCTTCCATCACTTGTGAATGCAGCCCATAGTATCATACAAGCAGCACCTTCCATTTAAAATCTTCCAAGAAAACATGTTTGGCTATGGGGAAATATTGCCTACCCTGAGTAATTACTGATGACATGTGCCTGATATATATATATATATATATGGAAGTTGATAATGCTTTAAAGCATTTTGATTTATATTTAAATGCAAGGTTATTAAAAATGATCTCATTACATGATGAATATTTCACATTTATTTTTTATATGTATGTTTGTGTGTATATGTGTGTATGCATGTGTGTGTGTGAGTGCATGTGTGTGTGCACGTGTGTGTGTATGTGTGTGTGTGCGTGTGTGTGTGTGTAATAATAATAGTAATAATAATCCATGGTGGAATTTATAAATATTTTAATGCATTACTACATATGTTTCCACGAATCACATATTTCTTAAGATCATAGTCCATATTCCTGGGATGATTACAGTACAATCCATTGACATCAAGTGGATACATTCATTTCATCAGGTGCATGTGATTTGTGGAAACACACATAACAATGCATTAAAATATTTATAAATTCCATCCATGGATTATTATTATCATTACTATATTTATCCTACATTATATCAGCACAGCTTGGTACAACCCCATAAAACTGCTATTGCAAATTGATATCATTCGGTTGTAGCTGATATATTAAAATAGGAGCTTTTATACACATACTCAAAAACGTTTTGCTGTAAACAAAGAGGATATATATATATATATATATATATATATATATCCTCTTTGTTTACAGCAAAACGTTTTTGAGTATGTGTATAAAAGCTCCTATTTTAATATATCAGCTACAACCGAATGATATCAATTTGCAATAGCAGTTTTATGGGGTTGTACCAAGCTGTGCTGATATAATGTAGGATAAATATAGTAATGATAATAATAATCCATGGATGGAATTTATAAATATTTTAATGCATTGTTATGTGTGTTTCCACAAATCACATGCACCTGATGAAATGAATGTATCCACTTGATGTCAATGGATTGTACTGTAATCATCCCAGGAATATGGACTATGATCTTAAGAAATATGTGATTCGTGGAAACATATGTAGTAATGCATTAAAATATTTATAAATTCCACCATGGATTATTATTACTATTATTATTACACACACACACGCACACACACACATACACACACACGTGCACACACACATGCACTCACACACACACATGCATACACACATATACACACAAACATACATATAAAAAATAAATGTGAAATATTCATCATGTAATGAGATCATTTTTAATAACCTTGCATTTAAATATAAATCAAAATGCTTTAAAGCATTATCAACTTCCAAAATTAAATAATTAAAATGTCATTAATATTCAGTTGTTAATAGCAATAATAATGGAATAATGATATAAGAAACTGTCATGGATTTATTATGATTTTGTTATCTCCATAATTATTGACTGACTGAAATATCTACAAATATTAAATTACAAGACCACAAAAAACATAGAAATTGGTTCATAAAAACGCAAAAATAATTTTCTTATTAAATGGTTGTTCATCATTTTACTTGTGCCAAATTTAACTCTTTTGATACTATATTTCTTTTGAAATACACTATCTAAAATAATGAAGAATTTAGTGGAATAACTTTGTCATTATTAAGCTGATGCTTGGAACACAAATTAACATGAAATTTTGGTGGATGATATCAATTTCAATCAAATTATAATGGAAAGTTTGTGCCATAGAACCATGGATTGGTATCAAAACGATGAACCCCTTTGATAGCATATTTCTGTTGAAATACATTGCAATTGTTTTAATTAATTATGATATTAAAAATGAATTTAGTAAAATAACATTATCATTTCATTTTTGCATTTGGCTTGCATGATTCTTTATGTGAATTCATGTTTTGAGACAAATTTTGTTGTGTCTAAGGGAAGTCATTATGTTAACATATTGAACACACTCACAGGTTCAATTCCACTCATCTTTTAAATATCCAATTGGATATTTACTAAATGAGTAGAATTGAAGCAGTGAGTGTGCTCATTACATTGGTATAATGACTCTTCCTAGACACAACAAAACTTTACCATCATAAAACTGGTATCTGGAATGCAAATTAACATGAAAGGTTTTGGAAGAAGGTTTTTATTTAGACCCTTATAAAACAAGAAATTTGTATCATAGAACTAGGAATGGTTTCCGTTGGGTTGGCATCAAAAGAGTTGAAATGAAATCAGAAATGAATTGTGGACACGTCTTACCAGTGTGTATCATCTGATGGCGTTCTAAATGAGTGTTGAGAGAAAATCGTCTCCCACAGTCGCGGCACTCATACGGCAAATCGGAACGATGCATCATCATTTCATGAGCCGTGAGACTGCTGCTGTAGAGAAAAGCCTTCGAACAATGAGAACATTTGAAGGGTTTCTTGTCCAAAGGTGCAATTCCAGCAGTTGAAGGGGTTGTTGATGAAGTCGAAGCAGAAGTTGACGATTTGGGGTCAGGAAAGACACTGGGTGAGAAGGACTCGCTGCCTCTCATAAACATATAAGGATCGTCTGTCTGCATCATGCTGCTTTTTATGGGATACCTTTTTTTAAAAAAAGGCTGACTAAAGTTGAGGTTTTGTGAGGAAGTAATGGATGAAAGTTACAAAGCACTTCCTTATTTTCCAACAAAATGTCAATGACCACCAAATCTTTGTGGAATTTCAGAAGCAAACAAAGTCCTGAAATGGAAATTATAATAGAATAAATAATTGGTTAGTAGATGTAAGTAATTTTAAAATGATCAAATTTTGATTAAAATAAAATGCTGAGAGAAAAAGTGAAGTGAGTTCAAAAAAGAGAAATATTGAGAAAAAGTACCAAGTTTACTTATAAACAATTCCAAATAAACTATTACTGGTCTATATTTATTTCAAATTGATATAGTATCTTTTTCTAAGAGAGTAGAGTATAATTTGAGACAGACTTGACCTGTTATTTCTTGCAGGTTGAAGAACCCTGTACAAGCTCCCTCATTGGTTCATGTTAACATGTTTTTAAGTTTAGCAGGAAGCTAGTTCATATATGAACATAGTTTATATATATGAACATAGTTTATATATCTTCCTGCTAAACCAAAATAGTTTATATATGAATGCTAAACATTTTGCTTTATAAATTAGTCAGAAGATGTAGAACACTGTAATATCAGACTGATGCGGTGATGTTTAGCATCGACATTAGAAGGTATCTGTAGGAAAAACACTGAATGGAGGAGCCCTGGGGGTCACTGCTCTAGGTCGAAAGATAGAATGAAGTATCTAGTATGGGTGTAAGGGGGATGAGACTCAGTAAGTGTAAGTGAAGAACTGATGTAATTTACATTATGTTTTTGAAATATGATAAGATATAGAGCTATTTATGAGAAAACCTTATTTTAAAAAAAACAAAATCTACTGGTAAACTTTAAGTGTCCAGAATACTACTTTATTGTCCAGAATACTACAACGTTAGTGCCAACCAGTCTCATCCTTTGTATTATACATAGTTTTGCAGTATAGAGAATTTCTTGAGATTCAGAGTTACCGAGCTAACAAAGGTTTTTCTGTTTCTGGAGAGAGTTTTGCAAAGGATAGATCTTTCCATTTGATGTTATAGGTGTGTTGCTATCTTTTAGTGACAATATTTTACAGAGTGGTTCCTACTTTTTTATAGTGGTTACAGAATAAGTGTGTATGCTTGTAATATCTACTTTTCATGACATTAGTATTTAAACTTATACAAGACATGTTAATAGAGTTGGTGTGCACAAATATAAGTTCTGTTGCTAAATAATTTCATGTAAGTGAATAATAGCTGGGGTTAGCACAGTTACATGTTTGTGAAGGGAGCTGTAACATGCTCCATTTTCTGTTTGGCATGTCTTCTACAGATGGATGCCCTTCCTAATACCAACCACTTTACAGAGTGTATTGGGTGCTTTTTATGTGTTCTACAATAGTTCCAGCCCAACCAAAACCTTGATTGAATATAGTAGACAGAAACTGAACAAAATTAAATACAATGTGTGCTTCTCTGTCTGTCTGTATCTGTATGTGTGTGTGTGTGTGTGTGTGTCTGTGTGTGTGTGTGTGTAAAAAGCAAATTAGTTAGAAAATCTCTATAAGGGATACAAACAGTAACTATATTGAGAAGTAATGTTTATCACCACAGCTACATGTTTGTTCCATAGGAACCGACGTTACTACCATTTTAACCCTAGGAGGATGCCTCCTCCAGCTGTTTAGTTGATGCAATCTGCAGCTGGTATATATTGCAAACAGGGGAACAAATCCCTACCATCTTCCAGCAACAGGACCACCAGACTGTCCAGCTTCAAGCTATTTGTGCTCATCCTCAGTGGTAGATACTCGTTTGCTAGAGATTAATTTTTTTCTTAGGATAATTAATATCGTACATAGAAGGGACAAAACAAGACAATTATTACGAGTTCGTATGATACTTAGTTTTTAAAAATATCGAATGATATATAATTAAATTTGACTTTTGGGTGAGGGAATTAAACCTGATGGGTTGAAAATCCCAGCGACTATACCTTTTCCTATTCCCATGAAGATTAAGCAAGGTCACTTGCACCCACTTTTCTTACCACAGCCTTCCATCTTTTCTCGAACACACCTCGTGGTAGGCTCTCTTCTCCAGCCCTATCTTGCTCTTCAGATGGTATCTGAAGTATGTCAGAAAACCAGGGCTAGAGATGAAAGATCGTGTCGTGAGTCCTTGCAATCTGGTCTTCCACACACACTCTTTCAACACTGCCACTGAACAGAGAAAACATGCCTCACCTTCCTTTGAGAGTCCAGTTGGCAGCACAATCTGCCTAGGTGTGACAACACTTGTTCAACGTAAATTACCAAGCCTGAAAGCTTCCAGCACTGTACAAAAGCATGCTGGACGGTTTCATCGTCCAACCCACATCTTGGACATGCCATTGGCACTGACATCCCATGCCTGGATAACTTATCGCAAACAGGTAAAATATTCCTGTAGCACTGCCAGGTCGGAGATTTTTGGTAATTATCCAAATACCTTGGCCTGAAAGTTTTTTGCAACTGGTTGGGACGTTAGTTCTAGTTGAACCCCAGAGCCCCTCCTAGGACGTCATCATTTTTTAACTCTACCAGCCCTTTATACAAAACCGAGATGGTATTCCCACTGCCAGCCTTGTCCGTCTTGTGGATTAGCATGAGTGCCTGTCGATATTCCATTTGCCATTCTATCAGATTATGTCTTTTAATAAAACTGGATATGAATCTCTTCAAAGAGGCTGGTTGCGGAAAGAATTCCTCCACCAGTGGATTTCACACCTTGTTGCCCTCCAGGTAGCACCAGAGATGCCTCAGCCTCAACGCATGTCTGCGCATCATTAGCCAGGGTATCCCTAACCCACCCTTTAACAGTCCTGGCAGCAGATGGAGCGCCTCACAAGTGGCTTTCCTCCTTTCCACAATAAGCGGAAGAGGAGGCGCTCCAACTTGTTTAGCCACAAGTCAAGGCAAGGGCAACAGTTATGCAGTAGGTGATTACAGATGCAATAAACACCTGTACCACCCCTGCCCTTCCTTTCAGGGACAGAGCCCGTCTGGACCAAGTGTGGACTGGGGCCTCCACCCTGTCTACCACCTTGCTCCAATTCTTCTCCATCTGGGAGTCCAGTCCAAACCAAACTCCAAGCAACTTAACAGGACCATCTGTCCAGTGACCCATGACACTCGACGATATTGACTTGCTCCTCCAGATGCTGAGGCACAAGCCGATGGACTTGTCCTTGTTGATTTTTGCCCCTGCCACCCCCTTGAATCCTTTGATAGCATCCTCTACACAAGGCAGCTGAGCCTCATTAGACACAATGATTTTGACGTCATCCACATAAGCAGAGACTGAATTACTGCATCCAATTTCATTGGGGGTGCACCCCAAATTCTCCAACTTCTGCAGTAATGGCTCAAGAGCCAACACATACAGAAGCGGAGACAGGGGACACCCTTGATGAACTGAGCACTTGATTGAAAACAGCTCCGACAGGTAGCCATTTATCTGAATGGTGGATTTGATGCCACTCTACATTGCAAAGATCTACTGATGGAAGTCCGGGCCCAGCCCAACCGCTTTGAGGACTACTGCCAGGTACTAGTGGTCTATCCTATCAAATGCTTTGCTGGTTAATTTACCCAACCTGTCTAAGGCGTAGCGTATAAGGTGAAGAGTGTCCTGGATCGAGCTGCCTGGAATGGTGCATGTCTGTGCCTTACCTACAAGCTTCTCCACGACATGCGTCAACCTTTTTTGCTAACACCTTGGCCAAAATCTTTAACTCTATATTGTGTAGAGTTATGGGCCTGTAATTACTTATAATATCCCCTTGTGCAGGTTCTTCTGGATCAGTGTCACCACTCCCTAACTCACACAGCTGGGAATCCTCCCATTCTGTTGCCAGTTTGTGTAGACGCCTGCCAGCAGGTACCCGAACAAGTCCAGCATGCTATGATAAAACTCATAGAGTAGACCATCCAGCCCTGGCAACTCGTCCCTGGCGCACTTGGCCAACACCTCTTTGACCTCTGCAGGTGTAATTGGTCCTTCACAGCATTCCACCTCACATGCCAAGAGTCACAGCCCACCAGTGAGGAAGCCCTTTAGGAACTCCCCATGCTCGAGTGCATTGCTGCCCCTAAAGAACCAGGCGAAATGCTGGTGAAAGGCCTTTTGCATCTTTTCCTGTCCTTAGATCTTGTGCACCTGTTCATCAAAGACTTTTGTTAAAGACTTTATAGAGGTTATTTTGCCCCTCTGACACTCCACACAACGGGCCCATCCGGCAATATTAATACTTTCTCATCTCACTGCATGTAGCTTAGCTCTGACTCTGCAGCCTTCGTGTTTGGCTTTACACATGGAACAAACTCCCATAACTTTGGTAACAGCAGATTATGACGTGAAAAATCCAAGTCTGCTGGAGAGAATAGTAGTTTGCTCCAGCTCGCAATATATAGAAAAATAAGAGACAACCAGTCACTGATCTTGCAACAAGGAAATTAGTTAGTCACAAAATCTCTATAAGAGATGAAATCAGTAACTATACTGGGAAGTATTTTTTATCACCAGTTCAGTATAACTGTTCCATAAGAACCAACGTTACTACCATTTTAACTTCCAGAGGATGCTGGTTAAACCCTCAATCACTTTTCATTTCGAGAGTGCACAGGTTGTTGGCTGACATGAGTACAGGAGGGGTGATGTCTTGTACAGATGACAATGTAGAAAGTAATCAGTGCTCAGACTGACAGGCAAGTGAGGAGAAACAGGGTGGTGCAAAGCTAGCAGTGAAGCTGGAAGTGGATGAGAGGGTAAGTGATGATAGTAAACAATAATGTAGATCATGTACATTTGCTCAGGTGGCCAAAGAGGGGAATAGAAAAAAAGAGCAATGACATCAGAAGGGCTTGGATGGCTGGTTGGAAGTGAGAAGCAGTTGTATGATTTAAGTGGTAAGATTATGTAGAACAGTAGAGGTGGATAAAAGTAAGGATGGGTGATGTGATATTCCTTAAGAGATTGGTGGTAATAGAAGTAACCCTAAGGAAGGGAGAGTGTAATGGCTGGTAGTAGAGAAGGGTATAAAGGGTAACAGAGATGCAATAGATACAAAGATTTATAGAAGAATGAGGATGGCCTAATACATGAACGGTGAAGGAGTCAGAAGAATGGAGTGGACCAATGTAGTCTTTTTATTAGAAGAATGAAGTGAACTGGTGGTGATAGTGGTGGTAAGCAGTGAGAAACAAGGTGATGCTGGAAGTCAGGGAATTTGCAGTATGTAAGGTGGGGAGAAGCAGCAAATTATATATTCTATGCTTGGCAGAGCACAGGGTAACTCAGAGACTCTAAACATTATCCTTATATCAGGGTATGTTTCTTTGTAGCACTGAATATCACCAATCAGTACTGCTTTTTCTCATTTCTTCTGTGAGGTGCAGCATCTTCATATCAACCTTCACCACTTCATCCCATGTCTTCCTTGATCTCTCTCTTCCAAGGGTTGGAATTTTTAGTACTTCTTTATGCAACAGTTATCCTCCATATGCATCAAATATCCATACCAAGACAGCCTTCTCTCTAGGATACTACATCTGATTCCTTATACCCAATTTTCTTTCAGGTCATTTGTACTCTGGCATTCATGTACATTACCATTACATATCCACTGGAGCATACTTGCTTTATTTTTTTCTCACCTTTACAGGTCTTCTGCATTCAACCCCCATGTTTCACTATCATGCAGCATCACAATTTTAACACAAGTCTCATACATTCTGCCCTTCACACTGAGGAAGAGAACCATTGTTGCTAGCAGAGGCTTACTGACTCTTTTTTCCAACCTGTTCTTATCCTGGCAACTACTCTCTGAGAACATGAGTGGTTAGGGTGTTACACAAGTGACTACAAGATAGTGGTTTCAATTCCTGGAACAGGCAGAGCATTGTGTTCTTAAGCAAAACACTTCATTTCAAGTTGCTCTGTAATTTCTTTGATGCCTGACATGTAGCAATGTTGATTTGAAGGAAGGAAGAAGCTTATGTACAGACCAACATTTGACCACTATAAACAAATCGTCTGTCATATACATCAGGAGAATCCACAATACTTTCAGAACAATCACCTTCACAACTAATTATGTAACCTAGGTAACAGAAATTATAGACCACTCTGAGCAAGCTAAGCATTTAAGAAAGTCTTTTTCTAGTGCATTCTTAGTGTGTATTGTTCCAGTGCATCTTCCACAGACAAAGCTTGTCATCTCTGATAGTCTGCCTGTGATTCTCCTACACGACTTGTATGTCCATAGCCCACACTGAGTACAGTGTATGGAGTTTCTACCTACTCCTTTTCTACATATTGAGAGAGGCTTTTTCCCTGACGATATCAAGGGGCCCTTGTTTCTTTCCTTCTAACATCACCATCTTTACCAGCTTTGAGTTCACTCAATTCTTTCTAGGCTGCATGTATGTATCTGTGTGAATCAATCAATCAATAAACTAATCTGTCTGTCTGTCTATGTATGTGTGTATTTATATATATGTACCTGTTTCTTAGTCTTAAGAATGTGTGATAATTGTAAATGAGCATCACTGTCATAAAAGCA